>NC_090318.1:13831017-14141965 GCF_039906515.1 Pseudorca crassidens
TAGGTGAGTGTATGTGTATGTGTATGCTGATATGGGATTTGCATTGAATCACTGAGCGGTGTGTGTTTGTGTGTGTGTGTACTGCTATAGTCTGTACACTGAGCCATGTTAAGGTGTGTTTCTGTGTGTGTGTGTGCGGGTATAGGCTATGCATTGACTCACATTGAGCCATGTGTTTGTATGTGCTAGTATACACTATTCATTGAGTCTCAGTGAGCCTTTGTTTTGTGTGTCTGTTTACTTGTATGGGCTTGGCATTGAGTCTCAGTCAGGTGTGTGTGTGTGTCTGTGTGGTGGTATCATCTGCATTGAGTCACACGGCGGTGTGTGTGAGAGTGTGTGTGTGTGCAGGTAGAGGCTGGTATTGAATGACAGTGAGCCGTGTGTGTGCCTGTGTGTGTGTGTGTGCTGGAATAGGCAGAGCATTGAGTCTCAGGTGTGTGTATGTGTGTGTGTATGCTGGTATGGTCTCTGCATTGATTCACTAAGGTGTGTTGTGTGTGTATGTACATGGAGCTGAAGACTGTACACTGATTCACAGTGAGCTGTGTGTGTATGTGTGTGTGTGTGTGATGGTATGGGCTTTGCATTGAGTCACTGAGGTGTGTGTCTGTGTGTGTATACCTGGAACTACAGACTGTGCACTGATTCACAATGAGCCATGTGTGAATGTGTGTATGTGATAGTATAGGGTGTGCATAGAGTCACAAAGAGCCGTGCATATGTGTCTTTGCATGGGTGTTGTGGTATAGGGTCTGCGTTGTGTCACAGTGACTGTGCGTGTGTGTGTGTTTGTGATGGTATAGTACATGCAATGTATCAGAGAGAGCCATGCATGCGTCTCTGTGTGTGTGTGCTGGCATAGGCATTACATTGTGTCACAGTGAGCCATGTGTTTGTATGCTGGTGTAGACTCTGCATTGAGTCACAGTAAGCCTTGTGTGTGTGCCAGTACAGGCTGTGCATTGAGTCAGTGAGTCATATGTGTGTGTGTGTTTGTGTGTGTGTGTGCTGGTTTAGGCAGTGCATTGAGTCCAATGAGCAGTGTATGTTTGTGTGTGTGTGTGTTTGCTGCTATAGGTGGTTCACTGAGTCACAGTCAGGTATGTGTGAGTGAGTGTTTGTGTGTTCTTCTATAGGCTGTGCATTGATTCACAGTGAGCTCTGTGTGTATGGTGGTATAGGCGGTGCATTGAATCACAGTGATGGTTGTTTTTCTGTGTGTATGCTGCAGTAGGCTGTGAATTGAGTCACAGAAGGTGGGTCTTTGTGTGTGTATGTGCAGGTACAAGCTGCAGTTCGAGTCACAGTGATGGGTGTCTCTGTGTGATGTTATAGGCTGTGCATTGAATCACAGCGAGCCGTATTAGTGTGTGTACGTGTATTTGTGTATGCGTGTGTGATGGTACAGGCTGAACATTGAGTCACTGAGGTATGCATGTGTGTATGTGGTGTTACAGACTGTTCGTTAGGTCAAACTGAGCAATATGTGTGTGTAGGGGTGTGTGTGTACAGTTATTTGCTGTGCACTGAGTCACAGTGAACCATGTGTGTGTGGGGAGCTGGTATAGTCAGAGCACTGAGTCACAGTTGAATGTTTGGGAGTTGTTTGTGTATGTGTGTGTGTATTTGCTGGTGTAGACTGTGCATTGAGTCACAGTGAGTAGTGCGGTGTGTGTGTGCTGTGATGGTGTGGACTGTGGTTTTATCCACTTTGACCTGAACGGCTGTGTGTGTTTGTGTGTTTGTGTGTGTGTGTGTGCTGGCACTAGATGACAGTTGAGACAGAGTGGGCTGTGTGTCTGTGTGTGCACTGGTATAGACTCTGTATTGAGTCACTGTGAGCTGTGTGTGTATGTGTGTGCTCGTATAGGCTGTGCATTGAGTCACAGTGAGGTGTTTGTGTGTGTGTGTGCTGGTACAGGAAGCGTTTTGAGTCACAGTCTCGTGTGTGTGTGTGCATGTGAGTTTGTGTGCTGGTATGGGCTTTATTGTGCTGGTATGGACTTTATTGACTCATGGGTGTGTGTGTGAGTGTGGGTGATACAGACTGCATTGAGTCACAGTGCGCTGTGTGTGTGTGTGCTGGTATAGGCGATTTATTGAGTACCAGTGAGCCATGTGTGAGTGCGTGTTGGTGTGTGTGTGTGTGTACTGGTATAGGCTGTGCATTGAGTCACAGTGAGGCCTGCATCTGTGCATGTCTGTGTTTGTGTGTGTGTGTTTGCTGGTATAGGCTGAGCTTTGAATCACTCTGAGGTGTGTGTGCATGTGCTGGTAAAATTGTGCCTTGATTCACTGTGCCATGTGAGTGTGTGTGCACGCTGGTATAGGTTGTGCATTGAGTCAGAGTGGGAGGTGTGTGTGTCTGTGTGTTCTGGTATAGGCTGACAATTGAGGCACACTGAGGTCTGTGTGCACATGTGTGTATATGTGTGCTGGTACAGCCTGCTCATTGAGTCATATTGAGTTTTTTTTTGTGTGTGTGTGCAGGTAGAGGCAGCACATTGAGTCACAGTGAGGTGTATGTGTGTGATGTTATATGCTATGCACTGATTCATAGGGAGGTTTGTGTCTGTGTGTGTGCACTTTCTAGTTTAGGATTTGCATTGAATCACACTGAGCTGTGTTTTTGAGTGTCAGTATGTGTGCGTGTGTGGAGGTATGGGCTGTGGATTGACTCACATTTTGCCGTATGTGCTTCTCTGTGTGTGTATGTCTGCTAGCATATCCTGTGCACTAAGTCACAGGGAGCCATGTGTGTGTGTGTGTGTGTGTCCTGGTACAGAGTGTGCATTGATTCACAGTCAGCCATGTGTGTGTGTGTGTGAGTGCACTGGTATAGGATGTGCAGTGAGTCAGAGTGATGTGTGTGTGTGTCTGCATGTTCTGATATAGGCTGACCATTGTGTAACATTGAGGGTGTGTGTGTGTGTGTGCTGGTATAGGCTGCATATTTTGTCACAGTGAGCTGTGTGTGTGTGTATGTGTAGGTACAGGCTGTGCATTGAGTCACAGTGTGGGGTGTGTGTGTGATGTTATATTCTGTGCACTAGGACAGAGTGAGCCGTGTGTGTGTGCTGGTATAATCTGAACATTGAGTCACAGTGTGGTGTGGTGTGTGTGCCTTTGCTGGTATGGACTGTGCATTGAATCCCAGCCCTGTGTTCGTGTTTGTGTATTTGGTGCTGTAGAGTCTGCATGAGTCACAGTAAGATGTGTGTGTGTGTACTGCTATAGGCTGTACACTGAGCCATATTAAGGTGTGTTTCTGTGTGTGTGTGTGCGGGTATAGGCTATGCATTGACTCACATTGAGCCATGTGTTTGTATGTGCTACTATACGCTATTCATTGAGTCTCAGTGAGCCATTGTTGTGTGTGTCTGTTTACTTGTATGGGCTTGGCATTGAGTCACAGAGAGGTGTTTGTGTGTGTTTGTGTGTCTGTGTGGTGGTATAAACTGCATTGAGTCACACGGCGGTGTGTGTGAGAGTGTGTGTGTGTGCAGGTACAGGCTGGTATTGAACCACAGTGAGCCGTGTGTGTGTGTGCTGGAATAGGCAGAGCATTGAGTCTCAGGTGTGTGTATGTGTGTGTGTATGCTGGTATGGTCTCTGCATTGATTCACTAAGGTGTGTTGTGTGTGTATGTACATGGAGCTGAAGACTGTACACTGATTCACAGTGAGCTGTGTGTGTATGTGTGTGTGTGTGTGATGGTATGGGTTTTGCATTGAGTCACTGAGGTGTGTGTCTGTGTGTGTATACCTGGAACTACAGACTGTGCACTGATTCACAATGAGCCATGTGTGAATGTGTGTATGTGATAGTATAGGGTGTTCATAGAGTCACAATGAGCCGTGCATATGTGTCTTTGCATGGGTGTTGTGGTATAGGCTGTGCATTGTGTCACAGTGACTGTGCGTGTGTGTGTGTGTGTTTGTGTTGGTATAGTACATGCATTGTATCAGAGAGAGCCATGCATGCGTCTCTGTGTGTGTGTGCTGGCATAGGCATTACATTGTGTCACAGTGAGCCATGTGTTTGTATGCTGGTGGAGACTCTGCATTGAGTCACAGTAAGACTTGTGTGTGTGCCAGTACAGGCTGTGCAAGGAGTCAGTGAGTCATATATGTGTGTGTGTGTGTGTGTGTGTGCTGATATATGAAGTGCATTGAGTCCAAGTGAATCATGTATGTTTGTGTGTGTTTGTGGGTGCTGCTATAGGTGGTTCACTGAGTCACAGTCAGGTATGTGTGAGTGTTTGTGTGTTCTTGTATAGGCTGTGCATTGATTCACAGTGAGGCATGTGTGTAAGCTGGTACAGGAGGTGCATTGAGTCACAGTGATGGTTGTGTTTGTGTGTGTGTGTGTGCTGCAGTAGGCTGTGTATTGAGTCACAGAAAGTGGGTCTTTGTGTGTGTATGTGCATGTACAGGCTGCGGTTTGAGTCACAGTGATGGGTGTCTCTGTGTGGTGTTATAGGCTGTGCATTGAATCACAGCCCTGTGTTAGTGTTGTGTATTTGGTGCTGTAGAGTCTGCATGAGTCACAGTAAGGTGTGTGTGTGTGCTGCTATATGCTGAGAATTGAGTCACACCTAGGTGAGTGTATGTGTATGTGTATGCTGATATGGGATTTGCATTGAATCACTGAGCGGTGTGTGTTTGTGTGTGTGTGTACTGCTATAGTCTGTACACTGAGCCATGTTAAGGTGTGTTTCTGTGTGTGTGTGTGCGGGTATAGGCTATGCATTGACTCACATTGAGCCATGTGTTTGTATGTGCTAGTATACACTGTTCATTGAGTCTCAGTGAGCCTTTGTTTTGTGTGTCTGTTTACTTGTATGGGCTTGGCATTGAGTCTCAGTCAGGTGTGTGTGTGTGTCTGTGTGGTGGTATCATCTGCATTGAGTCACACGGCGGTGTGTGTGAGAGTGTGTGTGTGTGCAGGTAGAGGCTGGTATTGAATGACAGTGAGCCGTGTGTGTGCCTGTGTGTGTGTGTGTGCTGGAATAGGCAGAGCATTGAGTCTCAGGTGTGTGTATGTGTGTGTGTATGCTGGTATGGTCTCTGCATTGATTCACTAAGGTGTGTTGTGTGTGTATGTACATGGAGCTGAAGACTGTACACTGATTCACAGTGAGCTGTGTGTGTATGTGTGTGTGTGTGTGATGGTATGGGCTTTGCATTGAGTCACTGAGGTGTGTGTCTGTGTGTGTATACCTGGAACTACAGACTGTGCACTGATTCACAATGAGCCATGTGTGAATGTGTGTATGTGATAGTATAGGGTGTGCATAGAGTCACAAAGAGCCGTGCATATGTGTCTTTGCATGGGTGTTGTGGTATAGGGTCTGCGTTGTGTCACAGTGACTGTGCGTGTGTGTGTGTTTGTGATGGTATAGTACGTGCATTGAATCAGAGAGAGCCATGCATGTGTCTCTGTGTGTGTGTGCTGGCATAGGCATTACATTGAGTCACAGTGAGCCATGTGTTTGTATGCTGGTGTAGACTCTGCATTGAGTCACAGTAAGCCTTGTGTGTGTGCCAGTACAGGCTGTGCATTGAGTCAGTGAGTCATATGTGTGTGTGTGTTTGTGTGTGTGTGTGCTGGTTTAGGCAGTGCATTGAGTCCAATGAGCAGTGTATGTTTGTGTGTGTGTGTGTGTGTGCTGCTATAGGTGGTTCACTGAGTCACAGTCAGGTATGTGTGAGTGAGTGTTTGTGTGTTCTTCTATAGGCTGTGCATTGATTCACAGTGAGCTCTGTGTGTATGGTGGTATAGGCAGTGCATTGAATCACAGTGATGGTTGTTTTTCTGTGTGTATGCTGCAGTAGGCTGTGAATTGAGTCACAGAAGGTGGGTCTTTGTGTGTGTATGTGCAAGTACAAGCTGCAGTTCGAGTCACAGTGATGGGTGTCTCTGTGTGATGTTATAGGCTGTGCATTGAATCACAGCGAGCCGTATTAGTGTGTGTACGTGTATTTGTGTATGCGTGTGTGTGTGTGATGGTACAGGCTGAACATTGAGTCACTGAGGTGTGCATGTGTGTATGTGGTGTTACAGACTGTTCGTTAGGTCAAACTGAGCAATATGTGTGTGTAGGGGTGTGTGTGTACAGTTATTTGCTGTGCACTGAGTCACAGTGAACCATGTGTGTGTGGGGAGCTGGTATAGTCAGAGCACTGAGTCACAGTTGAATGTGTGGGAGTTGTTTGTGTATGTGTGTGTGTATTTGCTGGTGTAGACTGTGCATTGAGTCACAGTGAGTAGTGCGGTGTGTGTGTGCTGTGATGGTGTGGACTGTGGTTTTATCCACTTTGACCTGAACGGCTGTGTGTGTTTGTGTGTTTGTGTGTGTGTGTGTGCTGGCACTAGATGACAATTGAGACAGAGTGGGCTGTGTGTCTGTGTGTGCGCTGGTATAGACTCTGTATTGAGTCACTGTGAGCTGTGTGTGTATGTGTGTGCTCGTATAGGCTGTGCATTGAGTCACAGTGAGGTGTTTGTGTGTGTGTGTGCTGGTACAGGAAGCGTTTTGAGTCACAGTCTCGTTTGTGTGTGTGTGCATGTGAGTTTGTGTGCTGGTATGGGCTTTATTGTGCTGGTATGGGCTTTATTGACTCATGGGTGTGTGTGTGAGTGTGGGTGATACAGACTGCATTGAGTCACAGTGCGCTGTGTGTGTGTGTGCTGGTATAGGCGATTTACTGAGTACCAGTGAGCCATGTGTGAGTGCGTGTTGGTGTGTGTGTGTGTGTACTGGTATAGGCTGTGCATTGAGTCACAGTGAGGCCTGCATCTGTGCATGTCTGTGTTTGTGTGTGTGTGTTTGCTGGTATAGGCTGAGCTTTGAATCACTCTGAGGTGTGTGTGCATGTGCTGGTAAAATTGTGCCTTGATTCACTGTGCCATGTGAGTGTGTGTGCACGCTGGTATAGGTTGTGCATTGAGTCAGAGTGGGAGGTGTGTGTGTCTGTGTGTTCTGGTATAGGCTGACAATTGAGGCACACTGAGGTCTGTGTGCACATGTGTGTATATGTGTGCTGGTACAGCCTGCTCATTGAGTCATATTGAGTTTTTTGTGTGTGTGTGTGCAGGTAGAGGCAGCACATTGAGTCACAGTGAGGTGTATGTGTGTGATGTTATATGCTATGCACTGATTCATAGGGAGGTTTGTGTCTGTGTGTGTGCACTTTCTAGTTTAGGATTTGCATTGAATCACACTGAGCTGTGTTTTTGAGTGTCAGTATGTGTGCGTGTGTGGAGGTATGGGCTGTGGATTGACTCACATTTTGCCGTATGTGCTTCTCTGTGTGTGTATGTCTGCTAGCATATCCTGTCCACTGAGTCACAGGGAGCCATGTGTGTGTGTGTGTGTGTCCTGGTACAGAGTGTGCATTGATTCACAGTCAGCCATGTGTGTGTGTGTGTGAGTGCACTGGTATAGGATGTGCAGTGAGTCAGAGTTCTGTGTGTGTGTGTCTGCATGTTCTGATATAGGCTGATCATTGTGTAACATTGAGGGTGTGTGTGTGTGTGTGCTGGTATAGGCTGCATATTTTGTCACAGTGAGCTGTGTGTATGTGTATGTGTAGGTACAGGCTGTGCATTGAGTCACAGTGTGGGGTGTGTGTGTGATGTTATATTCTGTGCACTAGGACAGAGTGAGCCGTGTGTGTGTGCTGGTATAATCTGAACATTGAGTCACAGTGTGGTGTGGTGTGTGTGCCTTTGCTGGTATGGACTGTGCATTGAATCCCAGCCCTGTGTTAGTGTTTGTGTATTTGGTGCTGTAGAGTCTGCATGAGTCACAGTAAGATGTGTGTGTGTGTACTGCTATAGGCTGTACACTGAGCCATATTAAGGTGTGTTTCTGTGTGTGTGTGTGCGGGTATAGGCTATGCATTGACTCACATTGAGCCATGTGTTTGTATGTGCTACTCTACGCTATTCATTGAGTTTCAGTGAGCCATTGTTGTGTGTGTCTGTTTACTTGTATGGGCTTGGCATTGAGTCACAGAGAGGTTTTTGTGTGTCTGTGTGGTGGTATAAACTGCATTGAGTCACACGGTGGTGTGTGTGAGAGTGTGTGTGTGTGCAGGTACAGGCTGGTATTGAACCACAGTGAGCCATGTGTGTGTGTGCTGGAATAGGCAGAGCATTGAGTCTCAGGTGTGTGTATGTGTGTGTGTATGCTGGTATGGTCTCTGCATTGATTCACTAAGGTGTGTTGTGTGTGTATGTACATGGAGCTGAAGACTGTACACTGATTCACAGTGAGCTGTGTGTGTATGTGTGTGTGTGTGTGATGGTATGGGCTTTGCATTGAGTCACTGAGGTGTGTGTCTGTGTGTGTATACCTGGAACTACAGACTGTGCACTGATTCACAATGAGCCATGTGTGAATGTGTGTATGTGATAGTATAGGGTGTTCATAGAGTCACAATGAGCCGTGCATATGTGTCTTTGCATGGGTGTTGTGGTATAGGGTCTGCATTGTGTCACAGTGACTGTGCGTGTGTGTGTGTGTGTTTGTGATGGTATAGTACATGCAATGTATCAGAGAGAGCCATGCATGCATCTCTGTGTGTGTGTGCTGGCATAGGCATTACATTGTGTCACAGTGAGCCATGTGTTTGTATGCTGGTGTAGACTCTGCATTGAGTCACAGTAAGACTTTTGTGTGTGCCAGTACAGGCTGTGCAAGGAGTCAGTGAGTCATATATGTGTGTGTGTGTGTGTGTGTGTGCTGATATATGAAGTGCATTGAGTCCAAGTGAATCATGTATGTTTGTGTGTGTTTGTGGGTGCTGCTATAGGTGGTTCACTGAGTCACAGTCAGGTATGTGTGAGTGTTTGTGTGTTCTTGTATAGGCTGTGCATTGATTCACAGTGAGGCATGTGTGTAAGCTGGTACAGGAGGTGCATTGAGTCACAGTGATGGTTGTGTTTGTGTGTGTGTGTGTGCTGCAGTAGGCTGTGTATTGAGTCACAGAAAGTGGGTCTTTGTGTGTGTATGTGCATGTACAGGCTACGGTTTGAGTCACAGTGATGGGTGTCTCTGTGTGGTGTTATAGGCTGTGCATTGAATCACAGCCCTGTGTTAGTGTTGTGTATTTGGTGCTGTAGAGTCTGCATGAGTCACAGTAAGGTGTGTGTGTGTGCTGCTATATGCTGAGAATTGAGTCACACCTAGGTGAGTGTATGTGTATGTGTATGCTGATATGGGATTTGCATTGAATCACTGAGCGGTGTGTGTTTGTGTGTGTGTGTACTGCTATAGTCTGTACACTGAGCCATGTTAAGGTGTGTTTCTGTGTGTGTGTGTGCGGGTATAGGCTATGCATTGACTCACATTGAGCCATGTGTTTGTATGTGCTAGTATACACTGTTCATTGAGTCTCAGTGAGCCTTTGTTTTGTGTGTCTGTTTACTTGTATGGGCTTGGCATTGAGTCTCAGACAGGTGTGTGTGTGTGTCTGTGTGTCTGTGTGGTGGTATCATCTACATTGAGTCACACGGCGGTGTGTGTGAGAGTGTGTGTGTGTGCAGGTACAGGCTGGTATTGAATGACAGTGAGCCGTGTGTGTGCCTGTGTGTGTGTGTGTGCTGGAATAGGCAGAGCATTGAGTCTCAGGTGTGTGTATGTGTGTGTGTATGCTGGTATGGTCTCTGCATTGATTCACTAAGGTGTGTTGTGTGTGTATGTACATGGAGCTGAAGACTGTACACTGATTCACAGTGAGCTGTGTGTGTATGTGTGTGTGTGTGTGATGGTATGGGCTTTGCATTGAGTCACTGAGGTGTGTGTCTGTGTGTGTATACCTGGAACTACAGACTGTGCACTGATTCACAATGAGCCATGTGTGAATGTGTGTATGTGATAGTATAGGGTGTGCATAGAGTCACAAAGAGCCGTGCATATGTGTCTTTGCATGGGTGTTGTGGTATAGGGTCTGCGTTGTGTCACAGTGACTGTGCGTGTGTGTGTGTTTGTGATGGTATAGTACGTGCATTGAATCAGAGAGAGCCATGCATGTGTCTCTGTGTGTGTGTGCTGGCATAGGCATTACATTGAGTCACAGTGAGCCATGTGTTTGTATGCTGGTGTAGACTCTGCATTGAGTCACAGTAAGCCTTGTGTGTGTGCCAGTACAGGCTGTGCATTGAGTCAGTGAGTCATATGTGTGTGTGTGTTTGTGTGTGTGTGTGCTGGTTTAGGCAGTGCATTGAGTCCAATGAGCAGTGTATGTTTGTGTGTGTGTGTGTGTGCTGCTATAGGTGGTTCACTGAGTCACAGTCAGGTATGTGTGAGTGAGTGTTTGTGTGTTCTTCTATAGGCTGTGCATTGATTCACAGTGAGCTCTGTGTGTATGGTGGTATAGGCAGTGCATTGAATCACAGTGATGGTTGTTTTTCTGTGTGTATGCTGCAGTAGGCTGTGAATTGAGTCACAGAAGGTGGGACTTTGTGTGCGTATGTGCAGGTACAAGCTGCAGTTCGAGTCACAGTGATGGGTGTCTCTGTGTGATGTTATAGGCTGTGCATTGAATCACAGCGAGCCGTATTAGTGTGTGTACGTGTATTTGTGTATGCGTGTGTGTGTGTGATGGTACAGGCTGAACATTGAGTCACTGAGGTGTGCATGTGTGTATGTGGTGTTACAGACTGTTCGTTAGGTCAAACTGAGCAATATGTGTGTGTAGGGGTGTGTGTGTACAGTTATTTGCTGTGCACTGAGTCACAGTGAACCATGTGTGTGTGGGGAGCTGGTATAGTCAGAGCACTGAGTCACAGTTGAATGTGTGGGAGTTGTTTGTGTATGTGTGTGTGTATTTGCTGGTGTAGACTGTGCATTGAGTCACAGTGAGTAGTGCGGTGTGTGTGTGCTGTGATGGTGTGGACTGTGGTTTTATCCACTTTGACCTGAACGGCTGTGTGTGTTTGTGTGTTTGTGTGTGTGTGTGTGCTGGCACTAGATGACAGTTGAGACAGAGTGGGCTGTGTGTCTGTGTGTGCGCTGGTATAGACTCTGTATTGAGTCACTGTGAGCTGTGTGTGTATGTGTGTGCTCGTATAGGCTGTGCATTGAGTCACAGTGAGGTGTTTGTGTGTGTGTGTGCTGGTACAGGAAGCGTTTTGAGTCACAGTCTCGTGTGTGTGTGTGTGCATGTGAGTTTGTGTGCTGGTATGGGCTTTATTGTGCTGGTATGGGCTTTATTGACTCATGGGTGTGTGTGTGAGTGTGGGTGATACAGACTGCATTGAGTCACAGTGCGCTGTGTGTGTGTGTGCTGGTATAGGCGATTTATTGAGTACCAGTGAGCCATGTGTGAGTGCGTGTTGGTGTGTGTGTGTGTGTACTGGTATAGGCTGTGCATTGAGTCACAGTGAGGCCTGCATCTGTGCATGTCTGTGTTTGTGTGTGTGTGTTTGCTGGTATAGGCTGAGCTTTGAATCACTCTGAGGTGTGTGTGCATGTGCTGGTAAAATTGTGCCTTGATTCACTGTGCCATGTGAGTGTGTGTGCACGCTGGTATAGGTTGTGCATTGAGTCAGAGTGGGAGGTGTGTGTGTCTGTGTGTTCTGGTATAGGCTGACAATTGAGGCACACTGAGGTCTGTGTGCACATGTGTGTATATGTGTGCTGGTACAGCCTGCTCATTGAGTCATATTGAGTTTTTTGTGTGTGTGTGTGCAGGTAGAGGCAGCACATTGAGTCACAGTGAGGTGTATGTGTGTGATGTTATATGCTATGCACTGATTCATAGGGAGGTTTGTGTCTGTGTGTGTGCACTTTCTAGTTTAGGATTTGCATTGAATCACACTGAGCTGTGTTTTTGAGTGTCAGTATGTGTGCGTGTGTGGAGGTATGGGCTGTGGATTGACTCACATTTTGCCGTATGTGCTTCTCTGTGTGTGTATGTCTGCTAGCATATCCTGTCCACTGAGTCACAGGGAGCCATGTGTGTGTGTGTGTGTGTCCTGGTACAGAGTGTGCATTGATTCACAGTCAGCCATGTGTGTGTGTGTGTGAGTGCACTGGTATAGGATGTGCAGTGAGTCAGAGTGCTGTGTGTGTGTGTCTGCATGTTCTGATATAGGCTGACCATTGTGTAACATTGAGGGTGTGTGTGTGTGTGTGCTGGTATAGGCTGCATATTTTGTCACAGTGAGCTGTGTGTATGTGTATGTGTAGGTACAGGCTGTGCATTGAGTCACAGTGTGGGGTGTGTGTGTGATGTTATATTCTGTGCACTAGGACAGAGTGAGCCGTGTGTGTGTGCTGGTATAATCTGAACATTGAGTCACAGTGTGGTGTGGTGTGTGTGCCTTTGCTGGTATGGACTGTGCATTGAATCCCAGCCCTGTGTTAGTGTTTGTGTATTTGGTGCTGTAGAGTCTGCATGAGTCACAGTAAGATGTGTGTGTGTGTACTGCTATAGGCTGTACACTGAGCCATATTAAGGTGTGTTTCTGTGTGTGTGTGTGCGGGTATAGGCTATGCATTGACTCACATTGAGCCATGTGTTTGTATGTGCTACTCTACGCTATTCATTGAGTCTCAGTGAGCCATTGTTGTGTGTGTCTGTTTACTTGTATGGGCTTGGCATTGAGTCACAGAGAGGTTTTTGTGTGTCTGTGTGGTGGTATAAACTGCATTGAGTCACACGGCGGTGTGTGTGAGAGTGTGTGTGTGTGCAGGTACAGGCTGGTATTCAACCACAGTGAGCCGTGTGTGTGTGTGCTGGAATAGGCAGAGCATTGAGTCTCAGGTGTGTGTATGTGTGTGTGTATGCTGGTATGGTCTCTGCATTGATTCACTAAGGTGTGTTGTGTGTGTATGTACATGGAGCTGAAGACTGTACACTGATTCACAGTGAGCTGTGTGTGTATGTGTGTGTGTGTGTGATGGTATGGGCTTTGCATTGAGTCACTGAGGTGTGTGTCTGTGTGTGTATACCTGGAACTACAGACTGTGCACTGATTCACAATGAGCCATGTGTGAATGTGTGTATGTGATAGTATAGGGTGTTCATAGAGTCACAATGAGCCGTGCATATGTGTCTTTGCATGGGTGTTGTGGTATAGGGTCTGCATTGTGTCACAGTGACTGTGCGTGTGTGTGTGTGTGTTTGTGATGGTATAGTACATGCAATGTATCAGAGAGAGCCATGCATGCATCTCTGTGTGTGTGTGCTGGCATAGGCATTACATTGTGTCACAGTGAGCCATGTGTTTGTATGCTGGTGTAGACTCTGCATTGAGTCACAGTAAGACTTGTGTGTGTGCCAGTACAGGCTGTGCAAGGAGTCAGTGAGTCATATATGTGTGTGTGTGTGTGTGTGTGTGCTGATATATGAAGTGCATTGAGTCCAAGTGAATCATGTATGTTTGTGTGTGTTTGTGGGTGCTGCTATATGTGGTTCACTGAGTCACAGTCAGGTATGTGTGAGTGTTTGTGTGTTCTTGTATAGGCTGTGCATTGATTCACAGTGAGGCATGTGTGTAAGCTGGTACAGGAGGTGCATTGAGTCACAGTGATGGTTGTGTTTGTGTGTGTGTGTGTGCTGCAGTAGGCTGTGTATTGAGTCACAGAATGTGGGTCTTTGTGTGTGTATGTGCATGTACAGGCTACGGTTTGAGTCACAGTGATGGGTGTCTCTGTGTGGTGTTATAGGCTGTGCATTGAATCACAGCCCTGTGTTAGTGTTGTGTATTTGGTGCTGTAGAGTCTGCATGAGTCACAGTAAGGTGTGTGTGTGTGCTGCTATATGCTGAGAATTGAGTCACACCTAGGTGAGTGTATGTGTATGTGTATGCTGATATGGGATTTGCATTGAATCACTGAGCGGTGTGTGTTTGTGTGTGTGTGTACTGCTATAGTCTGTACACTGAGCGATGTTAAGGTGTGTTTCTGTGTGTGTGTGTGCGGGTATAGGCTATGCATTGACTCACATTGAGCCATGTGTTTTATGTGCTAGTATACACTGTTCATTGAGTCTCAGTGAGCCTTTGTTTTGTGTGTCTGTTTACTTGTATGGGCTTGGCATTGAGTCTCAGACAGGTGTGTGTGTGTGTCTGTGTGGTGGTATCATCTGCATTGAGTCACACGGCGGTGTGTGTGAGAGTGTGTGTGTGTGCAGGTACAGGCTGGTATTGAATGACAGTGAGCCGTGTGTGTGCCTGTGTGTGTGTGTGTGCTGGAATAGGCAGAGCATTGAGTCTCAGGTGTGTGTATGTGTGTGTGTATGCTGGTATGGTCTCTGCATTGATTCACTAAGGTGTGTTGTGTGTGTATGTACATGGAGCTGAAGACTGTACACTGATTCACAGTGAGCTGTGTGTGTATGTGTGTGTGTGTGTGATGGTATGGGCCTTGCATTGAGTCACTGAGGTGTGTGTCTGTGTGTGTATACCTGGAACTACAGACTGTGCACTGATTCACAATGAGCCATGTGTGAATGTGTGTATGTGATAGTATAGGGTGTTCATAGAGTCACAAAGAGCCGTGCATATGTGTCTTTGCATGGGTGTTGTGGTATAGGGTCTGCGTTGTGTCACAGTGACTGTGCGTGTGTGTGTGTTTGTGATGGTATAGTACGTGCATTGAATCAGAGAGAGCCATGCATGTGTCTCTGTGTGTGTGTGCTGACATAGGCATTACATTG
Organism: Pseudorca crassidens; assembly: GCF_039906515.1. Lineage (NCBI taxonomy): Eukaryota > Metazoa > Chordata > Mammalia > Artiodactyla > Delphinidae > Pseudorca > Pseudorca crassidens. The sequence continues at coordinate 13,845,696 of NC_090318.1, forward strand.
AGTCACAGTGAGCCATGTGTTTGTATGCTGGTGTAGACTCTGCATTGAGTCACAGTAAGCCTTGTGTGTGTGCCAGTACAGGCTGTGCATTGAGTCAGTGAGTCATATGTGTGTGTGTGTTTGTGTGTGTGTGTGCTGGTTTAGGCAGTGCATTGAGTCCAATGAGCAGTGTATGTTTGTGTGTGTGTGTGTGTGCTGCTATAGGTGGTTCACTGAGTCACAGTCAGGTATGTGTGAGTGAGTGTTTGTGTGTTCTTCTATAGGCTGTGCATTGATTCACAGTGAGCTCTGTGTGTATGGTGGTATAGGCGGTGCATTGAATCACAGTGATGGTTGTTTTTCTGTGTGTATGCTGCAGTAGGCTGTGAATTGAGTCACAGAAGGTGGGTCTTTGTGTGTGTATGTGCAGGTACAAGCTGCAGTTCGAGTCACAGTGATGGGTGTCTCTGTGTGATGTTATAGGCTGTGCATTGAATCACAGCGAGCCGTATTAGTGTGTGTACGTGTATTTGTGTATGCGTGTGTGTGTTTGATGGTACAGGCTGAACATTGAGTCACTGAGGTGTGCATGTGTGTATGTGGTGTTACAGACTGTTCGTTAGGTCAAACTGAGCAATATGTGTGTGTAGGGGTGTGTGTGTACAGTTATTTGCTGTGCACTGAGTCACAGTGAACCATGTGTGTGTGGGGAGCTGGTATAGTCAGAGCACTGAGTCACAGTTGAATGTGTGGGAGTTGTTTGTGTATGTGTGTGTGTATTTGCTGGTGTAGACTGTGCATTGAGTCACAGTGAGTAGTGCGCTGTGTGTGTGCTGTGATGGTGTGGACTGTGGTTTTATCCACTTTGACCTGAACGGCTGTGTGTGTTTGTGTGTTTGTGTGTGTGTGTGTGCTGGCACTAGATGACAATTGAGACAGAGTGGGCTGTGTGTCTGTGTGTGCGCTGGTATAGACTCTGTATTGAGTCACTGTGAGCTGTGTGTGTATGTGTGTGCTCGTATAGGCTGTGCATTGAGTCACAGTGAGGTGTTTGTGTGTGTGTGTGCTGGTACAGGAAGCGTTTTGAGTCACAGTCTCGTGTGTGTGTGTGTGCATGTGAGTTTGTGTGCTGGTATGGGCTTTATTGTGCTGGTATGGGCTTTATTGACTCATGGGTGTGTGTGTGAGTGTGGGTGATACAGACTGCATTGAGTCACAGTGCGCTGTGTGTGTGTGCTGGTATAGGCGATTTATTGAGTACCAGTGAGCCATGTGTGAGTGCGTGTTGGTGTGTGTGTGTGTGTACTGGTATAGGCTGTGCATTGAGTCACAGTGAGGCCTGCATCTGTGCATGTCTGTGTTTGTGTGTGTGTGTTTGCTGGTATAGGCTGAGCTTTGAATCACTCTGAGGTGTGTGTGCATGTGCTGGTAAAATTGTGCCTTGATTCACTGTGCCATGTGAGTGTGTGTGCACGCTGGTATAGGTTGTGCATTGAGTCAGAGTGGGAGGTGTGTGTGTCTGTGTGTTCTGGTATAGGCTGACAATTGAGGCACACTGAGGTCTGTGTGCACATGTGTGTATATGTGTGCTGGTACAGCCTGCTCATTGAGTCATATTGAGTTTTTTGTGTGTGTGTGTGCAGGTAGAGGCAGCACATTGAGTCACAGTGAGGTGTATGTGTGTGATGTTATATGCTATGCACTGATTCATAGGGAGGTTTGTGTCTGTGTGTGTGCACTTTCTAGTTTAGGATTTGCATTGAATCACACTGAGCTGTGTTTTTGAGTGTCAGTATGTGTGCGTGTGTGGAGGTATGGGCTGTGGATTGACTCACATTTTGCCGTATGTGCTTCTCTGTGTGTGTATGTCTGCTAGCATATCCTGTGCACTGAGTCACAGGGAGCCGTGTGTGTGTGTGTGTGTGTGTCCTGGTACAGAGTGTGCATTGATTCACAGTCAGCCATGTGTGTGTGTGTGTGAGTGCACTGGTATAGGATGTGCAGTGAGTCAGAGTGATGTGTGTGTGTGTCTGCATGTTCTGATATAGGCTGACCATTGTGTAACATTGAGGGTGTGTGTGTGTGTGTGCTGGTATAGGCTGCATATTTTGTCACAGTGAGCTGTGTGTGTGTGTATGTGTAGGTACAGGCTGTGCATTGAGTCACAGTGTGGGGTGTGTGTGTGATGTTATATTCTGTGCACTAGGACAGAGTGAGCCGTGTGTGTGTGCTGGTATAATCTGAACATTGAGTCACAGTGTGGTGTGGTGTGTGTGCCTTTGCTGGTATGGACTGTGCATTGAATCCCAGCCCTGTGTTAGTGTTTGTGTATTTGGTGCTGTAGAGTCTGCATGAGTCACAGTAAGATATGTGTGTGTGTACTGCTATAGGCTGTACACTGAGCCATATTAAGGTGTGTTTCTGTGTGTGTGTGTGCGGGTATAGGCTATGCATTGACTCACATTGAGCCATGTGTTTGTATGTGCTACTATACGCTATTCATTGAGTCTCAGTGAGCCATTGTTGTGTGTGTCTGTTTACTTGTATGGGCTTGGCATTGAGTCACAGAGAGGTGTTTGTGTGTGTTTGTGTGTCTGTGTGGTGGTATAAACTGCATTGAGTCACACGGCGGTGTGTGTGAGAGTGTGTGTGTGTGCAGGTACAGGCTGGTATTGAACCACAGTGAGCCGTGTGTGTGTGTGCTGGAATAGGCAGAGCATTGAGTCTCCGGTGTGTGTATGTGTGTGTGTATGCTGGTATGGTCTCTGCATTGATTCACTAAGGTGTGTTGTGTGTGTATGTACATGGAGCTGAAGACTGTACACTGATTCACAGTGAGCTGTGTGTGTATGTGTGTGTGTGTGTGATGGTATGGGCTTTGCATTGAGTCACTGAGGTGTGTGTCTGTGTGTGTATACCTGGAACTACAGACTGTGCACTGATTCACAATGAGCCATGTGTGAATGTGTGTATGTGATAGTATAGGGTGTTCATAGAGTCACAATGAGCCGTGCATATGTGTCTTTGCATGGGTGTTGTGGTATAGGCTGTGCATTGTGTCACAGTGACTGTGCGTGTGTGTGTGTGTGTTTGTGATGGTATAGTACATGCATTGTATCAGAGAGAGCCATGCATGCGTCTCTGTGTGTGTGTGCTGGCATAGGCATTACATTGTGTCACAGTGAGCCATGTGTTTGTATGCTGGTGGAGACTCTGCATTGAGTCACAGTAAGACTTGTGTGTGTGCCAGTACAGGCTGTGCAAGGAGTCAGTGAGTCATATGTGTGTGTGTGTGTGTTTGTGTGTGCTGATATATGAAGTGCATTGAGTCCAAGTGAATCATGTATGTTTGTGTGTGTTTGTGGGTGCTGCTATAGGTGGTTCACTGAGTCACAGTCAGGTATGTGTGAGTGTTTGTGTGTTCTTGTATAGGCTGTGCATTGATTCACAGTGAGGCATGTGTGTAAGCTGGTACAGGAGGTGCATTGAGTCACAGTGATGGTTGTGTTTGTGTGTGTGTGTGTGCTGCAGTAGGCTGTGTATTGAGTCACAGAAAGTGGGTCTTTGTGTGTGTATGTGCATGTACAGGCTGCGGTTTGAGTCACAGTGATGGGTGTCTCTGTGTGGTGTTATAGGCTGTGCATTGAATCACAGCCCTGTGTTAGTGTTGTGTATTTGGTGCTGTAGAGTCTGCATGAGTCACAGTAAGGTGTGTGTGTGTGCTGCTATATGCTGAGAATTGAGTCACACCTAGGTGAGTGTATGTGTATGTGTATGCTGATATGGGATTTGCATTGAATCACTGAGCGGTGTGTGTTTGTGTGTGTGTGTACTGCTATAGTCTGTACACTGAGCCATGTTAAGGTGTGTTTCTGTGTGTGTGTGTGCGGGTATAGGCTATGCATTGACTCACATTGAGCCATGTGTTTGTATGTGCTAGTATACACTGTTCATTGAGTCTCAGTGAGCCTTTGTTTTGTGTGTCTGTTTACTTGTATGGGCTTGGCATTGAGTCTCAGACAGGTGTGTGTGTGTCTGTGTGTCTGTGTGGTGGTATCATCTGCATTGAGTCACACGGCGGTGTGTGTGAGAGTGTGTGTGTGTGCAGGTACAGGCTGGTATTGAATGACAGTGAGCCGTGTGTGTGCCTGTGTGTGTGTGTGTGCTGGAATAGGCAGAGCATTGAGTCTCAGGTGTGTGTATGTGTGTGTGTATGCTGGTATGGTCTCTGCATTGATTCACTAAGGTGTGTTGTGTGTGTATGTACATGGAGCTGAAGACTGTACACTGATTCACAGTGAGCTGTGTGTGTATGTGTGTGTGTGTGTGATGGTATGGGCTTTGCATTGAGTCACTGAGGTGTGTGTCTGTGTGTGTATACGTGGAACTACAGACTGTGCACTGATTCACAATGAGCCATGTGTGAATGTGTGTATGTGATAGTATAGGGTGTGCATAGAGTCACAAAGAGCCGTGCATATGTGTCTTTGCATGGGTGTTGTGGTATAGGGTCTGCGTTGTGTCACAGTGACTGTGCGTGTGTGTGTGTTTGTGATGGTATAGTACGTGCATTGAATCAGAGAGAGCCATGCATGTGTCTCTCTGTGTGTGTGCTGTCATAGGCATTACATTGAGTCACAGTGAGCCATGTGTTTGTATGCTGGTGTAGACTCTGCATTGAGTCACAGTAAGCCTTGTGTGTGTGCCAGTACAGGCTGTGCATTGAGTCAGTGAGTCATATGTGTGTGTGTGTTTGTGTGTGTGTGTGCTGGTTTAAGCAGTGCATTGAGTCCAATGAGCAGTGTATGTTTGTGTGTGTGTGTGTGTGCTGCTATAGGTGGTTCACTGAGTCACAGTCAGGTATGTGTGAGTGAGTGTTTGTGTGTTCTTCTATAGGCTGTGCATTGATTCACAGTGAGCTCTGTGTGTATGGTGGTATAGGCGGTGCATTGAATCACAGTGATGGTTGTTTTTCTGTGTGTATGCTGCAGTAGGCTGTGAATTGAGTCACAGAAGGTGGGTCTTTGTGTGTATATGTGCAAGTACAAGCTGCAGTTCGAGTCACAGTGATGGGTGTCTCTGTGTGATGTTATAGGCTGTGCATTGAATCACAGCGAGCCGTATTAGTGTGTGTACGTGTATTTGTGTATGCGTGTGTGTGTGTGATGGTACAGGCTGAACATTGAGTCACTGAGGTGTGCATGTGTGTATGTGGTGTTACAGACTGTTCGTTAGGTCAAACTGAGCAATATGTGTGTGTAGGGGTGTGTGTGTACAGTTATTTGCTGTGCACTGAGTCACAGTGAACCATGTGTGTGTGGGGAGCTGGTATAGTCAGAGCACTGAGTCACAGTTGAATGTGTGGGAGTTGTTTGTGTATGTGTGTGTGTATTTGCTGGTGTAGACTGTGCATTGAGTCACAGTGAGTAGTGCGCTGTGTGTGTGCTGTGATGGTGTGGACTGTGGTTTTATCCACTTTGACCTGAACGGCTGTGTGTGTTTGTGTGTTTGTGTGTGTGTGTGTGCTGGCACTAGATGACAATTGAGACAGAGTGGGCTGTGTGTCTGTGTGTGCGCTGGTATAGACTCTGTATTGAGTCACTGTGAGCTGTGTGTGTATGTGTGTGCTCGTATAGGCTGTGCATTGAGTCACAGTGAGGTGTTTGTGTGTGTGTGTGCTGGTACAGGAAGCGTTTTGAGTCACAGTCTCGTGTGTGTGTGTGTGCATGTGAGTTTGTGTGCTGGTATGGGCTTTATTGTGCTGGTATGGGCTTTATTGACTCATGGGTGTGTGTGTGAGTGTGGGTGATACAGACTGCATTGAGTCACAGTGCGCTGTGTGTGTGTGTGCTGGTATAGGCGATTTATTGAGTACCAGTGAGCCATGTGTGAGTGCGTGTTGGTGTGTGTGTGTGTGTACTGGTATAGGCTGTGCATTGAGTCACAGTGAGGCCTGCATCTGTGCATGTCTGTGTTTGTGTGTGTGTGTTTGCTGGTATAGGCTGAGCTTTGAATCACTCTGAGGTGTGTGTGCATGTGCTGGTAAAATTGTGCCTTGATTCACTGTGCCATGTGAGTGTGTGTGCACGCTGGTATAGGTTGTGCATTGAGTCAGAGTGGGAGGTGTGTGTGTCTGTGTGTTCTGGTATAGGCTGACAATTGAGGCACACTGAGGTCTGTGTGCACATGTGTGTATATGTGTGCTGGTACAGCCTGCTCATTGAGTCATATTGAGTTTTTTTTGTGTGTGTGTGCAGGTAGAGGCAGCACATTGAGTCACAGTGAGGTGTATGTGTGTGATGTTATATGCTATGCACTGATTCATAGGGAGGTTTGTGTCTGTGTGTGTGCACTTTCTAGTTTAGGATTTGCATTGAATCACACTGAGCTGTGTTTTTGAGTGTCAGTATGTGTGCGTGTGTGGAGGTATGGGCTGTGGATTGACTCACATTTTGCCGTATGTGCTTCTCTGTGTGTGTATGTCTGCTAGCATATCCTGTGCACTAAGTCACAGGGAGCCGTGTGTGTGTGTGTGTGTGTGTCCTGGTACAGAGTGTGCATTGATTCACAGTCAGCCATGTGTGTGTGTGTGTGAGTGCACTGGTATAGGATGTGCAGTGAGTCAGAGTGATGTGTGTGTGTGTCTGCATGTTCTGATATAGGCTGACCATTGTGTAACATTGAGGGTGTGTGTGTGTGTGTGCTGGTATAGGCTGCATATTTTGTCACAGTGAGCTGTGTGTGTGTGTATGTGTAGGTACAGGCTGTGCATTGAGTCACAGTGTGGAGTGTGTGTGTGATGTTATATTCTGTGCACTAGGACAGAGTGAGCCGTGTGTGTGTGCTGGTATAATCTGAACATTGAGTCACAGTGTGGTGTGGTGTGTGTGCCTTTGCTGGTATGGACTGTGCATTGAATCCCAGCCCTGTGTTAGTGTTTGTGTATTTGGTGCTGTAGAGTCTGCATGAGTCACAGTAAGATATGTGTGTGTGTACTGCTATAGGCTGTACACTGAGCCATATTAAGGTGTGTTTCTGTGTGTGTGTGTGCGGGTATAGGCTATGCATTGACTCACATTGAGCCATGTGTTTGTATGTGCTACTATACGCTATTCATTGAGTCTCAGTGAGCCATTGTTGTGTGTGTCTGTTTACTTGTATGGGCTTGGCATTGAGTCACAGAGAGGTGTTTGTGTGTGTTTGTGTGTCTGTGTGGTGGTATAAACTGCATTGAGTCACACGGCGGTGTGTGTGAGAGTGTGTGTGTGTGCAGGTACAGGCTGGTATTGAACCACAGTGAGCCGTGTGTGTGTGTGATGGAATAGGCAGAGCATTGAGTCTCCGGTGTGTGTATGTGAGTGTGTATGCTGGTATGGTCTCTGCATTGATTCACTAAGGTGTGTTGTGTGTGTATGTACATGGAGCTGAAGACTGTACACTGATTCACAGTGAGCTGTGTGTGTATGTGTGTGTGTGTGTGATGGTATGGGCTTTGCATTGAGTCACTGAGGTGTGTGTCTGTGTGTGTATACCTGGAACTACAGACTGTGCACTGATTCACAATGAGCCATGTGTGAATGTGTGTATGTGATAGTAAAGGGTGTGCATAGAGTCACAAAGAGCCGTGCATATGTGTCTTTGCATGGGTGTTGTGGTATAGGGTCTGCGTTGTGTCACAGTGACTGTGCGTGTGTGTGTGTTTGTGATGGTATAGTACGTGCATTGAATCAGAGAGAGCCATGCATGTGTCTCTGTGTGTGTGTGCTGTCATAGGCATTACATTGAGTCACAGTGAGCCATGTGTTTGTATGCTGGTGTAGACTCTGCATTGAGTCACAGTAAGCCTTGTGTGTGTGCCAGTACAGGCTGTGCATTGAGTCAGTGAGTCATATGTGTGTGTGTGTTTGTGTGTGTGTGTGCTGGTTTAGGCAGTGCATTGAGTCCAATGAGCAGTGTATGTTTGTGTGTGTGTGTGTGTGCTGCTATAGGTGGTTCACTGAGTCACAGTCAGGTATGTGTGAGTGAGTGTTTGTGTGTTCTTCTATAGGCTGTGCATTGATTCACAGTGAGCTCTGTGTGTATGGTGGTATAGGCGGTGCATTGAATCACAGTGATGGTTGTTTTTCTGTGTGTATGCTGCAGTAGGCTGTGAATTGAGTCACAGAAGGTGGGTCTTTGTGTGTATATGTGCAAGTACAAGCTGCAGTTCGAGTCACAGTGATGGGTGTCTCTGTGTGATGTTATAGGCTGTGCATTGAATCACAGCGAGCCGTATTAGTGTGTGTACGTGTATTTGTGTATGCGTGTGTGTGTGTGATGGTACAGGCTGAACATTGAGTCACTGAGGTGTGCATGTGTGTATGTGGTGTTACAGACTGTTCGTTAGGTCAAACTGAGCAATATGTGTGTGTAGGGGTGTGTGTGTACAGTTATTTGCTGTGCACTGAGTCACAGTGAACCATGTGTGTGTGGGGAGCTGGTATAGTCAGAGCACTGAGTCACAGTTGAATGTGTGGGAGTTGTTTGTGTATGTGTGTGTGTATTTGCTGGTGTAGACTGTGCATTGAGTCACAGTGAGTAGTGCGCTGTGTGTGTGCTGTGATGGTGTGGACTGTGGTTTTATCCACTTTGACCTGAACGGCTGTGTGTGTTTGTGTGTTTGTGTGTGTGTGTGTGCTGGCACTAGATGACAATTGAGACAGAGTGGGCTGTGTGTCTGTGTGTGCGCTGGTATAGACTCTGTATTGAGTCACTGTGAGCTGTGTGTGTATGTGTGTGCTCGTATAGGCTGTGCATTGAGTCACAGTGAGGTGTTTGTGTGTGTGTGTGCTGGTACAGGAAGCGTTTTGAGTCACAGTCTCGTGTGTGTGTGTGTGCATGTGAGTTTGTGTGCTGGTATGGGCTTTATTGTGCTGGTATGGGCTTTATTGACTCATGGGTGTGTGTGTGAGTGTGGGTGATACAGACTGCATTGAGTCACAGTGCGCTGTGTGTGTGTGTGCTGGTATAGGCGATTTATTGAGTACCAGTGAGCCATGTGTGAGTGCGTGTTGGTGTGTGTGTGTGTGTACTGGTATAGGCTGTGCATTGAGTCACAGTGAGGCCTGCATCTGTGCATGTCTGTGTTTGTGTGTGTGTGTTTGCTGGTATAGGCTGAGCTTTGAATCACTCTGAGGTGTGTGTGCATGTGCTGGTAAAATTGTGCCTTGATTCACTGTGCCATGTGAGTGTGTGTGCACGCTGGTATAGGTTGTGCATTGAGTCAGAGTGGGAGGTGTGTGTGTCTGTGTGTTCTGGTATAGGCTGACAATTGAGGCACACTGAGGTCTGTGTGCACATGTGTGTATATGTGTGCTGGTACAGCCTGCTCATTGAGTCATATTGAGTTTTTTTTGTGTGTGTGTGCAGGTAGAGGCAGCACATTGAGTCACAGTGAGGTGTATGTGTGTGATGTTATATGCTATGCACTGATTCATAGGGAGGTTTGTGTCTGTGTGTGTGCACTTTCTAGTTTAGGATTTGCATTGAATCACACTGAGCTGTGTTTTTGAGTGTCAGTATGTGTGCGTGTGTGGAGGTATGGGCTGTGGATTGACTCACATTTTGCCGTATGTGCTTCTCTGTGTGTGTATGTCTGCTAGCATATCCTGTGCACTAAGTCACAGGGAGCCGTGTGTGTGTGTGTGTGTGTGTCCTGGTACAGAGTGTGCATTGATTCACAGTCAGCCATGTGTGTGTGTGTGAGAGTGCACTGGTATAGGATGTGCAGTGAGTCAGAGTGATGTGTGTGTGTGTCTGCATGTTCTGATATAGGCTGACCATTGTGTAACATTGAGGGTGTGTGTGTGTGTGTGCTGGTATAGGCTGCATATTTTGTCACAGTGAGCTGTGTGTGTGTGTATGTGTAGGTACAGGCTGTGCATTGAGTCACAGTGTGGGGGGTGTGTGTGATGTTATATTCTGTGCACTAGGACAGAGTGAGCCGTGTGTGTGTGCTGGTATAATCTGAACATTGAGTCACAGTGTGGTGTGGTGTGTGTGCCTTTGCTGGTATGGACTGTGCATTGAATCCCAGCCCTGTGTTAGTGTTTGTGTATTTGGTGCTGTAGAGTCTGCATGAGTCACAGTAAGATATGTGTGTGTGTACTGCTATAGGCTGTACACTGAGCCATATTAAGGTGTGTTTCTGTGTGTGTGTGTGCGGGTATAGGCTATGCATTGACTCACATTGAGCCATGTGTTTGTATGTGCTACTATACGCTATTCATTGAGTCTCAGTGAGCCATTGTTGTGTGTGTCTGTTTACTTGTATGGGCTTGGCATTGAGTCACAGAGAGGTGTTTGTGTGTGTTTGTGTGTCTGTGTGGTGGTATAAACTGCATTGAGTCACACGGCGGTGTGTGTGAGAGTGTGTGTGTGTGCAGGTACAGGCTGGTATTGAACCACAGTGAGCCGTGTGTGTGTGTGATGGAATAGGCAGAGCATTGAGTCTCCGGTGTGTGTATGTGAGTGTGTATGCTGGTATGGTCTCTGCATTGATTCACTAAGGTGTGTTGTGTGTGTATGTACATGGAGCTGAAGACTGTACACTGATTCACAGTGAGCTGTGTGTGTATGTGTGTGTGTGTGTGATGGTATGGGCTTTGCATTGAGTCACTGAGGTGTGTGTCTGTGTGTGTATACCTGGAACTACAGACTGTGCACTGATTCACAATGAGCCATGTGTGAATGTGTGTATGTGATAGTATAGGGTGTTCATAGAGTCACAATGAGCCGTGCATATGTGTCTTTGCATGGGTGTTGTGGTATAGGCTGTGCATTGTGTCACAGTGACTGTGCGTGTGTGTGTGTGTGTTTGTGTTGGTATAGTACATGCATTGTATCAGAGAGAGCCATGCATGCGTCTCTGTGTGTGTGTGCTGGCATAGGCATTACATTGTGTCACAGTGAGCCATGTGTTTGTATGCTGGTGGAGACTCTGCATTGAGTCACAGTAAGACTTGTGTGTGTGCCAGTACAGGCTGTGCAAGGAGTCAGTGAGTCATATATGTGTGTGTGTGTGTGTGTGTGCTGATATATGAAGTGCATTGAGTCCAAGTGAATCATGTATGTTTGTGTGTGTTTGTGGGTGCTGCTATAGGTGGTTCACTGAGTCACAGTCAGGTATGTGTGAGTGTTTGTGTGTTCTTGTATAGGCTGTGCATTGATTCACAGTGAGGCATGTGTGTAAGCTGGTACAGGAGGTGCATTGAGTCACAGTGATGGTTGTGTTTGTGTGTGTGTGTGTGCTGCAGTAGGCTGTGTATTGAGTCACAGAAAGTGGGTCTTTGTGTGTGTATGTGCATGTACAGGCTGCGGTTAGAGTCACAGTGATGGGTGTCTCTGTGTGGTGTTATAGGCTGTGCATTGAATCACAGCCCTGTGTTAGTGTTGTGTATTTGGTGCTGTAGAGTCTGCATGAGTCACAGTAAGGTGTGTGTGTGTGCTGCTATATGCTGAGAATTGAGTCACACCTAGGTGAGTGTATGTGTATGTGTATGCTGATATGGGATTTGCATTGAATCACTGAGCGGTGTGTGTTTGTGTGTGTGTGTACTGCTATAGTCTGTACACTGAGCCATGTTAAGGTGTGTTTCTGTGTGTGTGTGTGCGGGTATAGGCTATGCATTGACTCACATTGAGCCATGTGTTTGTATGTGCTAGTATACACTGTTCATTGAGTCTCAGTGAGCCTTTGTTTTGTGTGTCTGTTTACTTGTATGGGCTTGGCATTGAGTCTCAGACAGGTGTGTGTGTGTCTGTGTGTCTGTGTGGTGGTATCATCTGCATTGAGTCACACGGCAGTGTGTGTGAGAGTGTGTGTGTGTGCAGGTACAGGCTGGTATTGAATGACAGTGAGCCGTGTGTGTGCCTGTGTGTGTGTGTGTGCTGGAATAGGCAGAGCATTGAGTCTCAGGTGTGTGTATGTGTGTGTGTATGCTGGTATGGTCTCTGCATTGATTCACTAAGGTGTGTTGTGTGTGTATGTACATGGAGCTGAAGACTGTACACTGATTCACAGTGAGCTGTGTGTGTATGTGTGTGTGTGTGTAATGGTATGGGCTTTGCATTGAGTCACTGAGGTGTGTGTCTGTGTGTGTATACCTGGAACTACAGACTGTGCACTGATTCACAATGAGCCATGTGTGAATGTGTGTATGTGATAGTAAAGGGTGTGCATAGAGTCACAAAGAGCCGTGCATATGTGTCTTTGCATGGGTGTTGTGGTATAGGGTCTGCGTTGTGTCACAGTGACTGTGCGTGTGTGTGTGTTTGTGATGGTATAGTACGTGCATTGAATCAGAGAGAGCCATGCATGTGTCTCTGTGTGTGTGTGCTGTCATAGGCATTACATTGAGTCACAGTGAGCCATGTGTTTGTATGCTGGTGTAGACTCTGCATTGAGTCACAGTAAGCCTTGTGTGTGTGCCAGTACAGGCTGTGCATTGAGTCAGTGAGTCATATGTGTGTGTGTGTTTGTGTGTGTGTGTGCTGGTTTAGGCAGTGCATTGAGTCCAATGAGCAGTGTATGTTTGTGTGTGTGTGTGTGTGCTGCTATAGGTGGTTCACTGAGTCACAGTCAGGTATGTGTGAGTGAGTGTTTGTGTGTTCTTCTATAGGCTGTGCATTGATTCACAGTGAGCTCTGTGTGTATGGTGGTATAGGCGGTGCATTGAATCACAGTGATGGTTGTTTTTCTGTGTGTATGCTGCAGTAGGCTGTGAATTGAGTCACAGAAGGTGGGTCTTTGTGTGTATATGTGCAAGTACAAGCTGCAGTTCGAGTCACAGTGATGGGTGTCTCTGTGTGATGTTATAGGCTGTGCATTGAATCACAGCGAGCCGTATTAGTGTGTGTATGTGTATTTGTGTATGCGTGTGTGTGTGTGATGGTACAGGCTGAACATTGAGTCACTGAGGTGTGCATGTGTGTATGTGGTGTTACAGACTGTTCGTTAGGTCAAACTGAGCAATATGTGTGTGTAGGGGTGTGTGTGTACAGTTATTTGCTGTGCACTGAGTCACAGTGAACCATGTGTGTGTGGGGAGCTGGTATAGTCAGAGCACTGAGTCACAGTTGAATGTGTGGGAGTTGTTTGTGTATGTGTGTGTGTATTTGCTGGTGTAGACTGTGCATTGAGTCACAGTGAGTAGTGCGCTGTGTGTGTGCTGTGATGGTGTGGACTGTGGTTTTATCCACTTTGACCTGAACGGCTGTGTGTGTTTGTGTGTTTGTGTGTGTGTGTGTGCTGGCACTAGATGACAATTGAGACAGAGTGGGCTGTGTGTCTGTGTGTGCGCTGGTATAGACTCTGTATTGAGTCACTGTGAGCTGTGTGTGTATGTGTGTGCTCGTATAGGCTGTGCATTGAGTCACAGTGAGGTGTTTGTGTGTGTGTGTGCTGGTACAGGAAGCGTTTTGAGTCACAGTCTCGTGTGTGTGTGTGTGCATGTGAGTTTGTGTGCTGGTATGGGCTTTATTGTGCTGGTATGGGCTTTATTGACTCATGGGTGTGTGTGTGAGTGTGGGTGATACAGACTGCATTGAGTCACAGTGCGCTGTGTGTGTGTGTGCTGGTATAGGCGATTTATTGAGTACCAGTGAGCCATGTGTGAGTGCGTGTTGGTGTGTGTGTGTGTGTACTGGTATAGGCTGTGCATTGAGTCACAGTGAGGCCTGCATCTGTGCATGTCTGTGTTTGTGTGTGTGTGTTTGCTGGTATAGGCTGAGCTTTGAATCACTCTGAGGTGTGTGTGCATGTGCTGGTAAAATTGTGCCTTGATTCACTGTGCCATGTGAGTGTGTGTGCACGCTGGTATAGGTTGTGCATTGAGTCAGAGTGGGAGGTGTGTGTGTCTGTGTGTTCTGGTATAGGCTGACAATTGAGGCACACTGAGGTCTGTGTGCACATGTGTGTATATGTGTGCTGGTACAGCCTGCTCATTGAGTCATATTGAGTTTTTTTTGTGTGTGTGTGCAGGTAGAGGCAGCACATTGAGTCACAGTGAGGTGTATGTGTGTGATGTTATATGCTATGCACTGATTCATAGGGAGGTTTGTGTCTGTGTGTGTGCACTTTCTAGTTTAGGATTTGCATTGAATCACACTGAGCTGTGTTTTTGAGTGTCAGTATGTGTGCGTGTGTGGAGGTATGGGCTGTGGATTGACTCACATTTTGCCGTATGTGCTTCTCTGTGTGTGTATGTCTGCTAGCATATCCTGTGCACTAAGTCACAGGGAGCCGTGTGTGTGTGTGTGTGTGTGTCCTGGTACAGAGTGTGCATTGATTCACAGTCAGCCATGTGTGTGTGTGTGAGAGTGCACTGGTATAGGATGTGCAGTGAGTCAGAGTGATGTGTGTGTGTGTCTGCATGTTCTGATATAGGCTGACCATTGTGTAACATTGAGGGTGTGTGTGTGTGTGTGCTGGTATAGGCTGCATATTTTGTCACAGTGAGCTGTGTGTGTGTGTATGTGTAGGTACAGGCTGTGCATTGAGTCACAGTGTGGGGGGTGTGTGTGATGTTATATTCTGTGCACTAGGACAGAGTGAGCCGTGTGTGTGTGCTGGTATAATCTGAACATTGAGTCACAGTGTGGTGTGGTGTGTGTGCCTTTGCTGGTATGGACTGTGCATTGAATCCCAGCCCTGTGTTAGTGTTTGTGTATTTGGTGCTGTAGAGTCTGCATGAGTCACAGTAAGATATGTGTGTGTGTACTGCTATAGGCTGTACACTGAGCCATATTAAGGTGTGTTTCTGTGTGTGTGTGTGCGGGTATAGGCTATGCATTGACTCACATTGAGCCATGTGTTTGTATGTGCTACTATACGCTATTCATTGAGTCTCAGTGAGCCATTGTTGTGTGTGTCTGTTTACTTGTATGGGCTTGGCATTAAGTCACAGAGAGGTGTTTGTGTGTGTTTGTGTGTCTGTGTGGTGGTATAAACTGCATTGAGTCACACGGCGGTGTGTGTGAGAGTGTGTGTGTGTGCAGGTACAGGCTGGTATTGAACCACAGTGAGCCGTGTGTGTGTGTGCTGGAATAGGCAGAGCATTGAGTCTCCGGTGTGTGTATGTGTGTGTGTATGCTGGTATGGTCTCTGCATTGATTCACTAAGGTGTGTTGTGTGTGTATGTACATGGAGCTGAAGACTGTACACTGATTCACAGTGAGCTGTGTGTGTATGTGTGTGTGTGTGTGATGGTATGGGCTTTGCATTGAGTCACTGAGGTGTGTGTCTGTGTGTGTATACCTGGAACTACAGACTGTGCACTGATTCACAATGAGCCATGTGTGAATGTGTGTATGTGATAGTATAGGGTGTTCATAGAGTCACAATGAGCCGTGCATATGTGTCTTTGCATGGGTGTTGTGGTATAGGCTGTGCATTGTGTCACAGTGACTGTGTGTGTGTGTGTGTGTTTGTGATGGTATAGTACATGCATTGTATCAGAGAGAGCCATGCATGCGTCTCTGTGTGTGTGTGCTGGCATAGGCATTACATTGTGTCACAGTGAGCCATGTGTTTGTATGCTGGTGGAGACTCTGCATTGAGTCACAGTAAGACTTGTGTGTGTGCCAGTACAGGCTGTGCAAGGAGTCAGTGAGTCATATGTGTGTGTGTGTGTGTTTGTGTGTGCTGATATATGAAGTGCATTGAGTCCAAGTGAATCATGTATGTTTGTGTGTGTTTGTGGGTGCTGCTATAGGTGGTTCACTGAGTCACAGTCAGGTATGTGTGAGTGTTTGTGTGTTCTTGTATAGGCTGTGCATTGATTCACAGTGAGGCATGTGTGTAAGCTGGTACAGGAGGTGCATTGAGTCACAGTGATGGTTGTGTTTGTGTGTGTGTGTGTGCTGCAGTAGGCTGTGTATTGAGTCACAGAAAGTGGGTCTTTGTGTGTGTATGTGCATGTACAGGCTGCGGTTTGAGTCACAGTGATGGGTGTCTCTGTGTGGTGTTATAGGCTGTGCATTGAATCACAGCCCTGTGTTAGTGTTGTGTATTTGGTGCTGTAGAGTCTGCATGAGTCACAGTAAGGTGTGTGTGTGTGCTGCTATATGCTGAGAATTGAGTCACACCTAGGTGAGTGTATGTGTATGTGTATGTTGATATGGGATTTGCATTGAATCACTGAGCGGTGTGTGTTTGTGTGTGTGTGTACTGCTATAGTCTGTACACTGAGCCATGTTAAGGTGTGTTTCTGTGTGTGTGTGTGCGGGTATAGGCTATGCATTGACTCACATTGAGCCATGTGTTTGTATGTGCTAGTATACACTGTTCATTGAGTCTCAGTGAGCCTTTGTTTTGTGTGTCTGTTTACTTGTATGGGCTTGGCATTGAGTCTCAGACAGGTGTGTGTGTGTCTGTGTGTCTGTGTGGTGGCATCATCTGCATTGAGTCACACGGCGGTGTGTGTGAGTGTGTGTGTGTGCAGGTACAGGCTGGTATTGAATGACAGTGAGCCGTGTGTGTGCCTGTGTGTGTGTGTGTGCTGGAATAGGCAGAGCATTGAGTCTCAGGTGTGTGTATGTGTGTGTGTATGCTGGTATGGTCTCTGCATTGATTCACTAAGGTGTGTTGTGTGTGTATGTACATGGAGCTGAAGACTGTACACTGATTCACAGTGAGCTGTGTGTGTATGTGTGTGTGTGTGTGATGGTATGGGCTTTGCATTGAGTCACTGAGGTGTGTGTCTGTGTGTGTATACCTGGAACTACAGACTGTGCACTGATTCACAATGAGCCATGTGTGAATGTGTGTATGTGATAGTAAAGGGTGTGCATAGAGTCACAAAGAGCCGTGCATATGTGTCTTTGCATGGGTGTTGTGGTATAGGGTCTGCGTTGTGTCACAGTGACTGTGCGTGTGTGTGTGTTTGTGATGGTATAGTACGTGCATTGAATCAGAGAGAGCCATGCATGTGTCTCTGTGTGTGTGTGCTGTCATAGGCATTACATTGAGTCACAGTGAGCCATGTGTTTGTATGCTGGTGTAGACTCTGCATTGAGTCACAGTAAGCCTTGTGTGTGTGCCAGTACAGGCTGTGCATTGAGTCAGTGAGTCATATGTGTGTGTGTGTTTGTTTGTGTGTGTGCTGGTTTAGGCAGTGCATTGAGTCCAATGAGCAGTGTATGTTTGTGTGTGTGTGTGTGTGCTGCTATAGGTGGTTCACTGAGTCACAGTCAGGTATGTGTGAGTGAGTGTTTGTGTGTTCTTCTATAGGCTGTGCATTGATTCACAGTGAGCTCTGTGTGTATGGTGGTATAGGCGGTGCATTGAATCACAGTGATGGTTGTTTTTCTGTGTGTATGCTGCAGTAGGCTGTGAATTGAGTCACAGAAGGTGGGTCTTTGTGTGTATATGTGCAAGTACAAGCTGCAGTTCGAGTCACAGTGATGGGTGTCTCTGTGTGATGTTATAGGCTGTGCATTGAATCACAGCGAGCCGTATTAGTGTGTGTACGTGTATTTGTGTATGCGTGTGTGTGTGTGATGGTACAGGCTGAACATTGAGTCACTGAGGTGTGCATGTGTGTATGTGGTGTTACAGACTGTTCGTTAGGTCAAACTGAGCAATATGTGTGTGTAGGGGTGTGTGTGTACAGTTATTTGCTGTGCACTGAGTCACAGTGAACCATGTGTGTGTGGGGAGCTGGTATAGTCAGAGCACTGAGTCACAGTTGAATGTGTGGGAGTTGTTTGTGTATGTGTGTGTGTATTTGCTGGTGTAGACTGTGCATTGAGTCACAGTGAGTAGTGCGCTGTGTGTGTGCTGTGATGGTGTGGACTGTGGTTTTATCCACTTTGACCTGAACGGCTGTGTGTGTTTGTGTGTTTGTGTGTGTGTGTGTGCTGGCACTAGATGACAATTGAGACAGAGTGGGCTGTGTGTCTGTGTGTGCGCTGGTATAGACTCTGTATTGAGTCACTGTGAGCTGTGTGTGTATGTGTGTGCTCGTATAGGCTGTGCATTGAGTCACAGTGAGGTGTTTGTGTGTGTGTGTGCTGGTACAGGAAGCGTTTTGAGTCACAGTCTCGTGTGTGTGTGTGTGCATGTGAGTTTGTGTGCTGGTATGGGCTTTATTGTGCTGGTATGGGCTTTATTGACTCATGGGTGTGTGTGTGAGTGTGGGTGATACAGACTGCATTGAGTCACAGTGCGCTGTGTGTGTGTGTGCTGGTATAGGCGATTTATTGAGTACCAGTGAGCCATGTGTGAGTGCGTGTTGGTGTGTGTGTGTGTGTACCAGTATAGGCTGTGCATTGAGTCACAGTGAGGCCTGCATCTGTGCATGTCTGTGTTTGTGTGTGTGTGTTTGCTGGTATAGGCTGAGCTTTGAATCACTCTGAGGTGTGTGTGCATGTGCTGGTAAAATTGTGCCTTGATTCACTGTGCCACGTGAGTGTGTGTGCACGCTGGTATAGGTTGTGCATTGAGTCAGAGTGGGAGGTGTGTGTGTCTGTGTGTTCTGGTATAGGCTGACAATTGAGGCACACTGAGGTCTGTGTGCACATGTGTGTATATGTGTGCTGGTACAGCCTGCTCATTGAGTCATATTGAGTTTTTTTTGTGTGTGTGTGCAGGTAGAGGCAGCACATTGAGTCACAGTGAGGTGTATGTGTGTGATGTTATATGCTATGCACTGATTCATAGGGAGGTTTGTGTCTGTGTGTGTGCACTTTCTAGTTTAGGATTTGCATTGAATCACACTGAGCTGTGTTTTTGAGTGTCAGTATGTGTGCGTGTGTGGAGGTATGGGCTGTGGATTGACTCACATTTTGCCGTATGTGCTTCTCTGTGTGTGTATGTCTGCTAGCATATCCTGTGCACTGAGTCACAGGGAGCCGTGTGTGTGTGTGTGTGTGTGTCCTGGTACAGAGTGTGCATTGATTCACAGTCAGCCGTGTGTGTGTGTGTGAGTGCACTGGTATAGGATGTGCAGTGAGTCAGAGTGATGTGTGTGTGTGTCTGCATGTTCTGATATAGGCTGACCATTGTGTAACATTGAGGGTGTGTGTGTGTGTGTGCTGGTATAGGCTGCATATTTTGTCACAGTGAGCTGTGTGTGTGTGTATGTGTAGGTACAGGCTGTGCATTGAGTCACAGTGTGGGGTGTGTGTGTGATGTTATATTCTGTGCACTAGGACAGAGTGAGCCGTGTGTGTGTGCTGGTATAATCTGAACATTGAGTCACAGTGTGGTGTGGTGTGTGTGCCTTTGCTGGTATGGACTGTGCATTGAATCCCAGCCCTGTGTTAGTGTTTGTGTATTTGGTGCTGTAGAGTCTGCATGAGTCACAGTAAGATATGTGTGTGTGTACTGCTATAGGCTGTACACTGAGCCATATTAAGGTGTGTTTCTGTGTGTGTGTGTGCGGGTATAGGCTATGCATTGACTCACATTGAGCCATGTGTTTGTATGTGCTACTATACGCTATTCATTGAGTCTCAGTGAGCCATTGTTGTGTGTGTCTGTTTACTTGTATGGGCTTGGCATTGAGTCACATAGAGGTGTTTGTGTGTGTTTGTGTGTCTGTGTGGTGGTATAAACTGCATTGAGTCACACGGCGGTGTGTGTGAGAGTGTGTGTGTGTGCAGGTACAGGCTGGTATTGAACCACAGTGAGCCGTGTGTGTGTGTGCTGGAATAGGCAGAGCATTGAGTCTCAGGTGTGTGTATGTGTGTGTGTATGCTGGTATGGTCTCTGCATTGATTCACTAAGGTGTGTTGTGTGTGTATGTACATGGAGCTGAAGACTGTACACTGATTCACAGTGAGCTGTGTGTGTATGTGTGTGTGTGTGTGATGGTATGGGCTTTGCATTGAGTCACTGAGGTGTGTGTCTGTGTGTGTATACCTGGAACTACAGACTGTGCACTGATTCACAATGAGCCATGTGTGTATGTGTGTATGTGATAGTATAGGGTGTTCATAGAGTCACAATGAGCCGTGCATATGTGTCTTTGCATGGGTGTTGTGGTATAGGCTGTGCATTGTGTCACAGTGACTGTGCGTGTGTGTGTGTGTGTGTTTGTGATGGTATAGTACATGCATTGTATCAGAGAGAGCCATGCATGCATCTCTGTGTGTGTGTGCTGGCATAGGCATTACATTGTGTCACAGTGAGCCATGTGTTTGTATGCTGGTGGAGACTCTGCATTGAGTCACAGTAAGACTTGTGTGTGTGCCAGTACAGGCTGTGCAAGGAGTCAGTGAGTCATATGTGTGTGTGTGTGTGTTTGTGTGTGCTGATATATGAAGTGCATTGAGTCCAAGTGAATCATGTATGTTTGTGTGTGTTTGTGGGTGCTGCTATAGGTGGTTCACTGAGTCACAGTCAGGTATGTGTGAGTGTTTGTGTGTTCTTGTATAGGCTGTGCATTGATTCACAGTGAGGCATGTGTGTAAGCTGGTACAGGAGGTGCATTGAGTCACAGTGATGGTTGTGTTTGTGTGTGTGTGTGTGCTGCAGTAGGCTGTGTATTGAGTCACAGAAAGTGGGTCTTTGTGTGTGTATGTGCATGTACAGGCTGCGGTTTGAGTCACAGTGATGGGTGTCTCTGTGTGGTGTTATAGGCTGTGCATTGAATCACAGCCCTGTGTTAGTGTTGTGTATTTGGTGCTGTAGAGTCTGCATGAGTCACAGTAAGGTGTGTGTGTGTGCTGCTATATGCTGAGAATTGAGTCACACCTAGGTGAGTGTATGTGTATGTGTATGCTGATATGGGATTTGCATTGAATCACTGAGCGGTGTGTGTTTGTGTGTGTGTGTACTGCTATAGTCTGTACACTGAGCCATGTTAAGGTGTGTTTCTGTGTGTGTGTGTGCGGGTATAGGCTATGCATTGACTCACATTGAGCCATGTGTTTGTATGTGCTAGTATACACTGTTCATTGAGTCTCAGTGAGCCTTTGTTTTGTGTGTCTGTTTACTTGTATGGGCTTGGCATTGAGTCTCAGACAGGTGTGTGTGTGTCTGTGTGTCTGTGTGGTGGTATCATCTGCATTGAG
Source organism: Pseudorca crassidens (assembly GCF_039906515.1). Lineage (NCBI taxonomy): Eukaryota > Metazoa > Chordata > Mammalia > Artiodactyla > Delphinidae > Pseudorca > Pseudorca crassidens. The sequence goes on from NC_090318.1 coordinate 13,866,732, forward strand.
TCACACGGCGGTGTGTGTGAGTGTGTGTGTGTGCAGGTACAGGCTGGTATTGAATGACAGTGAGCCGTGTGTGTGCCTGTGTGTGTGTGTGTGCTGGAATAGGCAGAGCATTGAGTCTCAGGTGTGTGTATGTGTGTGTGTATGCTGGTATGGTCTCTGCATTGATTCACTAAGGTGTGTTGTGTGTGTATGTACATGGAGCTGAAGACTGTACACTGATTCACAGTGAGCTGTGTGTGTATGTGTGTGTGTGTGTGATGGTATGGGCTTTGCATTGAGTCACTGAGGTGTGTGTCTGTGTGTGTATACCTGGAACTACAGACTGTGCACTGATTCACAATGAGCCATGTGTGAATGTGTGTATGTGATAGTAAAGGGTGTGCATAGAGTCACAAAGAGCCGTGCATATGTGTCTTTGCATGGGTGTTGTGGTATAGGGTCTGCGTTGTGTCACAGTGACTGTGCGTGTGTGTGTGTTTGTGATGGTATAGTACGTGCATTGAATCAGAGAGAGCCATGCATGTGTCTCTGTGTGTGTGTGCTGTCATAGGCATTACATTGAGTCACAGTGAGCCATGTGTTTGTATGCTGGTGTAGACTCTGCATTGAGTCACAGTAAGCCTTGTGTGTGTGCCAGTACAGGCTGTGCATTGAGTCAGTGAGTCATATGTGTGTGTGTGTTTGTGTGTGTGTGTGCTGGTTTAGGCAGTGCATTGAGTCCAATGAGCAGTGTATGTTTGTGTGTGTGTGTGTGTGCTGCTATAGGTGGTTCACTGAGTCACAGTCAGGTATGTGTGAGTGAGTGTTTGTGTGTTCTTCTATAGGCTGTGCATTGATTCACAGTGAGCTCTGTGTGTATGGTGGTATAGGCGGTGCATTGAATCACAGTGATGGTTGTTTTTCTGTGTGTATGCTGCAGTAGGCTGTGAATTGAGTCACAGAAGGTGGGTCTTTGTGTGTATATGTGCAAGTACAAGCTGCAGTTCGAGTCACAGTGATGGGTGTCTCTGTGTGATGTTATAGGCTGTGCATTGAATCACAGCGAGCCGTATTAGTGTGTGTACGTGTATTTGTGTATGCGTGTGTGTGTGTGATGGTACAGGCTGAACATTGAGTCACTGAGGTGTGCATGTGTGTATGTGGTGTTACAGACTGTTCGTTAGGTCAAACTGAGCAATATGTGTGTGTAGGGGTGTGTGTGTACAGTTATTTGCTGTGCACTGAGTCACAGTGAACCATGTGTGTGTGGGGAGCTGGTATAGTCAGAGCACTGAGTCACAGTTGAATGTGTGGGAGTTGTTTGTGTATGTGTGTGTGTATTTGCTGGTGTAGACTGTGCATTGAGTCACAGTGAGTAGTGCGGTGTGTGTGTGCTGTGATGGTGTGGACTGTGGTTTTATCCACTTTGACCTGAACGGCTGTGTGTGTTTGTGTGTTTGTGTGTGTGTGTGTGCTGGCACTAGATGACAATTGAGACAGAGTGGGCTGTGTGTCTGTGTGTGCGCTGGTATAGACTCTGTATTGAGTCACTGTGAGCTGTGTGTGTATGTGTGTGCTCGTATAGGCTGTGCATTGAGTCACAGTGAGGTGTTTGTGTGTGTGTGTGCTGGTACAGGAAGCGTTTTGAGTCACAGTCTCGTGTGTGTGTGTGTGCATGTGAGTTTGTGTGCTGGTATGGGCTTTATTGTGCTGGTATGGGCTTTATTGACTCATGGGTGTGTGTGTGAGTGTGGGTGATACAGACTGCATTGAGTCACAGTGCGCTGTGTGTGTGTGTGCTGGTATAGGCGATTTATTGAGTACCAGTGAGCCATGTGTGAGTGCGTGTTGGTGTGTGTGTGTGTGTACCAGTATAGGCTGTGCATTGAGTCACAGTGAGGCCTGCATCTGTGCATGTCTGTGTTTGTGTGTGTGTGTTTGCTGGTATAGGCTGAGCTTTGAATCACTCTGAGGTGTGTGTGCATGTGCTGGTAAAATTGTGCCTTGATTCACTGTGCCATGTGAGTGTGTGTGCACGCTGGTATAGGTTGTGCATTGAGTCAGAGTGGGAGGTGTGTGTGTCTGTGTGTTCTGGTATAGGCTGACAATTGAGGCACACTGAGGTCTGTGTGCACATGTGTGTATATGTGTGCTGGTACAGCCTGCTCATTGAGTCATATTGAGTTTTTTTTGTGTGTGTGTGCAGGTAGAGGCAGCACATTGAGTCACAGTGAGGTGTATGTGTGTGATGTTATATGCTATGCACTGATTCATAGGGAGGTTTGTGTCTGTGTGTGTGCACTTTCTAGTTTAGGATTTGCATTGAATCACACTGAGCTGTGTTTTTGAGTGTCAGTATGTGTGCGTGTGTGGAGGTATGGGCTGTGGATTGACTCACATTTTGCCGTATGTGCTTCTCTGTGTGTGTATGTCTGCTAGCATATCCTGTGCACTGAGTCACAGGGAGCCGTGTGTGTGTGTGTGTGTGTGTCCTGGTACAGAGTGTGCATTGATTCACAGTCAGCCATGTGTGTGTGTGTGTGAGTGCACTGGTATAGGATGTGCAGTGAGTCAGAGTGATGTGTGTGTGTGTCTGCATGTTCTGATATAGGCTGACCATTGTGTAACATTGAGGGTGTGTGTGTGTGTGTGCTGGTATAGGCTGCATATTTTGTCACAGTGAGCTGTGTGTGTGTGTATGTGTAGGTACAGGCTGTGCATTGAGTCACAGTGTGGGGTGTGTGTGTGATGTTATATTCTGTGCACTAGGACAGAGTGAGCCGTGTGTGTGTGCTGGTATAATCTGAACATTGAGTCACAGTGTGGTGTGGTGTGTGTGCCTTTGCTGGTATGGACTGTGCATTGAATCCCAGCCCTGTGTTAGTGTTTGTGTATTTGGTGCTGTAGAGTCTGCATGAGTCACAGTAAGATATGTGTGTGTGTACTGCTATAGGCTGTACACTGAGCCATATTAAGGTGTGTTTCTGTGTGTGTGTGTGCGGGTATAGGCTATGCATTGACTCACATTGAGCCATGTGTTTGTATGTGCTACTATACGCTATTCATTGAGTCTCAGTGAGCCATTGTTGTGTGTGTCTGTTTACTTGTATGGGCTTGGCATTGAGTCACAGAGAGGTGTTTGTGTGTGTTTGTGTGTCTGTGTGGTGGTATAAACTGCATTGAGTCACACGGCGGTGTGTGTGAGAGTGTGTGTGTGTGCAGGTACAGGCTGGTATTGAACCACAGTGAGCCGTGTGTGTGTGTGCTGGAATAGGCAGAGCATTGAGTCTCAGGTGTGTGTATGTGTGTGTGTATGCTGGTATGGTCTCTGCATTGATTCACTAAGGTGTGTTGTGTGTGTATGTACATGGAGCTGAAGACTGTACACTGATTCACAGTGAGCTGTGTGTGTATGTGTGTGTGTGTGTGATGGTATGGGCTTTGCATTGAGTCACTGAGGTGTGTGTCTGTGTGTGTATACCTGGAACTACAGACTGTGCACTGATTCACAATGAGCCATGTGTGTATGTGTGTATGTGATAGTATAGGGTGTTCATAGAGTCACAATGAGCCGTGCATATGTGTCTTTGCATGGGTGTTGTGGTATAGGCTGTGCATTGTGTCACAGTGACTGTGCGTGTGTGTGTGTGTGTGTTTGTGATGGTATAGTACATGCATTGTATCAGAGAGAGCCATGCATGCATCTCTGTGTGTGTGTGCTGGCATAGGCATTACATTGTGTCACAGTGAGCCATGTGTTTGTATGCTGGTGGAGACTCTGCATTGAGTCACAGTAAGACTTGTGTGTGTGCCAGTACAGGCTGTGCAAGGAGTCAGTGAGTCATAGGTGTGTGTGTGTGTGTTTGTGTGTGCTGATATATGAAGTGCATTGAGTCCAAGTGAATCATGTATGTTTGTGTGTGTTTGTGGGTGCTGCTATAGGTGGTTCACTGAGTCACAGTCAGGTATGTGTGAGTGTTTGTGTGTTCTTGTATAGGCTGTGCATTGATTCACAGTGAGGCATGTGTGTAAGCTGGTACAGGAGGTGCATTGAGTCACAGTGATGGTTGTGTTTGTGTGTGTGTGTGTGCTGCAGTAGGCTGTGTATTGAGTCACAGAAAGTGGGTCTTTGTGTGTGTATGTGCATGTACAGGCTGCGGTTTGAGTCACAGTGATGGGTGTCTCTGTGTGGTGTTATAGGCTGTGCATTGAATCACAGCCCTGTGTTAGTGTTGTGTATTTGGTGCTGTAGAGTCTGCATGAGTCACAGTAAGGTGTGTGTGTGTGCTGCTATATGCTGAGAATTGAGTCACACCTAGGTGAGTGTATGTGTATGTGTATGCTGATATGGGATTTGCATTGAATCACTGAGCGGTGTGTGTTTGTGTGTGTGTGTACTGCTATAGTCTGTACACTGAGCCATGTTAAGGTGTGTTTCTGTGTGTGTGTGTGCGGGTATAGGCTATGCATTGACTCACATTGAGCCATGTGTTTGTATGTGCTAGTATACACTGTTCATTGAGTCTCAGTGAGCCTTTGTTTTGTGTGTCTGTTTACTTGTATGGGCTTGGCATTGAGTCTCAGACAGGTGTGTGTGTGTCTGTGTGTCTGTGTGGTGGTATCATCTGCATTGAGTCACACGGCGGTGTGTGTGAGTGTGTGTGTGTGCAGGTACAGGCTGGTATTGAATGACAGTGAGCCGTGTGTGTGCCTGTGTGTGTGTGTGTGCTGGAATAGGCAGAGCATTGAGTCTCAGGTGTGTGTATGTGTGTGTGTATGCTGGTATGGTCTCTGCATTGATTCACTAAGGTGTGTTGTGTGTGTATGTACATGGAGCTGAAGACTGTACACTGATTCACAGTGAGCTGTGTGTGTATGTGTGTGTGTGTGTGATGGTATGGGCTTTGCATTGAGTCACTGAGGTGTGTGTCTGTGTGTGTATACCTGGAACTACAGACTGTGCACTGATTCACAATGAGCCATGTGTGAATGTGTGTATGTGATAGTAAAGGGTGTGCATAGAGTCACAAAGAGCCGTGCATATGTGTCTTTGCATGGGTGTTGTGGTATAGGGTCTGCGTTGTGTCACAGTGACTGTGCGTGTGTGTGTGTTTGTGATGGTATAGTACGTGCATTGAATCAGAGAGAGCCATGCATGTGTCTCTGTGTGTGTGTGCTGTCATAGGCATTACATTGAGTCACAGTGAGCCATGTGTTTGTATGCTGGTGTAGACTCTGCATTGAGTCACAGTAAGCCTTGTGTGTGTGCCAGTACAGGCTGTGCATTGAGTCAGTGAGTCATATGTGTGTGTGTGTTTGTGTGTGTGTGTGCTGGTTTAGGCAGTACATTGAGTCCAATGAGCAGTGTATGTTTGTGTGTGTGTGTGTGTGCTGCTATAGGTGGTTCACTGAGTCACAGTCAGGTATGTGTGAGTGAGTGTTTGTGTGTTCTTCTATAGGCTGTGCATTGATTCACAGTGAGCTCTGTGTGTATGGTGGTATAGGCGGTGCATTGAATCACAGTGATGGTTGTTTTTCTGTGTGTATGCTGCAGTAGGCTGTGAATTGAGTCACAGAAGGTGGGTCTTTGTGTGTATATGTGCAAGTACAAGCTGCAGTTCGAGTCACAGTGATGGGTGTCTCTGTGTGATGTTATAGGCTGTGCATTGAATCACAGCGAGCTGTATTAGTGTGTGTACGTGTATTTGTGTATGCGTGTGTGTGTGTGATGGTACAGGCTGAACATTGAGTCACTGAGGTGTGCATGTGTGTATGTGGTGTTACAGACTGTTCGTTAGGTCAAACTGAGCAATATGTGTGTGTAGGGGTGTGTGTGTACAGTTATTTGCTGTGCACTGAGTCACAGTGAACCATGTGTGTGTGGGGAGCTGGTATAGTCAGAGCACTGAGTCACAGTTGAATGTGTGGGAGTTGTTTGTGTATGTGTGTGTGTATTTGCTGGTGTAGACTGTGCATTGAGTCACAGTGAGTAGTGCGCTGTGTGTGTGCTGTGATGGTGTGGACTGTGGTTTTATCCACTTTGACCTGAACGGCTGTGTGTGTTTGTGTGTTTGTGTGTGTGTGTGTGCTGGCACTAGATGACAATTGAGACAGAGTGGGCTGTGTGTCTGTGTGTGCGCTGGTATAGACTCTGTATTGAGTCACTGTGAGCTGTGTGTGTATGTGTGTGCTCGTATAGGCTGTGCATTGAGTCACAGTGAGGTGTTTGTGTGTGTGTGTGCTGGTACAGGAAGCGTTTTGAGTCACAGTCTCGTGTGTGTGTGTGTGCATGTGAGTTTGTGTGCTGGTATGGGCTTTATTGTGCTGGTATGGGCTTTATTGACTCATGGGTGTGTGTGTGAGTGTGGGTGATACAGACTGCATTGAGTCACAGTGCGCTGTGTGTGTGTGTGTGCTGGTATAGGCGATTTATTGAGTACCAGTGAGCCATGTGTGAGTGCGTGTTGGTGTGTGTGTGTGTGTACTGGTATAGGCTGTGCATTGAGTCACAGTGAGGCCTGCATCTGTGCATGTCTGTGTTTGTGTGTGTGTGTTTGCTGGTATAGGCTGAGCTTTGAATCACTCTGAGGTGTGTGTGCATGTGCTGGTAAAATTGTGCCTTGATTCACTGTGCCATGTGAGTGTGTGTGCACGCTGGTATAGGTTGTGCATTGAGTCAGAGTGGGAGGTGTGTGTGTCTGTGTGTTCTGGTATAGGCTGACAATTGAGGCACACTGAGGTCTGTGTGCACATGTGTGTATATGTGTGCTGGTACAGCCTGCTCATTGAGTCATATTGAGTTTTTTTTGTGTGTGTGTGCAGGTAGAGGCAGCACATTGAGTCACAGTGAGGTGTATGTGTGTGATGTTATATGCTATGCACTGATTCATAGGGAGGTTTGTGTCTGTGTGTGTGCACTTTCTAGTTTAGGATTTGCATTGAATCACACTGAGCTGTGTTTTTGAGTGTCAGTATGTGTGCGTGTGTGGAGGTATGGGCTGTGGATTGACTCACATTTTGCCGTATGTGCTTCTCTGTGTGTGTATGTCTGCTAGCATATCCTGTGCACTGAGTCACAGGGAGCCGTGTGTGTGTGTGTGTGTGTGTCCTGGTACAGAGTGTGCATTGATTCACAGTCAGCCATGTGTGTGTGTGTGTGAGTGCACTGGTATAGGATGTGCAGTGAGTCAGAGTGATGTGTGTGTGTGTCTGCATGTTCTGATATAGGCTGACCATTGTGTAACATTGAGGGTGTGTGTGTGTGTGTGCTGGTATAGGCTGCATATTTTGTCACAGTGAGCTGTGTGTGTGTGTATGTGTAGGTACAGGCTGTGCATTGAGTCACAGTGTGGGGTGTGTGTGTGATGTTATATTCTGTGCACTAGGACAGAGTGAGCCGTGTGTGTGTGCTGGTATAATCTGAACATTGAGTCACAGTGTGGTGTGGTGTGTGTGCCTTTGCTGGTATGGACTGTGCATTGAATCCCAGCCCTGTGTTAGTGTTTGTGTATTTGGTGCTGTAGAGTCTGCATGAGTCACAGTAAGATATGTGTGTGTGTACTGCTATAGGCTGTACACTGAGCCATATTAAGGTGTGTTTCTGTGTGTGTGTGTGCGGGTATAGGCTATGCATTGACTCACATTGAGCCATGTGTTTGTATGTGCTACTATACGCTATTCATTGAGTCTCAGTGAGCCATTGTTGTGTGTGTCTGTTTACTTGTATGGGCTTGGCATTGAGTCACAGAGAGGTGTTTGTGTGTGTTTGTGTGTCTGTGTGGTGGTATAAACTGCATTGAGTCACACGGCGGTGTGTGTGAGAGTGTGTGTGTGTGCAGGTACAGGCTGGTATTGAACCACAGTGAGCCGTGTGTGTGTGTGCTGGAATAGGCAGAGCATTGAGTCTCAGGTGTGTGTATGTGTGTGTGTATGCTGGTATGGTCTCTGCATTGATTCACTAAGGTGTGTTGTGTGTGTATGTACATGGAGCTGAAGACTGTACACTGATTCACAGTGAGCTGTGTGTGTATGTGTGTGTGTGTGTGATGGTATGGGCTTTGCATTGAGTCACTGAGGTGTGTGTCTGTGTGTGTATACCTGGAACTACAGACTGTGCACTGATTCACAATGAGCCCTGTGTGTATGTGTGTATGTGATAGTATAGGGTGTTCATAGAGTCACAATGAGCCGTGCATATGTGTCTTTGCATGGGTGTTGTGGTATAGGCTGTGCATTGTGTCACAGTGACTGTGCGTGTGTGTGTGTGTGTGTTTGTGATGGTATAGTACATGCATTGTATCAGAGAGAGCCATGCATGCATCTCTGTGTGTGTGTGCTGGCATAGGCATTACATTGTGTCACAGTGAGCCATGTGTTTGTATGCTGGTGGAGACTCTGCATTGAGTCACAGTAAGACTTGTGTGTGTGCCAGTACAGGCTGTGCAAGGAGTCAGTGAGTCATAGGTGTGTGTGTGTGTGTTTGTGTGTGCTGATATATGAAGTGCATTGAGTCCACGTGAATCATGTATGTTTGTGTGTGTTTGTGGGTGCTGCTATAGGTGGTTCACTGAGTCACAGTCAGGTATGTGTGAGTGTTTGTGTGTTCTTGTATAGGCTGTGCATTGATTCACAGTGAGGCATGTGTGTAAGCTGGTACAGGAGGTGCATTGAGTCACAGTGATGGTTGTGTTTGTGTGTGTGTGTGTGCTGCAGTAGGCTGTGTATTGAGTCACAGAAAGTGGGTCTTTGTGTGTGTATGTGCATGTACAGGCTGCGGTTTGAGTCACAGTGATGGGTGTCTCTGTGTGGTGTTATAGGCTGTGCATTGAATCACAGCCCTGTGTTAGTGTTGTGTATTTGGTGCTGTAGAGTCTGCATGAGTCACAGTAAGGTGTGTGTGTGTGCTGCTATATGCTGAGAATTGAGTCACACCTAGGTGAGTGTATGTGTATGTGTATGCTGATATGGGATTTGCATTGAATCACTGAGCGGTGTGTGTTTGTGTGTGTGTGTACTGCTATAGTCTGTACACTGAGCCATGTTAAGGTGTGTTTTTGTGTGTGTGTGTGCGGGTATAGGCTATGCATTGACTCACATTGAGCCATGTGTTTGTATGTGCTAGTATACACTGTTCATTGAGTCTCAGTGAGCCTTTGTTTTGTGTGTCTGTTTACTTGTATGGGCTTGGCATTGAGTCTCAGACAGGTGTGTGTGTGAGTCTGTGTGTCTGTGTGGTGGTATCATCTGCATTGAGTCACACGGCGGTGTGTGTGAGAGTGTGTGTGTGTGCAGGTACAGGCTGGTATTGAATGACAGTGAGCCGTGTGTGTGCCTGTGTGTGTGTGTGTGCTGGAATAGGCAGAGCATTGAGTCTCAGGTGTGTGTATGTGTGTGTGTATGCTGGTATGGTCTCTGCATTGATTCACTAAGGTGTGTTGTGTGTGTATGTACACGGAGCTGAAGACTGTACACTGATTCACAGTGAGCTGTGTGTGTATGTGTGTGTGTGTGTGATGGTATGGGCTTTGCATTGAGTCACTGAGGTGTGTGTCTGTGTGTGTATACCTGGAACTACAGACTGTGCACTGATTCACAATGAGCCATGTGTGAATGTGTGTATGTGATAGTAAAGGGTGTGCATAGAGTCACAAAGAGCCGTGCATATGTGTCTTTGCATGGGTGTTGTGGTATAGGGTCTGCGTTGTGTCACAGTGACTGTGCGTGTGTGTGTGTTTGTGATGGTATAGTACGTGCATTGAATCAGAGAGAGCCATGCATGTGTCTCTGTGTGTGTGTGCTGACATAGGCATTACATTGAGTCACAGTGAGCCATGTGTTTGTATGCTGGTGTAGACTCTGCATTGAGTCACAGTAAGCCTTGTGTGTGTGCCAGTACAGGCTGTGCATTGAGTCAGTGAGTCATATGTGTGTGTGTGTTTGTGTGTGTGTGTGCTGGTTTAGGCAGTGCATTGAGTCCAATGAGCAGTGTATGTTTGTGTGTGTGTGTGTGTGCTGCTATAGGTGGTTCACTGAGTCACAGTCAGGTATGTGTGAGTGAGTGTTTGTGTGTTCTTCTATAGGCTGTGCATTGATTCACAGTGAGCTCTGTGTGTATGGTGGTATAGGCGGTGCATTGAATCACAGTGATGGTTGTTTTTCTGTGTGTATGCTGCAGTAGGCTGTGAATTGAGTCACAGAAGGTGGGTCTTTGTGTGTGTATGTGCAGGTACAAGCTGCAGTTCGAGTCACAGTGATGGGTGTCTCTGTGTGATGTTATAGGCTGTGCATTGAATCACAGCGAGCCGTATTAGTGTGTGTACGTGTATTTGTGTATGCATGTGTGTGTGTGATGGTACAGGCTGAACATTGAGTCACTGAGGTGTGCATGTGTGTATGTGGTGTTACAGACTGTTCGTTAGGTCAAACTGAGCAATATGTGTGTGTAGGGGTGTGTGTGTACAGTTATTTGCTGTGCACTGAGTCACAGTGAACCATGTGTGTGTGGGGAGCTGGTATAGTCAGAGCACTGAGTCACAGTTGAATGTGTGGGAGTTGTTTGTGTATGTGTGTGTGTATTTGCTGGTGTAGACTGTGCATTGAGTCACAGTGAGTAGTGCGGTGTGTGTGTGCTGTGATGGTGTGGACTGTGGTTTTATCCACTTTGACCTGAACGGCTGTGTGTGTTTGTGTGTTTGTGTGTGTGTGTGTGCTGGCACTAGATGACAATTGAGACAGAGTGGGCTGTGTGTCTGTGTGTGCGCTGGTATAGACTCTGTATTGAGTCACTGTGAGCTGTGTGTGTATGTGTGTGCTCGTATAGGCTGTGCATTGAGTCACAGTGAGGTGTTTGTGTGTGTGTGTGCTGGTACAGGAAGCGTTTTGAGTCACAGTCTCGTGTGTGTGTGTGTGCATGTGAGTTTGTGTGCTGGTATGGGCTTTATTGTGCTGGTATGGGCTTTATTGACTCATGGGTGTGTGTGTGAGTGTGGGTGATACAGACTGCATTGAGTCACAGTGTGCTGTGTGTGTGTGTGCTGGTATAGGCGATTTATTGAGTACGAGTGAGCCATGTGTGAGTGCGTGTTGGTGTGTGTGTGTGTGTACTGGTATAGGCTGTGCATTGAGTCACAGTGAGGCCTGCATCTGTGCATGTCTGTGTTTGTGTGTGTGTGTTTGCTGGTATAGGCTGAGCTTTGAATCACTCTGAGGTGTGTGTGCATGTGCTGGTAAAATTGTGCCTTGATTCACTGTGCCATGTGAGTGTGTGTGCACGCTGGTATAGGTTGTGCATTGAGTCAGAGTGGGAGGTGTGTGTGTCTGTGTGTTCTGGTATAGGCTGACAATTGAGGCACACTGAGGTCTGTGTGCACATGTGTGTATATGTGTGCTGGTACAGCCTGCTCATTGAGTCATATTGAGTTTTGTGTGTGTGTGTGTGCAGGTAGAGGCAGCACATTGAGTCACAGTGAGGTGTATGTGTGTGATGTTATATGCTATGCACTGATTCATAGGGAGGTTTGTGTCTGTGTGTGTGCACTTTCTAGTTTAGGATTTGCATTGAATCACACTGAGCTGTGTTTTTGAGTGTCAGTATGTGTGCGTGTGTGGAGGTATGGGCTGTGGATTGACTCACATTTTGCCGTATGTGCTTCTCTGTGTGTGTATGTCTGCTAGCATATCCTGTGCACTGAGTCACAGGGAGCCGTGTGTGTGTGTGTGTGTGTGTGTCCTGGTACAGAGTGTGCATTGATTCACAGTCAGCCATGTGTGTGTGTGTGTGAGTGCACTGGTATAGGATGTGCAGTGAGTCAGAGTGATGTGTGTGTGTGTCTGCATGTTCTGATATAGGCTGACCATTGTGTAACATTGAGGGTGTGTGTGTGTGTGTGCTGGTATAGGCTGCATATTTTGTCACAGTGAGCTGTGTGTGTGTGTATGTGTAGGTACAGGCTGTGCATTGAGTCACAGTGTGGGGTGTGTGTGTGATGTTATATTCTGTGCACTAGGACAGAGTGAGCCGTGTGTGTGTGCTGGTATAATCTGAACATTGAGTCACAGTGTGGTGTGGTGTGTGTGCCTTTGCTGGTATGGACTGTGCATTGAATCCCAGCCCTGTGTTAGTGTTTGTGTATTTGGTGCTGTAGAGTCTGCATGAGTCACAGTAAGATATGTGTGTGTGTACTGCTATAGGCTGTACACTGAGCCATATTAAGGTGTGTTTCTGTGTGTGTGTGTGCGGGTATAGGTTATGCATTGACTCACATTGAGCCATGTGTTTGTATGTGCTACTATACGCTATTCATTGAGTCTCAGTGAGCCATTGTTGTGTGTGTCTGTTTACTTGTATGGGCTTGGCATTGAGTCACAGAGAGGTGTTTGTGTGTGTTTGTGTGTCTGTGTGGTGGTATAAACTGCATTGAGTCACACGGCGGTGTGTGTGAGAGTGTGTGTGTGTGCAGGTACAGGCTGGTATTGAACCACAGTGAGCCGTGTGTGTGTGTGCTGGAATAGGCAGAGCATTGAGTCTCCGGTGTGTGTATGTGTGTGTGTATGCTGGTATGGTCTCTGCATTGATTCACTAAGGTGTGTTGTGTGTGTATGTACATGGAGCTGAAGACTGTACACTGATTCACAGTGAGCTGTGTGTGTATGTGTGTGTGTGTGTGATGGTATGGGCTTTGCATTGAGTCACTGAGGTGTGTGTCTGTGTGTGTATACCTGGAACTACAGACTGTGCACTGATTCACAATGAGCCATGTGTGAATGTGTGTATGTGATAGTATAGGGTGTGCATAGAGTCACAATGAGCCGTGCATATGTGTCTTTGCATGGGTGTTGTGGTATAGGCTGTGCATTGTGTCACAGTGACTGTGCGTGTGTGTGTGTGTGTGTTTGTGATGGTATAGTACATGCATTGTATCAGAGAGAGCCATGCATGCGTCTCTGTGTGTGTGTGCTGGCATAGGCATTACATTGTGTCACAGTGAGCCATGTGTTTGTATGCTGGTGGAGACTCTGCATTGAGTCAGAGTAAGACTTGTGTGTGTGCCAGTACAGGCTGTGCAAGGAGTCAGTGAGTCATATATGTGTGTGTGTGTGTGTGTGTGCTGATATATGAAGTGCATTGAGTCCAAGTGAATCATGTATGTTTGTGTGTGTTTGTGGGTGCTGCTATAGGTGGTTCACTGAGTCACAGTCAGGTATGTGTGAGTGTTTGTGTGTTCTTGTATAGGCTGTGCATTGATTCACAGTGAGGCATGTGTGTAAGCTGGTACAGGAGGTGCATTGAGTCACAGTGATGGTTGTGTTTGTGTGTGTGTGTGTGCTGCAGTAGGCTGTGTATTGAGTCACAGAAAGTGGGTCTTTGTGTGTGTATGTGCATGTACAGGCTGCGGTTTGAGTCACAGTGATGGGTGTCTCTGTGTGGTGTTATAGGCTGTGCATTGAATCACAGCCCTGTGTTAGTGTTGTGTATTTGGTGCTGTAGAGTCTGCATGAGTCACAGTAAGGTGTGTGTGTGTGCTGCTATATGCTGAGAATTGAGTCACACCTAGGTGAGTGTATGTGTATGTGTATGCTGATATGGGATTTGCATTGAATCACTGAGCGGTGTGTGTTTATGTGTGTGTGTACTGCTATAGTCTGTACACTGAGCCATGTTAAGGTGTGTTTCTGTGTGTGTGTGTGCGGGTATAGGCTATGCATTGACTCACATTGAGCCATGTGTTTGTATGTGCTAGTATACACTGTTCATTGAGTCTCAGTGAGCCTTTGTTTTGTGTGTCTGTTTACTTGTATGGGCTTGGCATTGAGTCTCAGACAGGTGTGTGTGTGTGTCTGTGTGTCTGTGTGGTGGTATCATCTGCATTGAGTCACACGGCGGTGTGTGTGAGAGTGTGTGTGTGTGCAGGTACAGGCTGGTATTGAATGACAGTGAGCCGTGTGTGTGCCTGTGTGTGTGTGTGTGCTGGAATAGGCAGAGCATTGAGTCTCAGGTGTGTGTATGTGTGTGTGTATGCTGGTATGGTCTCTGCATTGATTCACTAAGGTGTGTTGTGTGTGTATGTACACGGAGCTGAAGACTGTACACTGATTCACAGTGAGCTGTGTGTGTATGTGTGTGTGTGTGTGATGGTATGGGCTTTGCATTGAGTCACTGAGGTGTGTGTCTGTGTGTGTATACCTGGAACTACAGACTGTGCACTGATTCACAATGAGCCATGTGTGAATGTGTGTATGTGATAGTAAAGGGTGTGCATAGAGTCACAAAGAGCCGTGCATATGTGTCTTTGCATGGGTGTTGTGGTATAGGGTCTGCGTTGTGTCACAGTGACTGTGCGTGTGTGTGTGTTTGTGATGGTATAGTACGTGCATTGAATCAGAGAGAGCCATGCATGTGTCTCTGTGTGTGTGTGCTGACATAGGCATTACATTGAGTCACAGTGAGCCATGTGTTTGTATGCTGGTGTAGACTCTGCATTGAGTCACAGTAAGCCTTGTGTGTGTGCCAGTACAGGCTGTGCATTGAGTCAGTGAGTCATATGTGTGTGTGTGTTTGTGTGTGTGTGTGCTGGTTTAGGCAGTGCATTGAGTCCAATGAGCAGTGTATGTTTGTGTGTGTGTGTGTGTGCTGCTATAGGTGGTTCACTGAGTCACAGTCAGGTATGTGTGAGTGAGTGTTTGTGTGTTCTTCTATAGGCTGTGCATTGATTCACAGTGAGCTCTGTGTGTATGGTGGTATAGGCGGTGCATTGAATCACAGTGATGGTTGTTTTTCTGTGTGTATGCTGCAGTAGGCTGTGAATTGAGTCACAGAAGGTGGGTCTTTGTGTGTATATGTGCAAGTACAAGCTGCAGTTCGAGTCACAGTGATGGGTGTCTCTGTGTGATGTTATAGGCTGTGCATTGAATCACAGCGAGCTGTATTAGTGTGTGTACGTGTATTTGTGTATGCGTGTGTGTGTGTGATGGTACAGGCTGAACATTGAGTCACTGAGGTGTGCATGTGTGTATGTGGTGTTACAGACTGTTCGTTAGGTCAAACTGAGCAATATGTGTGTGTAGGGGTGTGTGTGTACAGTTATTTGCTGTGCACTGAGTCACAGTGAACCATGTGTGTGTGGGGAGCTGGTATAGTCAGAGCACTGAGTCACAGTTGAATGTGTGGGAGTTGTTTGTGTATGTGTGTGTGTATTTGCTGGTGTAGACTGTGCATTGAGTCACAGTGAGTAGTGCGCTGTGTGTGTGCTGTGATGGTGTGGACTGTGGTTTTATCCACTTTGACCTGAACGGCTGTGTGTGTTTGTGTGTTTGTGTGTGTGTGTGTGCTGGCACTAGATGACAATTGAGACAGAGTGGGCTGTGTGTCTGTGTGTGCGCTGGTATAGACTCTGTATTGAGTCACTGTGAGCTGTGTGTGTATGTGTGTGCTCGTATAGGCTGTGCATTGAGTCACAGTGAGGTGTTTGTGTGTGTGTGTGCTGGTACAGGAAGCGTTTTGAGTCACAGTCTCGTGTGTGTGTGTGTGCATGTGAGTTTGTGTGCTGGTATGGGCTTTATTGTGCTGGTATGGGCTTTATTGACTCATGGGTGTGTGTGTGAGTGTGGGTGATACAGACTGCATTGAGTCACAGTGCGCTGTGTGTGTGTGTGTGCTGGTATAGGCGATTTATTGAGTACCAGTGAGCCATGTGTGAGTGCGTGTTGGTGTGTGTGTGTGTGTACTGGTATAGGCTGTGCATTGAGTCACAGTGAGGCCTGCATCTGTGCATGTCTGTGTTTGTGTGTGTGTGTTTGCTGGTATAGGCTGAGCTTTGAATCACTCTGAGGTGTGTGTGCATGTGCTGGTAAAATTGTGCCTTGATTCACTGTGCCATGTGAGTGTGTGTGCACGCTGGTATAGGTTGTGCATTGAGTCAGAGTGGGAGGTGTGTGTGTCTGTGTGTTCTGGTATAGGCTGACAATTGAGGCACACTGAGGTCTGTGTGCACATGTGTGTATATGTGTGCTGGTACAGCCTGCTCATTGAGTCATATTGAGTTTTTTTTGTGTGTGTGTGCAGGTAGAGGCAGCACATTGAGTCACAGTGAGGTGTATGTGTGTGATGTTATATGCTATGCACTGATTCATAGGGAGGTTTGTGTCTGTGTGTGTGCACTTTCTAGTTTAGGATTTGCATTGAATCACACTGAGCTGTGTTTTTGAGTGTCAGTATGTGTGCGTGTGTGGAGGTATGGGCTGTGGATTGACTCACATTTTGCCGTATGTGCTTCTCTGTGTGTGTATGTCTGCTAGCATATCCTGTGCACTGAGTCACAGGGAGCCGTGTGTGTGTGTGTGTGTGTGTCCTGGTACAGAGTGTGCATTGATTCACAGTCAGCCATGTGTGTGTGTGTGTGAGTGCACTGGTATAGGATGTGCAGTGAGTCAGAGTGATGTGTGTGTGTGTCTGCATGTTCTGATATAGGCTGACCATTGTGTAACATTGAGGGTGTGTGTGTGTGTGTGCTGGTATAGGCTGCATATTTTGTCACAGTGAGCTGTGTGTGTGTGTATGTGTAGGTACAGGCTGTGCATTGAGTCACAGTGTGGGGTGTGTGTGTGATGTTATATTCTGTGCACTAGGACAGAGTGAGCCGTGTGTGTGTGCTGGTATAATCTGAACATTGAGTCACAGTGTGGTGTGGTGTGTGTGCCTTTGCTGGTATGGACTGTGCATTGAATCCCAGCCCTGTGTTAGTGTTTGTGTATTTGGTGCTGTAGAGTCTGCATGAGTCACAGTAAGATATGTGTGTGTGTACTGCTATAGGCTGTACACTGAGCCATATTAAGGTGTGTTTCTGTGTGTGTGTGTGCGGGTATAGGCTATGCATTGACTCACATTGAGCCATGTGTTTGTATGTGCTACTATACGCTATTCATTGAGTCTCAGTGAGCCATTGTTGTGTGTGTCTGTTTACTTGTATGGGCTTGGCATTGAGTCACAGAGAGGTGTTTGTGTGTGTTTGTGTGTCTGTGTGGTGGTATAAACTGCATTGAGTCACACGGCGGTGTGTGTGAGAGTGTGTGTGTGTGCAGGTACAGGCTGGTATTGAACCACAGTGAGCCGTGTGTGTGTGTGCTGGAATAGGCAGAGCATTGAGTCTCAGGTGTGTGTATGTGTGTGTGTATGCTGGTATGGTCTCTGCATTGATTCACTAAGGTGTGTTGTGTGTGTATGTACATGGAGCTGAAGACTGTACACTGATTCACAGTGAGCTGTGTGTGTATGTGTGTGTGTGTGTGATGGTATGGGCTTTGCATTGAGTCACTGAGGTGTGTGTCTGTGTGTGTATACCTGGAACTACAGACTGTGCACTGATTCACAATGAGCCCTGTGTGTATGTGTGTATGTGATAGTATAGGGTGTTCATAGAGTCACAATGAGCCGTGCATATGTGTCTTTGCATGGGTGTTGTGGTATAGGCTGTGCATTGTGTCACAGTGACTGTGCGTGTGTGTGTGTGTGTGTTTGTGATGGTATAGTACATGCATTGTATCAGAGAGAGCCATGCATGCATCTCTGTGTGTGTGTGCTGGCATAGGCATTACATTGTGTCACAGTGAGCCATGTGTTTGTATGCTGGTGGAGACTCTGCATTGAGTCACAGTAAGACTTGTGTGTGTGCCAGTACAGGCTGTGCAAGGAGTCAGTGAGTCATAGGTGTGTGTGTGTGTGTTTGTGTGTGCTGATATATGAAGTGCATTGAGTCCACGTGAATCATGTATGTTTGTGTGTGTTTGTGGGTGCTGCTATAGGTGGTTCACTGAGTCACAGTCAGGTATGTGTGAGTGTTTGTGTGTTCTTGTATAGGCTGTGCATTGATTCACAGTGAGGCATGTGTGTAAGCTGGTACAGGAGGTGCATTGAGTCACAGTGATGGTTGTGTTTGTGTGTGTGTGTGTGCTGCAGTAGGCTGTGTATTGAGTCACAGAAAGTGGGTCTTTGTGTGTGTATGTGCATGTACAGGCTGCGGTTTGAGTCACAGTGATGGGTGTCTCTGTGTGGTGTTATAGGCTGTGCATTGAATCACAGCCCTGTGTTAGTGTTGTGTATTTGGTGCTGTAGAGTCTGCATGAGTCACAGTAAGGTGTGTGTGTGTGCTGCTATATGCTGAGAATTGAGTCACACCTAGGTGAGTGTATGTGTATGTGTATGCTGATATGGGATTTGCATTGAATCACTGAGCGGTGTGTGTTTGTGTGTGTGTGTACTGCTATAGTCTGTACACTGAGCCATGTTAAGGTGTGTTTTTGTGTGTGTGTGTGCGGGTATAGGCTATGCATTGACTCACATTGAGCCATGTGTTTGTATGTGCTAGTATACACTGTTCATTGAGTCTCAGTGAGCCTTTGTTTTGTGTGTCTGTTTACTTGTATGGGCTTGGCATTGAGTCTCAGACAGGTGTGTGTGTGAGTCTGTGTGTCTGTGTGGTGGTATCATCTGCATTGAGTCACACGGCGGTGTGTGTGAGAGTGTGTGTGTGTGCAGGTACAGGCTGGTATTGAATGACAGTGAGCCGTGTGTGTGCCTGTGTGTGTGTGTGTGCTGGAATAGGCAGAGCATTGAGTCTCAGGTGTGTGTATGTGTGTGTGTATGCTGGTATGGTCTCTGCATTGATTCACTAAGGTGTGTTGTGTGTGTATGTACACGGAGCTGAAGACTGTACACTGATTCACAGTGAGCTGTGTGTGTATGTGTGTGTGTGTGTGATGGTATGGGCTTTGCATTGAGTCACTGAGGTGTGTGTCTGTGTGTGTATACCTGGAACTACAGACTGTGCACTGATTCACAATGAGCCATGTGTGAATGTGTGTATGTGATAGTAAAGGGTGTGCATAGAGTCACAAAGAGCCGTGCATATGTGTCTTTGCATGGGTGTTGTGGTATAGGGTCTGCGTTGTGTCACAGTGACTGTGCGTGTGTGTGTGTTTGTGATGGTATAGTACGTGCATTGAATCAGAGAGAGCCATGCATGTGTCTCTGTGTGTGTGTGCTGACATAGGCATTACATTGAGTCACAGTGAGCCATGTGTTTGTATGCTGGTGTAGACTCTGCATTGAGTCACAGTAAGCCTTGTGTGTGTGCCAGTACAGGCTGTGCATTGAGTCAGTGAGTCATATGTGTGTGTGTGTTTGTGTGTGTGTGTGCTGGTTTAGGCAGTGCATTGAGTCCAATGAGCAGTGTATGTTTGTGTGTGTGTGTGTGTGCTGCTATAGGTGGTTCACTGAGTCACAGTCAGGTATGTGTGAGTGAGTGTTTGTGTGTTCTTCTATAGGCTGTGCATTGATTCACAGTGAGCTCTGTGTGTATGGTGGTATAGGCGGTGCATTGAATCACAGTGATGGTTGTTTTTCTGTGTGTATGCTGCAGTAGGCTGTGAATTGAGTCACAGAAGGTGGGTCTTTGTGTGTGTATGTGCAGGTACAAGCTGCAGTTCGAGTCACAGTGATGGGTGTCTCTGTGTGATGTTATAGGCTGTGCATTGAATCACAGCGAGCCGTATTAGTGTGTGTACGTGTATTTGTGTATGCACGTGTGTTTGTGATGGTACAGGCTGAACATTGAGTCACTGAGGTGTGCATGTGTGTATGTGGTGTTACAGACTGTTCGTTAGGTCAAACTGAGCAATATGTGTGTGTAGGGGTGTGTGTGTACAGTTATTTGCTGTGCACTGAGTCACAGTGAACCATGTGTGTGTGGGGAGCTGGTATAGTCAGAGCACTGAGTCACAGTTGAATGTGTGGGAGTTGTTTGTGTATGTGTGTGTGTATTTGCTGGTGTAGACTGTGCATTGAGTCACAGTGAGTAGTGCGGTGTGTGTGTGCTGTGATGGTGTGGACTGTGGTTTTATCCACTTTGACCTGAACGGCTGTGTGTGTTTGTGTGTTTGTGTGTGTGTGTGTGCTGGCACTAGATGACAATTGAGACAGAGTGGGCTGTGTGTCTGTGTGTGCGCTGGTATAGACTCTGTATTGAGTCACTGTGAGCTGTGTGTGTATGTGTGTGCTCGTATAGGCTGTGCATTGAGTCACAGTGAGGTGTTTGTGTGTGTGTGTGCTGGTACAGGAAGCGTTTTGAGTCACAGTCTCGTGTGTGTGTGTGTGCATGTGAGTTTGTGTGCTGGTATGGGCTTTATTGTGCTGGTATGGGCTTTATTGACTCATGGGTGTGTGTGTGAGTGTGGGTGATACAGACTGCATTGAGTCACAGTGTGCTGTGTGTGTGTGTGCTGGTATAGGCGATTTATTGAGTACGAGTGAGCCATGTGTGAGTGCGTGTTGGTGTGTGTGTGTGTGTACTGGTATAGGCTGTGCATTGAGTCACAGTGAGGCCTGCATCTGTGCATGTCTGTGTTTGTGTGTGTGTGTTTGCTGGTATAGGCTGAGCTTTGAATCACTCTGAGGTGTGTGTGCATGTGCTGGTAAAATTGTGCCTTGATTCACTGTGCCATGTGAGTGTGTGTGCACGCTGGTATAGGTTGTGCATTGAGTCAGAGTGGGAGGTGTGTGTGTCTGTGTGTTCTGGTATAGGCTGACAATTGAGGCACACTGAGGTCTGTGTGCACATGTGTGTATATGTGTGCTGGTACAGCCTGCTCATTGAGTCATATTGAGTTTTGTGTGTGTGTGTGTGCAGGTAGAGGCAGCACATTGAGTCACAGTGAGGTGTATGTGTGTGATGTTATATGCTATGCACTGATTCATAGGGAGGTTTGTGTCTGTGTGTGTGCACTTTCTAGTTTAGGATTTGCATTGAATCACACTGAGCTGTGTTTTTGAGTGTCAGTATGTGTGCGTGTGTGGAGGTATGGGCTGTGGATTGACTCACATTTTGCCGTATGTGCTTCTCTGTGTGTGTATGTCTGCTAGCATATCCTGTGCACTGAGTCACAGGGAGCCGTGTGTGTGTGTGTGTGTGTGTGTCCTGGTACAGAGTGTGCATTGATTCACAGTCAGCCATGTGTGTGTGTGTGTGAGTGCACTGGTATAGGATGTGCAGTGAGTCAGAGTGATGTGTGTGTGTGTCTGCATGTTCTGATATAGGCTGACCATTGTGTAACATTGAGGGTGTGTGTGTGTGTGTGCTGGTATAGGCTGCATATTTTGTCACAGTGAGCTGTGTGTGTGTGTATGTGTAGGTACAGGCTGTGCATTGAGTCACAGTGTGGGGTGTGTGTGTGATGTTATATTCTGTGCACTAGGACAGAGTGAGCCGTGTGTGTGTGCTGGTATAATCTGAACATTGAGTCACAGTGTGGTGTGGTGTGTGTGCCTTTGCTGGTATGGACTGTGCATTGAATCCCAGCCCTGTGTTAGTGTTTGTGTATTTGGTGCTGTAGAGTCTGCATGAGTCACAGTAAGATATGTGTGTGTGTACTGCTATAGGCTGTACACTGAGCCATATTAAGGTGTGTTTCTGTGTGTGTGTGTGCGGGTATAGGTTATGCATTGACTCACATTGAGCCATGTGTTTGTATGTGCTACTATACGCTATTCATTGAGTCTCAGTGAGCCATTGTTGTGTGTGTCTGTTTACTTGTATGGGCTTGGCATTGAGTCACAGAGAGGTGTTTGTGTGTGTTTGTGTGTCTGTGTGGTGGTATAAACTGCATTGAGTCACACGGCGGTGTGTGTGAGAGTGTGTGTGTGTGCAGGTACAGGCTGGTATTGAACCACAGTGAGCCGTGTGTGTGTGTGCTGGAATAGGCAGAGCATTGAGTCTCCGGTGTGTGTATGTGTGTGTGTATGCTGGTATGGTCTCTGCATTGATTCACTAAGGTGTGTTGTGTGTGTATGTACATGGAGCTGAAGACTGTACACTGATTCACAGTGAGCTGTGTGTGTATGTGTGTGTGTGTGTGATGGTATGGGCTTTGCATTGAGTCACTGAGGTGTGTGTCTGTGTGTGTATACCTGGAACTACAGACTGTGCACTGATTCACAATGAGCCATGTGTGAATGTGTGTATGTGATAGTATAGGGTGTGCATAGAGTCACAATGAGCCGTGCATATGTGTCTTTGCATGGGTGTTGTGGTATAGGCTGTGCATTGTGTCACAGTGACTGTGCGTGTGTGTGTGTGTGTGTTTGTGATGGTATAGTACATGCATTGTATCAGAGAGAGCCATGCATGCGTCTCTGTGTGTGTGTGCTGGCATAGGCATTACATTGTGTCACAGTGAGCCATGTGTTTGTATGCTGGTGGAGACTCTGCATTGAGTCACAGTAAGACTTGTGTGTGTGCCAGTACAGGCTGTGCAAGGAGTCAGTGAGTCATATATGTGTGTGTGTGTGTGTGTGTGCTGATATATGAAGTGCATTGAGTCCAAGTGAATCATGTATGTTTGTGTGTGTTTGTGGGTGCTGCTATAGGTGGTTCACTGAGTCACAGTCAGGTATGTGTGAGTGTTTGTGTGTTCTTGTATAGGCTGTGCATTGATTCACAGTGAGGCATGTGTGTAAGCTGGTACAGGAGGTGCATTGAGTCACAGTGATGGTTGTGTTTGTGTGTGTGTGTGTGCTGCAGTAGGCTGTGTATTGAGTCACAGAAAGTGGGTCTTTGTGTGTGTATGTGCATGTACAGGCTGCGGTTTGAGTCACAGTGATGGGTGTCTCTGTGTGGTGTTATAGGCTGTGCATTGAATCACAGCCCTGTGTTAGTGTTGTGTATTTGGTGCTGTAGAGTCTGCATGAGTCACAGTAACGTGTGTGTGTGTGCTGCTATATGCTGAGAATTGAGTCACACCTAGGTGAGTGTATGTGTATGTGTATGCTGATATGGGATTTGCATTGAATCACTGAACGGTGTGTGTTTGTGTGTGTGTGTACTGCTATAGTCTGTACACTGAGACATGTTAAGGTGTGTTTCTGTGTGTGTGTGTGCGGGTATAGGCTATGCATTGACTCACATTGAGCCATGTGTTTGTATGTGCTAGTATACACTGTTCATTGAGTCTCAGTGAGCCTTTGTTTTGTGTGTCTGTTTACTTGTATGGGCTTGGCATTGAGTCTCAGACAGGTGTGTGTGTGTGTCTGTGTGTCTGTGTGGTGGTATCATCTGCATTGAGTCACACGGCAGTGTGTGTGAGAGTGTGTGTGTGTGTAGGTACAGGCTGGTATTGAATGACAGTGAGCCGTGTGTGTGCCTGTGTGTGTGTGTGTGTGCTGGAATAGGCAGAGCATTGAGTCTCAGGTGTGTGTATGTGTGTGTGTATGCTGGTATGGTCTCTGCATTGATTCACTAAGGTGTGTTGTGTGTGTATGTACATGGAGCTGAAGACTGTACACTGATTCACAGTGAGCTGTGTGTGTATGTGTGTGTGTGTGTGTGATGGTATGGGCTTTGCATTGAGTCACTGAGGTGTGTGTCTGTGTGTGTATACCTGGAACTACAGACTGTGCACTGATTCACAATGAGCCATGTGTGAATGTGTGTATGTGATAGTATAGGGTGTGCATAGAGTCACAAAGAGCCGTGCATATGTGTCTTTGCATGGGTGTTGTGGTATAGGGTCTGCGTTGTGTCACAGTGACTGTGCGTGTGTGTGTGTTTGTGATGGTATAGTACGTGCATTGAATCAGAGAGAGCCATGCATGTGTCTCTGTGTGTGTGTGCTGGCATAGGCATTACATTGAGTCACAGTGAGCCATGTGTTTGTATGCTGGTGTAGACTCTGCATTGAGTCACAGTAAGCCTTGTGTGTGTGCCAGTACAGGCTGTGCATTGAGTCAGTGAGTCATATGTGTGTGTGTGTTTGTGTGTGTGTGTGCTGGTTTAGGCAGTGCATTGAGTCCAATGAGCAGTGTATGTTTGTGTGTGTGTGTGTGTGCTGCTATAGGTGGTTCACTGAGTCACAGTCAGGTATGTGTGAGTGAGTGTTTGTGTGTTCTTCTATAGGCTGTGCATTGATTCACAGTGAGCTCTGTGTGTATGGTGGTATAGGCGGTGCATTGAATCACAGTGATGGTTGTTTTTCTGTGTGTATGCTGCAGTAGGCTCTGAATTGAGTCACAGAAGGTGGGTCTTTGTGTGTGTATGTGCAGTTACAAGCTGCAGTTCGAGTCACAGTGATGGGTGTCTCTGTGTGATGTTATAGGCTGTGCATTGAATCACAGCGAGCCGTATTAGTGTGTGTACGTGTATTTGTGTATGCGTGTGTGTGTGTGATGGTACAGGCTGAACATTGAGTCACTGAGGTGTGCATGTGTGTATGTGGTGTTACAGACTGTTCGTTAGGTCAAACTGAGCAATATGTGTGTGTAGGGGTGTGTGTGTACAGTTATTTGCTGTGCACTGAGTCACAGTGAACCATGTGTGTGTGGGGAGCTGGTATAGTCAGAGCACTGAGTCACAGTTGAATGTGTGGGAGTTGTTTGTGTATGTGTGTGTGTATTTGCTGGTGTAGACTGTGCATTGAGTCACAGTGAGTAGTGCGGTGTGTGTGTGCTGTGATGGTGTGGACTGTGGTTTTATCCACTTTGACCTGAACGGCTGTGTGTGTTTGTGTGTTTGTGTGTGTGTGTGTGTGCTGGCACTAGATGACAATTGAGACAGAGTGGGCTGTGTGTCTGTGTGTGCGCTGGTATAGACTCTGTATTGAGTCACTGTGAGCTGTGTGTGTATGTGTGTGCTCGTATAGGCTGTGCATTGAGTCACAGTGAGGTGTTTGTGTGTGTGTGTGCTGGTACAGGAAGCGTTTTGAGTCACAGTCTCGTGTGTGTGTGTGTGCATGTGAGTTTGTGTGCTGGTATGGGCTTTATTGTGCTGGTATGGGCTTTATTGACTCATGGGTGTGTGTGTGAGTGTGGGTGATACAGACTGCATTGAGTCACAGTGCGCTGTGTGTGTGTGTGCTGGTATAGGCGATTTATTGAGTACGAGTGAGCCATGTGTGAATGCGTGTTGGTGTGTGTGTGTGTGTACTGGTATAGGCTGTGCATTGAGTCACAGTGAGGCCTGCATCTGTGCATGTCTGTGTTTGTGTGTGTGTGTTTGCTGGTATAGGCTGAGCTTTGAATCACTCTGAGGTGTGTGTGCATGTGCTGGTAAAATTGTGCCTTGATTCACTGTGCCATGTGAGTGTGTGTGCACGCTGGTATAGGTTGTGCATTGAGTCAGAGTGGGAGGTGTGTGTGTCTGTGTGTTCTGGTATAGGCTGACAATTGAGGCACACTGAGGTCTGTGTGCACATGTGTGTATATGTGTGCTGGTACAGCCTGCTCATTGAGTCATATTGAGTTTTTTGTGTGTGTGTGTGCAGGTAGAGGCAGCACATTGAGTCACAGTGAGGTGTATGTGTGTGATGTTATATGCTATGCACTGATTCATAGGGAGGTTTGTGTCTGTGTATGTGCACTTTCTAGTTTAGGATTTGCATTGAATCACACTGAGCTGTGTTTTTGAGTGTCAGTATGTGTGCGTGTGTGGAGGTATGGGCTGTGGATTGACTCACATTTTGCCGTATGTGCTTCTCTGTGTGTGTATGTCTGCTAGCATATTCTGTGCACTAAGTCACAGGGAGCCATGTGTGTGTGTGTGTGTGTGTGTCCTGGTACAGAGTGTGCATTGATTCACAGTCAGCCATGTGTGTGTGTGTGAGTGCACTGGTATAGGATGTGCAGTGAATCAGAGTGATGTGTGTGTGTGTCTGCATGTTCTGATATAGGCTGACCATTGTGTAACATTGAGGGTGTGTGTGTGTGTGTGCTGGTATAGGCTGCATATTTTGTCACAGTGAGCTGTGTGTGTGTGTATGTGTAGGTACAGGCTGTGCATTGAGTCACAGTGTGGGGTGTGTGTGTGATGTTATATTCTGTGCACTAGGACAGAGTGAGCCGTGTGTGTGTGCTGGTATAATCTGAACATTGAGTCACAGTGTGGTGTGGTGTGTGTGCCTTTGCTGGTATGGACTGTGCATTGCATCCCAGCCCTGTGTTAGTGTTTGTGTATTTGGTGCTGTAGAGTCTGCATGAGTCACAGTAAGATGTGTGTGTGTGTACTGCTATAGGCTGTACAC
The DNA here is from genome assembly GCF_039906515.1 of Pseudorca crassidens. Taxonomy (NCBI): domain Eukaryota; kingdom Metazoa; phylum Chordata; class Mammalia; order Artiodactyla; family Delphinidae; genus Pseudorca; species Pseudorca crassidens. Next base: position 13,892,769 of record NC_090318.1, read on the forward strand.
TGAGCCATATTAAGGTGTGTTTCTGTGTGTGTGTGTGCGGGTATAGGCTATACATTGACTCACATTGAGCCATGTGTTTGTATGTGCTACTATACGCTATTCATTGAGTCTCAGTGAGCCATTGTTGTGTGTGTCTGTTTACTTGTATGGGCTTGGCATTGAGTCACAGAGAGGTGTTTGTGTGTGTTTGTGTGTCTGTGTGGTGGTATAAACTGCATTGAGTCACACGGAGGTTTGTGTGAGAGTGTGTGTGTGTGCAGGTACAGGCTGGTATTGAACCACAGTGAGCCGTGTGTGTGTGTGCTGGAATAGGCAGAGCATTGAGTCTCAGGTGTGTGTATGTGTGTGTGTATGCTGGTATGGTCTCTGCATTGATTCACTAAGGTGTGTTGTGTGTGTATGTACATGGAGCTGAAGACTGTACACTGATTCACAGTGAGCTGTGTGTGTATGTGTGTGTGTGTGTGTGATGGTATGGGCTTTGCATTGAGTCACTGAGGTGTGTGTCTGTGTGTGTATACCTGGAACTACAGACTGTGCACTGATTCACAATGAGCCATGTGTGAATGTGTGTATGTGATAGTATAGGGTGTGCATAGAGTCACAATGAGCCGTGCATATGTGTCTTTGCATGGGTTTTGTGGTATAGGCTGTGCATTGTGTCACAGTGACTGTGCGTGTGTGTGTGTGTGTGTTTGTGATGGTATAGTACATGCATTGTATCAGAGAGAGCCATGCATGCATCTCTGTGTGTGTGTGCTGGCATAGGCATTACATTGTGTCACAGTGAGCCATGTGTTTGTATGCTGGTGGAGACTCTGCATTGAGTCACAGTAAGACTTGTGTGTGTGCCAGTACAGGCTGTGCAAGGAGTCAGTGAGTCATATATGTGTGTGTGTGTGTGTGTGTGCTGATATATGAAGTGCATTGAGTCCAAGTGAATCATGTATGTTTGTGTGTGTTTGTGGGTGCTGCTATAGGTGGTTCACTGAGTCACAGTCAGGTATGTGTGAGTGTTTGTGTGTTCTTGTATAGGCTGTGCATTGATTCACAGTGAGGCATGTGTGTAAGCTGGTACAGGAGGTGCATTGAGTCACAGTGATGGTTGTGTTTGTGTGTGTGTGTGTGCTGCAGTAGGCTGTGTATTGAGTCACAGAAAGTGGGTCTTTGTGTGTGTATGTGCATGTACAGGCTGCGGTTTGAGTCACAGTGATGGGTGTCTCTGTGTGGTGTTATAGGCTGTGCATTGAATCACAGCCCTGTGTTAGTGTTGTGTATTTGGTGCTGTAGAGTCTGCATGAGTCACAGTAAGGTGTGTGTGTGTGCTGCTATATGCTGAGAATTGAGTCACACCTAGGTGAGTGTATGTGTATGTGTATGCTGAGATGGGATTTGCATTGAATCACTGAGCGGTGTGTGTTTGTGTGTGTGTGTACTGCTATAGTCTGTACACTGAGCCATGTTAAGGTGTGTTTCTGTGTGTGTGTGTGCGGGTATAAGCTATGCATTGACTCACATTGAGCCATGTGTTTGTATGTGCTAGTATACACTGTTCATTGAGTCTCAGTGAGCCTTTGTTTTGTGTGTCTGTTTACTTGTATGGGCTTGGCATTGAGTCTCAGACAGGTGTGTGAGTGTGTCTGTGTGTCTGTGTGGTGGTATCATCTGCATTGAGTCACACGGCGGTGTGTGTGAGAGTGTGTGTGTGTGCAGGTACAGGCTGGTATTGAATGACAGTGAGCCGTGTGTGTGCCTGTGTGTGTGTGTGTGCTGGAATAGGCAGAGCATTGAGTCTCAGGTGTGTGTATGTGTGTGTGTATGCTGGTATGGTCTCTGCATTGATTCACTAAGGTGTGTTGTGTGTGTATGTACATGGAGCTGAAGACTGTACACTGATTCACAGTGAGCTGTGTGTGTATGTGTGTGTGTGTGTGATGGTATGGGCTTTGCATTGAGTCACTGAGGTGTGTGTCTGTGTGTGTATACCTGGAACTACAGACTGTGCACTGATTCACAATGAGCCATGTGTGAATGTGTGTATGTGATAGTATAGGGTGTGCATAGAGTCACAAAGAGCCGTGCATATGTGTCTTTGCATGGGTGTTGTGGTATAGGGTCTGCGTTGTGTCACAGTGACTGTGCGTGTGTGTGTGTTTGTGATGGTATAGTACGTGCATTGAATCAGAGAGAGCCATGCATGTGTCTCTGTGTGTGTGTGCTGGCATAGGCATTACATTGAGTCACAGTGAGCCATGTGTTTTTATGCTGGTGTAGACTCTGCATTGAGTCACAGTAAGCCTTGTGTGTGTGCTAGTACAGGCTGTGCATTGAGTCAGTGAGTCATATGTGTGTGTGTGTTTGTGTGTGTGTGTGCTGGTTTAGGCAGTGCATTGAGTCCAATGAGCAGTGTATGTTTGTGTGTGTGTGTGTGTGCTGCTATAGGTGGTTCACTGAGTCACAGTCAGGTATGTGTGAGTGAGTGTTTGTGTGTTCTTCTATAGGCTGTGCATTGATTCACAGTGAGCTCTGTGTGTATGGTGGTATAGGCGGTGCATTGAATCACAGTGATGGTTGTTTTTCTGTGTGTATGCTGCAGTAGGCTGTGAATTGAGTCACAGAAGGTGGGTCTTTGTGTGCGTATGTGCAGGTACAAGCTGCAGTTCGAGTCACAGTGATGGGTGTCTCTGTGTGATGTTATAGGCTGTGCATTGAATCACAGCGAGCCGTATTAGTGTGTGTACGTGTATTTGTGTATGCGTGTGTGTGTGTGATGGTACAGGCTGAACATTGAGTCACTGAGGTGTGCATGTGTGTATGTGGTGTTACAGACTGTTCGTTAGGTCAAACTGAGCAATATGTGTGTGTAGGGGTGTGTGTGTACAGTTATTTGCTGTGCACTGAGTCACAGTGAACCATGTGTGTGTGGGGAGCTGGTATAGTCAGAGCACTGAGTCACAGTTGAATGTGTGGGAGTTGTTTGTGTATGTGTGTGTGTATTTGCTGGTGTAGACTGTGCATTGAGTCACAGTGAGTAGTGCGGTGTGTGTGTGCTGTGATGGTGTGGACTGTGGTTTTATCCACTTTGACCTGAACGGCTGTGTGTGTTTGTGTGTTTGTGTGTGTGTGTGTGCTGGCACTAGATGACAGTTGAGACAGAGTGGGCTGTGTGTCTGTGTGTGCGCTGGTATAGACTCTGTATTGAGTCACTGTGAGCTGTGTGTGTATGTGTGTGCTCGTATAGGCTGTGCATTGAGTCACAGTGAGGTGTTTGTGTGTGTGTGTGCTGGTACAGGAAGCGTTTTGAGTCACAGTCTCGTGTGTGTGTGTGTGCATGTGAGTTTGTGTGCTGGTATGGGCTTTATTGTGCTGGTATGGGCTTTATTGACTCATGGGTGTGTGTGTGAGTGTGGGTGATACAGACTGCATTGAGTCAAAGTGCGCTGTGTGTGTGTGTGCTGGTATAGGCGATTTATTGAGTACCAGTGAGCCATGCGTGAGTGCGTGTTGGTGTGTGTGTGTGTGTACTGGTATAGGCTGTGCATTGAGTCACAGTGAGGCCTGCATCTGTGCATGTCTGTGTTTGTGTGTGTGTGTTTGCTGGTATAGGCTGAGCTTTGAATCACTCTGAGGTGTGTGTGCATGTGCTGGTAAAATTGTGCCTTGATTCACTGTGCCATGTGAGTGTGTGTGCACGCTGGTATAGGTTGTGCATTGAGTCAGAGTGGGAGGTGTGTGTGTCTGTGTGTTCTGGTATAGGCTGACAATTGAGGCACACTGAGGTCTGTGTGCACATGTGTGTATATGTGTGCTGGTACAGCCTGCTCATTGAGTCATATTGAGTTTCTTGTGTGTGTGTGTGCAAGTAGAGGCAGCACATTGAGTCACAGTGAGGTGTATGTGTGTGATGTTATATGCTATGCACTGATTCATAGGGAGGTTTGTGTCTGTGTGTGTGCACTTTCTAGTTTAGGATTTGCATTGAATCACACTGAGCTGTGTTTTTGAGTGTCAGTATGTGTGCGTGTGTGGAGGTATGGGCTGTGGATTGACTCACATTTTGCCGTATGTGCTTCTCTGTGTGTGTATGTCTGCTAGCATATCCTGTGCACTAAGTCACAGGGAGCCATGTGTGTGTGTGTGTGTGTGTCCTGGTACAGAGTGTGCATTGATTCACAGTCAGCCATGTGTGTGTGTGTGTGAGTGCACTGGTATAGGATGTGCAGTGAGTCAGAGTGATGTGTGTGTGTGTCTGCATGTTCTGATATAGGCTGACCATTGTGTAACATTGAGGGTGTGTGTGTGTGTGTGCTGGTATAGGCTGCATATTTTGTCACAGTGAGCTGTGTGTGTGTGTATGTGTAGGTACAGGCTGTGCATTGAGTCACAGTGTGGGGGGTGTGTGTGATGTTATATTCTGTGCACTAGGAGAGACTGAGCCGTGTGTGTGTGCTGGTATAATCTGAACATTGAGTCACAGTGTGGTGTGGTGTGTGTGCCTTTGCTGGTATGGACTGTGCATTGAATCCCAGCCCTGTGTTCGTGTTTGTGTATTTGGTGCTGTAGAGTCTGCATGAGTCACAGTAAGATGTGTGTGTGTGTACTGCTATAGGCTGTACACTGAGCCATATTAAGGTGTGTTTCTGTGTGTGTGTGTGCGGGTATAGGCTATGCATTGACTCACATTGAGCCATGTGTTTGTATGTGCTACTATACGCTATTCATTGAGTCTCAGTGAGCCATTGTTGTGTGTGTCTGTTTACTTGTATGGGCTTGGCATTGAGTCACAGAGAGGTGTTTGTGTGTGTTTGTGTGTCTGTGTGGTGGTATAAACTGCATTGAGTCACACGGCGGTGTGTGTGAGAGTGTGTGTGTGTGCAGGTACAGGCTGGTATTGAACCACAGTGAGCCGTGTGTGTGTGTGCTGGAATAGGCAGAGCATTGAGTCTCAGGTGTGTGTATGTGTGTGTGTATGCTGGTATGGTCTCTGCATTGATTCACTAAGGTGTGTTGTGTGTGTATGTACATGGAGCTGAAGACTGTACACTGATTCACAGTGAGCTGTGTGTGTATGTGTGTGTGTGTGTGATGGTATGGGCTTTGCATTGAGTCACTGAGGTGTGTGTCTGTGTGTGTATACCTGGAACTACAGACTGTGCACTGATTCACAATGAGCCATGTGTGAATGTGTGTATGTGATAGTATAGGGTGTTCATAGAGTCACAATGAGCCGTGCATATGTGTCTTTGCATGGGTGTTGTGGTATAGGCTGTGCATTGTGTCACAGTGACTGTGCGTGTGTGTGTGTGTGTGTTTGTGATGGTATAGTACATGCATTGTATCAGAGAGAGCCATGCATGCGTCTCTGTGTGTGTGTGCTGGCATAGGCATTACATTGTGTCACAGTGAGCCATGTGTTTGTATGCTGGTGGAGACTCTGCATTGAGTCACAGTAAGACTTGTGTGTGTGCCAGTACAGGCTGTGCAAGGAGTCAGTGAGTCATATGTGTGTGTGTGTGTGTGTGTGCTGATATATGAAGTGCATTGAGTCCAAGTGAATCATGTATGTTTGTGTGTGTTTGTGGGTGCTGCTATAGGTGGTTCACTGAGTCACAGTCAGGTATGTGTGAGTGTTTGTGTGTTCTTGTATAGGCTGTGCATTGATTCACAGTGAGGCATGTGTGTAAGCTGGTACAGGAGGTGCATTGAGTCACAGTGATGGTTGTGTTTGTGTGTGTGTGTGTGCTGCAGTAGGCTGTGTATTGAGTCACAGAAAGTGGGTCTTTGTGTGTGTATGTGCATGTACAGGCTGCGGTTTGAGTCACAGTGATGGGTGTCTCTGTGTGGTGTTATAGGCTGTGCATTGAATCACAGCCCTGTGTTAGTGTTGTGTATTTGGTGCTGTAGAGTCTGCATGAGTCACAGTAAGGTGTGTGTGTGTGCTGCTATATGCTGAGAATTGAGTCACACCTAGGTGAGTGTATGTGTATGTGTATGCTGATATGGGATTTGCATTGAATCACTGAGCGGTGTGTGTTTGTGTGTGTGTGTACTGCTATAGTCTGTACACTGAGCCATGTTAAGGTGTGTTTCTGTGTGTGTGTGTGCGGGTATAGGCTATGCATTGACTCACATTGAGCCATGTGTTTGTATGTGCTAGTATACACTATTCATTGAGTCTCAGTGAGCCTTTGTTTTGTGTGTTTGTTTACTTGTATGGGCTTGGCATTGAGTCTCAGTCAGGTGTGTGTGTGTGTCTGTGTGGTGGTATCATCTGCATTGAGTCACACGGCGGTGTGTGTGAGAGGGTGTGTGTGTGCAGGTACAGGCTGGTATTGAATGACAGTGAGCCGTGTGTGTGCCTGTGTGTGTGTGTGTGCTGGAATAGGCAGAGCATTGAGTCTCAGGTGTGTGTATGTGTGTGTGTATGCTGGTATGGTCTCTGCATTGATTCACTAAGGTGTGTTGTGTGTGTATGTACATGGAGCTGAAGACTGTACACTGATTCACAGTGAGCTGTGTGTGTATGTGTGTGTGTGTGTGTGATGGTATGGGCTTTGCATTGAGTCACTGAGGTGTGTGTCTGTGTGTGTATACCTGGAACTACAGACTGTGCACTGATTCACAATGAGCCATGTGTGAATGTGTGTATGTGATAGTATAGGGTGTGCATAGAGTCACAAAGAGCCGTGCATATGTGTCTTTGCATGGGTGTTGTGGTATAGGGTCTGCGTTGTGTCACAGTGACTGTGCGTGTGTGTGTGTTTGTGATGGTATAGTACATGCATTGAATCAGAGAGAGCCATGCATGTGTCTCTGTGTGTGTGTGCTGGCATAGGCATTACATTGAGTCACAGTGAGCCATGTGTTTGTATGCTGGTGTAGACTCTGCATTGAGTCACAGTAAGCCTTGTGTGTGTGCCAGTACAGGCTGTGCATTGAGTCAGTGAGTCATATGTGTGTGTGTGTTTGTGTGTGTGTGTGCTGGTTTAGGCAGTGCATTGAGTCCAATGAGCAGTGTATGTTTGTGTGTGTGTGTGTGTGCTGCTATAGGTGGTTCACTGAGTCACAGTCAGGTATGTGTGAGTGAGTGTTTGTGTGTTCTTCTATAGGCTGTGCATTGATTTACAGTGAGCTCTGTGTGTATGGTGGTATAGGCGGTGCATTGAATCACAGTGATGGTTGTTTTTCTGTGTGTATGCTGCAGTAGGCTGTGAATTGAGTCACAGAAGGTGGGTCTTTGTGTGTATATGTGCAAGTACAAGCTGCAGTTCGAGTCACAGTGATGGGTGTCTCTGTGTGATGTTATAGGCTGTGCATTGAATCACAGCGAGCCGTATTAGTGTGTGTACGTGTATTTGTGTATGCGTGTGTGTGTGTGATGGTACAGGCTGAACATTGAGTCACTGAGGTGTGCATGTGTGTATGTGGTGTTACAGACTGTTCGTTAGGTCAAACTGAGCAATATGTGTGTGTAGGGGTGTGTGTGTACAGTTATTTGCTGTGCACTGAGTCACAGTGAACCATGTGTGTGTGGGGAGCTGGTATAGTCAGAGCACTGAGTCACAGTTGAATGTGTGGGAGTTGTTTGTGTATGTGTGTGTGTATTTGCTGGTGTAGACTGTGCATTGAGTCACAGTGAGTAGTGCGCTGTGTGTGTGCTGTGATGGTGTGGACTGTGGTTTTATCCACTTTGACCTGAACGGCTGTGTGTGTTTGTGTGTTTGTGTGTGTGTGTGTGCTGGCACTAGATGACAATTGAGACAGAGTGGGCTGTGTGTCTGTGTGTGCGCTGGTATAGACTCTGTATTGAGTCACTGTGAGCTGTGTGTGTATGTGTGTGCTCGTATAGGCTGTGCATTGAGTCACAGTGAGGTGTTTGTGTGTGTGTGTGCTGGTACAGGAAGCGTTTTGAGTCACAGTCTCGTGTGTGTGTGTGTGCATGTGAGTTTGTGTGCTGGTATGGGCTTTATTGTGCTGGTATGGGCTTTATTGACTCATGGGTGTGTGTGTGAGTGTGGGTGATACAGACTGCATTGAGTCACAGTGCGCTGTGTGTGTGTGTGCTGGTATAGGCGATTTATTGAGTACGAGTGAGCCATGTGTGAGTGCGTGTTGGTGTGTGTGTGTGTGTACTGGTATAGGCTGTGCATTGAGTCACAGTGAGGCCTGCATCTGTGCATGTCTGTGTTTGTGTGTGTGTGTTTGCTGGTATAGGCTGAGCTTTGAATCACTCTGAGGTGTGTGTGCATGTGCTGGTAAAATTGTGCCTTGATTCACTGTGCCATGTGAGTGTGTGTGCACGCTGGTATAGGTTGTGCATTGAGTCAGAGTGGGAGGTGTGTGTGTCTGTGTGTTCTGGTATAGGCTGACAATTGAGGCACACTGAGGTCTGTGTGCACATGTGTGTATATGTGTGCTGGTACAGCCTGCTCATTGAGTCATATTGAGTTTTTTGTGTGTGTGTGTGCAGGTAGAGGCAGCACATTGAGTCACAGTGAGGTGTATGTGTGTGATGTTATATGCTATGCACTGATTCATAGGGAGGTTTGTGTCTGTGTGTGTGCACTTTCTAGTTTAGGATTTGCATTGAATCACACTGAGCTGTGTTTTTGAGTGTCAGTATGTGTGCGTGTGTGGAGGTATGGGCTGTGGATTGACTCACATTTTGCCGTATGTGCTTCTCTGTGTGTGTATGTCTGCTAGCATATCCTGTGCACTAAGTCACAGGGAGCCGTGTGTGTGTGTGTGTGTGTGTCCTGGTACAGAGTGTGCATTGATTCACAGTCAGCCATGTGTGTGTGTGTGTGAGTGCACTGGTATAGGATGTGCAGTGAGTCAGAGTGATGTGTGTGTGTGTCTGCATGTTCTGATATAGGCTGACCATTGTGTAACATTGAGGGTGTGTGTGTGTGTGTGCTGGTATAGGCTGCATATTTTGTCACAGTGAGCTGTGTGTGTGTGTATGTGTAGGTACAGGCTGTGCATTGAGTCACAGTGTGGGGTGTGTGTGTGATGTTATATTCTGTGCACTAGGACAGAGTGAGCCGTGTGTGTGTGCTGGTATAATCTGAACATTGAGTCACAGTGTGGTGTGGTGTGTGTGCCTTTGCTGGTATGGACTGTGCATTGAATCCCAGCCCTGTGTTAGTGTTTGTGTATTTGGTGCTGTAGAGTCTGCATGAGTCACAGTAAGATATGTGTGTGTGTACTGCTATAGGCTGTACACTGAGCCATATTAAGGTGTGTTTCTGTGTGTGTGTGTGCGGGTATAGGCTATGCATTGACTCACATTGAGCCATGTGTTTGTATGTGCTACTATACGCTATTCATTGAGTCTCAGTGAGCCATTGTTGTGTGTGTCTGTTTACTTGTATGGGCTTGGCATTGAGTCACAGAGAGGTGTTTGTGTGTGTTTGTGTGTCTGTGTGGTGGTATAAACTGCATTGAGTCACACGGCGGTGTGTGTGAGAGTGTGTGTGTGTGCAGGTACAGGCTGGTATTGAACCACAGTGAGCCGTGTGTGTGTGTGCTGGAATAGGCAGAGCATTGAGTCTCCGGTGTGTGTATGTGTGTGTGTATGCTGGTATGGTCTCTGCATTGATTCACTAAGGTGTGTTGTGTGTTTATGTACATGGAGCTGAAGACTGTACACTGATTCACAGTGAGCTGTGTGTGTATGTGTGTGTGTGTGTGATGGTATGGGCTTTGCATTGAGTCACTGAGGTGTGTGTCTGTGTGTGTATACCTGGAACTACAGACTGTGCACTGATTCACAATGAGCCATGTGTGAATGTGTGTATGTGATAGTATAGGGTGTTCATAGAGTCACAATGAGCCGTGCATATGTGTCTTTGCATGGGTGTTGTGGTATAGGCTGTGCATTGTGTCACAGTGACTGTGTGTGTGTGTGTGTGTGTTTGTGATGGTATAGTACATGCATTGTATCAGAGAGAGCCATGCATGCGTCTCTGTGTGTGTGTGCTGGCATAGGCATTACATTGTGTCACAGTGAGCCATGTGTTTGTATGCTGGTGGAGACTCTGCATTGAGTCACAGTAAGACTTGTGTGTGTGCCAGTACAGGCTGTGCAAGGAGTCAGTGAGTCATATGTGTGTGTGTGTGTGTTTGTGTGTGCTGATATATGAAGTGCATTGAGTCCAAGTGAATCATGTATGTTTGTGTGTGTTTGTGGGTGCTGCTATAGGTGGTTCACTGAGTCACAGTCAGGTATGTGTGAGTGTTTGTGTGTTCTTGTATAGGCTGTGCATTGATTCACAGTGAGGCATGTGTGTAAGCTGGTACAGGAGGTGCATTGAGTCACAGTGATGGTTGTGTTTGTGTGTGTGTGTGTGCTGCAGTAGGCTGTGTATTGAGTCACAGAAAGTGGGTCTTTGTGTGTGTATGTGCATGTACAGGCTGCGGTTTGAGTCACAGTGATGGGTGTCTCTGTGTGGTGTTATAGGCTGTGCATTGAATCACAGCCCTGTGTTAGTGTTGTGTATTTGGTGCTGTAGAGTCTGCATGAGTCACAGTAAGGTGTGTGTGTGTGCTGCTATATGCTGAGAATTGAGTCACACCTAGGTGAGTGTATGTGTATGTGTATGTTGATATGGGATTTGCATTGAATCACTGAGCGGTGTGTGTTTGTGTGTGTGTGTACTGCTATAGTCTGTACACTGAGCCATGTTAAGGTGTGTTTCTGTGTGTGTGTGTGCGGGTATAGGCTATGCATTGACTCACATTGAGCCATGTGTTTGTATGTGCTAGTATACACTGTTCATTGAGTCTCAGTGAGCCTTTGTTTTGTGTGTCTGTTTACTTGTATGGGCTTGGCATTGAGTCTCAGACAAGTGTGTGTGTGTCTGTGTGTCTGTGTGGTGGTATCATCTGCATTGAGTCACACGGCGGTGTGTGTGAGTGTGTGTGTGTGCAGGTACAGGCTGGTATTGAATGACAGTGAGCCGTGTGTGTGCCTGTGTGTGTGTGTGTGCTGGAATAGGCAGAGCATTGAGTCTCAGGTGTGTGTATGTGTGTGTGTATGCTGGTATGGTCTCTGCATTGATTCACTAAGGTGTGTTGTGTGTGTATGTACATGGAGCTGAAGACTGTACACTGATTCACAGTGAGCTGTGTGTGTATGTGTGTGTGTGTGTGATGGTATGGGCTTTGCATTGAGTCACTGAGGTGTGTGTCTGTGTGTGTATACCTGGAACTACAGACTGTGCACTGATTCACAATGAGCCATGTGTGAATGTGTGTATGTGATAGTAAAGGGTGTGCATAGAGTCACAAAGAGCCGTGCATATGTGTCTTTGCATGGGTGTTGTGGTATAGGGTCTGCGTTGTGTCACAGTGACTGTGCGTGTGTGTGTGTTTGTGATGGTATAGTACGTGCATTGAATCAGAGAGAGCCATGCATGTGTCTCTGTGTGTGTGTGCTGTCATAGGCATTACATTGAGTCACAGTGAGCCATGTGTTTGTATGCTGGTGTAGACTCTGCATTGAGTCACTGTAAGCCTTGTGTGTGTGCCAGTACAGGCTGTGCATTGAGTCAGTGAGTCATATGTGTGTGTGTGTTTGTGTGTGTGTGTGCTGGTTTAGGCAGTGCATTGAGTCCAATGAGCAGTGTATGTTTGTGTGTGTGTGTGTGTGCTGCTATAGGTGGTTCACTGAGTCACAGTCAGGTATGTGTGAGTGAGTGTTTGTGTGTTCTTCTATAGGCTGTGCATTGATTCACAGTGAGCTCTGTGTGTATGGTGGTATAGGCGGTGCATTGAATCACAGTGATGGTTGTTTTTCTGTGTGTATGCTGCAGTAGGCTGTGAATTGAGTCACAGAAGGTGGGTCTTTGTGTGCGTATGTGCAGGTACAAGCTGCAGTTCGAGTCACAGTGATGGGTGTCTCTGTGTGATGTTATAGGCTGTGCATTGAATCACAGCGAGCCGTATTAGTGTGTGTACGTGTATTTGTGTATGCGTGTGTGTGTGTGATGGTACAGGCTGAACATTGAGTCACTGAGGTGTGCATGTGTGTATGTGGTGTTACAGACTGTTCGTTAGGTCAAACTGAGCAATATGTGTGTGTAGGGGTGTGTGTGTACAGTTATTTGCTGTGCACTGAGTCACAGTGAACCATGTGTGTGTGGGGAGCTGGTATAGTCAGAGCACTGAGTCACAGTTGAATGTGTGGGAGTTGTTTGTGTATGTGTGTGTGTATTTGCTGGTGTAGACTGTGCATTGAGTCACAGTGAGTAGTGCGCTGTGTGTGTGCTGTGATGGTGTGGACTGTGGTTTTATCCACTTTGACCTGAACGGCTGTGTGTGTTTGTGTGTTTGTGTGTGTGTGTGTGCTGGCACTAGATGACAGTTGAGACAGAGTGGGCTGTGTGTCTGTGTGTGCGCTGGTATAGACTCTGTATTGAGTCACTGTGAGCTGTGTGTGTATGTGTGTGCTCGTATAGGCTGTGCATTGAGTCACAGTGAGGTGTTTGTGTGTGTGTGTGCTGGTACAGGAAGCGTTTTGAGTCACAGTCTCGTGTGTGTGTGTGTGCATGTGAGTTTGTGTGCTGGTATGGGCTTTATTGTGCTGGTATGGGCTTTATTGACTCATGGGTGTGTGTGTGAGTGTGGGTGATACAGACTGCATTGAGTCAAAGTGCGCTGTGTGTGTGTGTGCTGGTATAGGCGATTTATTGAGTACCAGTGAGCCATGCGTGAGTGCGTGTTGGTGTGTGTGTGTGTGTACTGGTATAGGCTGTGCATTGAGTCACAGTGAGGCCTGCATCTGTGCATGTCTGTGTTTGTGTGTGTGTGTTTGCTGGTATAGGCTGAGCTTTGAATCACTCTGAGGTGTGTGTGCATGTGCTGGTAAAATTGTGCCTTGATTCACTGTGCCATGTGAGTGTGTGTGCACGCTGGTATAGGTTGTGCATTGAGTCAGAGTGGGAGGTGTGTGTGTCTGTGTGTTCTGGTATAGGCTGACAATTGAGGCACACTGAGGTCTGTGTGCACATGTGTGTATATGTGTGCTGGTACAGCCTGCTCATTGAGTCATATTGAGTTTCTTGTGTGTGTGTGTGCAAGTAGAGGCAGCACATTGAGTCACAGTGAGGTGTATGTGTGTGATGTTATATGCTATGCACTGATTCATAGGGAGGTTTGTGTCTGTGTGTGTGCACTTTCTAGTTTAGGATTTGCATTGAATCACACTGAGCTGTGTTTTTGAGTGTCAGTATGTGTGCGTGTGTGGAGGTATGGGCTGTGGATTGACTCACATTTTGCCGTATGTGCTTCTCTGTGTGTGTATGTCTGCTAGCATATCCTGTGCACTAAGTCACAGGGAGCCATGTGTGTGTGTGTGTGTGTGTCCTGGTACAGAGTGTGCATTGATTCACAGTCAGCCATGTGTGTGTGTGTGTGAGTGCACTGGTATAGGATGTGCAGTGAGTCAGAGTGATGTGTGTGTGTGTCTGCATGTTCTGATATAGGCTGACCATTGTGTAACATTGAGGGTGTGTGTGTGTGTGTGCTGGTATAGGCTGCATATTTTGTCACAGTGAGCTGTGTGTGTGTGTATGTGTAGGTACAGGCTGTGCATTGAGTCACAGTGTGGGGGGTGTGTGTGATGTTATATTCTGTGCACTAGGAGAGACTGAGCCGTGTGTGTGTGCTGGTATAATCTGAACATTGAGTCACAGTGTGGTGTGGTGTGTGTGCCTTTGCTGGTATGGACTGTGCATTGAATCCCAGCCCTGTGTTCGTGTTTGTGTATTTGGTGCTGTAGAGTCTGCATGAGTCACAGTAAGATGTGTGTGTGTGTACTGCTATAGGCTGTACACTGAGCCATATTAAGGTGTGTTTCTGTGTGTGTGTGTGCGGGTATAGGCTATGCATTGACTCACATTGAGCCATGTGTTTGTATGTGCTACTATACGCTATTCATTGAGTCTCAGTGAGCCATTGTTGTGTGTGTCTGTTTACTTGTATGGGCTTGGCATTGAGTCACAGAGAGGTGTTTGTGTGTGTTTGTGTGTCTGTGTGGTGGTATAAACTGCATTGAGTCACACGGCGGTGTGTGTGAGAGTGTGTGTGTGTGCAGGTACAGGCTGGTATTGAACCACAGTGAGCCGTGTGTGTGTGTGCTGGAATAGGCAGAGCATTGAGTCTCAGGTGTGTGTATGTGTGTGTGTATGCTGGTATGGTCTCTGCATTGATTCACTAAGGTGTGTTGTGTGTGTATGTACATGGAGCTGAAGACTGTACACTGATTCACAGTGAGCTGTGTGTGTATGTGTGTGTGTGTGTGATGGTATGGGCTTTGCATTGAGTCACTGAGGTGTGTGTCTGTGTGTGTATACCTGGAACTACAGACTGTGCACTGATTCACAATGAGCCATGTGTGAATGTGTGTATGTGATAGTATAGGGTGTTCATAGAGTCACAATGAGCCGTGCATATGTGTCTTTGCATGGGTGTTGTGGTATAGGCTGTGCATTGTGTCACAGTGACTGTGCGTGTGTGTGTGTGTGTGTTTGTGATGGTATAGTACATGCATTGTATCAGAGAGAGCCATGCATGCGTCTCTGTGTGTGTGTGCTGGCATAGGCATTACATTGTGTCACAGTGAGCCATGTGTTTGTATGCTGGTGGAGACTCTGCATTGAGTCACAGTAAGACTTGTGTGTGTGCCAGTACAGGCTGTGCAAGGAGTCAGTGAGTCATATATGTGTGTGTGTGTGTGTGTGTGCTGATATATGAAGTGCATTGAGTCCAAGTGAATCATGTATGTTTGTGTGTGTTTGTGGGTGCTGCTATAGGTGGTTCACTGAGTCACAGTCAGGTATGTGTGAGTGTTTGTGTGTTCTTGTATAGGCTGTGCATTGATTCACAGTGAGGCATGTGTGTAAGCTGGTACAGGAGGTGCATTGAGTCACAGTGATGGTTGTGTTTGTGTGTGTGTGTGTGCTGCAGTAGGCTGTGTATTGAGTCACAGAAAGTGGGTCTTTGTGTGTGTATGTGCATGTACAGGCTGCGGTTTGAGTCACAGTGATGGGTGTCTCTGTGTGGTGTTATAGGCTGTGCATTGAATCACAGCCCTGTGTTAGTGTTGTGTATTTGGTGCTGTAGAGTCTGCATGAGTCACAGTAAGGTGTGTGTGTGTGCTGCTATATGCTGAGAATTGAGTCACACCTAGGTGAGTGTATGTGTATGTGTATGCTGATATGGGATTTGCATTGAATCACTGAGCGGTGTGTGTTTGTGTGTGTGTGTACTGCTATAGTCTGTACACTGAGCCATGTTAAGGTGTGTTTCTGTGTGTGTGTGTGCGGGTATAGGCTATGCATTGACTCACATTGAGCCATGTGTTTGTATGTGCTAGTATACACTATTCATTGAGTCTCAGTGAGCCTTTGTTTTGTGTGTTTGTTTACTTGTATGGGCTTGGCATTGAGTCTCAGTCAGGTGTGTGTGTGTGTCTGTGTGGTGGTATCATCTGCATTGAGTCACACGGCGGTGTGTGTGAGAGGGTGTGTGTGTGCAGGTACAGGCTGGTATTGAATGACAGTGAGCCGTGTGTGTGCCTGTGTGTGTGTGTGTGCTGGAATAGGCAGAGCATTGAGTCTCAGGTGTGTGTATGTGTGTGTGTATGCTGGTATGGTCTCTGCATTGATTCACTAAGGTGTGTTGTGTGTGTATGTACATGGAGCTGAAGACTGTACACTGATTCACAGTGAGCTGTGTGTGTATGTGTGTGTGTGTGTGTGATGGTATGGGCTTTGCATTGAGTCACTGAGGTGTGTGTCTGTGTGTGTATACCTGGAACTACAGACTGTGCACTGATTCACAATGAGCCATGTGTGAATGTGTGTATGTGATAGTATAGGGTGTGCATAGAGTCACAAAGAGCCGTGCATATGTGTCTTTGCATGGGTGTTGTGGTATAGGGTCTGCGTTGTGTCACAGTGACTGTGCGTGTGTGTGTGTTTGTGATGGTATAGTACATGCATTGAATCAGAGAGAGCCATGCATGTGTCTCTGTGTGTGTGTGCTGGCATAGGCATTACATTGAGTCACAGTGAGCCATGTGTTTGTATGCTGGTGTAGACTCTGCATTGAGTCACAGTAAGCCTTGTGTGTGTGCCAGTACAGGCTGTGCATTGAGTCAGTGAGTCATATGTGTGTGTGTGTTTGTGTGTGTGTGTGCTGGTTTAGGCAGTGCATTGAGTCCAATGAGCAGTGTATGTTTGTGTGTGTGTGTGTGTGCTGCTATAGGTGGTTCACTGAGTCACAGTCAGGTATGTGTGAGTGAGTGTTTGTGTGTTCTTCTATAGGCTGTGCATTGATTTACAGTGAGCTCTGTGTGTATGGTGGTATAGGCGGTGCATTGAATCACAGTGATGGTTGTTTTTCTGTGTGTATGCTGCAGTAGGCTGTGAATTGAGTCACAGAAGGTGGGTCTTTGTGTGTATATGTGCAAGTACAAGCTGCAGTTCGAGTCACAGTGATGGGTGTCTCTGTGTGATGTTATAGGCTGTGCATTGAATCACAG
Organism: Pseudorca crassidens; assembly: GCF_039906515.1. Classification (NCBI taxonomy): domain Eukaryota; kingdom Metazoa; phylum Chordata; class Mammalia; order Artiodactyla; family Delphinidae; genus Pseudorca; species Pseudorca crassidens. The sequence continues at coordinate 13,909,318 of NC_090318.1, forward strand.
CGAGCCGTATTAGTGTGTGTACGTGTATTTGTGTATGCGTGTGTGTGTGTGATGGTACAGGCTGAACATTGAGTCACTGAGGTGTGCATGTGTGTATGTGGTGTTACAGACTGTTCGTTAGGTCAAACTGAGCAATATGTGTGTGTAGGGGTGTGTGTGTACAGTTATTTGCTGTGCACTGAGTCACAGTGAACCATGTGTGTGTGGGGAGCTGGTATAGTCAGAGCACTGAGTCACAGTTGAATGTGTGGGAGTTGTTTGTGTATGTGTGTGTGTATTTGCTGGTGTAGACTGTGCATTGAGTCACAGTGAGTAGTGCGCTGTGTGTGTGCTGTGATGGTGTGGACTGTGGTTTTATCCACTTTGACCTGAACGGCTGTGTGTGTTTGTGTGTTTGTGTGTGTGTGTGTGCTGGCACTAGATGACAATTGAGACAGAGTGGGCTGTGTGTCTGTGTGTGTGATGGTATAGACTCTGTATTGAGTCACTGTGAGCTGTGTGTGTATGTGTGTGCTCGTATAGGCTGTGCATTGAGTCACAGTGAGGTGTTTGTGTGTGTGTGTGCTGGTACAGGAAGCGTTTTGAGTCACAGTCTCGTGTGTGTGTGTGTGCATGTGAGTTTGTGTGCTGGTATGGGCTTTATTGACTCATGGGTGTGTGTGTGAGTGTGGGTGATACAGACTGCATTGAGTCACAGTGCGCTGTGTGTGTGTGTGCTGGTATAGGCGATTTATTGAGTACGAGTGAGCCATGTGTGAGTGCGTGTTGGTGTGTGTGTGTGTGTACTGGTATAGGCTGTGCATTGAGTCACAGTGAGGCCTGCATCTGTGCATGTCTGTGTTTGTGTGTGTGTGTTTGCTGGTATAGGCTGAGCTTTGAATCACTCTGAGGTGTGTGTGCATGTGCTGGTAAAATTGTGCCTTGATTCACTGTGCCATGTGAGTGTGTGTGCACGCTGGTATAGGTTGTGCATTGAGTCAGAGTGGGAGGTGTGTGTGTCTGTGTGTTCTGGTATAGGCTGACAATTGAGGCACACTGAGGTCTGTGTGCACATGTGTGTATATGTGTGCTGGTACAGCCTGCTCATTGAGTCATATTGAGTTTTTTTTGTGTGTGTGTGCAGGTAGAGGCAGCACATTGAGTCACAGTGAGGTGTATGTGTGTGATGTTATATGCTATGCACTGATTCATAGGGAGGTTTGTGTCTGTGTGTGTGCACTTTCTAGTTTAGGATTTGCATTGAATCACACTGAGCTGTGTTTTTGAGTGTCAGTATGTGTGCGTGTGTGGAGGTATGGGCTGTGGATTGACTCACATTTTGCCGTATGTGCTTCTCTGTGTGTGTATGTCTGCTAGCATATCCTGTGCACTAAGTCACAGGGAGCCGTGTGTGTGTGTGTGTGTGTGTCCTGGTACAGAGTGTGCATTGATTCACAGTCAGCCATGTGTGTGTGTGTGTGAGTGCACTGGTATAGGATGTGCAGTGAGTCAGAGTGATGTGTGTGTGTGTCTGCATGTTCTGATATAGGCTGACCATTGTGTAACATTGAGGGTGTGTGTGTGTGTGTGCTGGTATAGGCTGCATATTTTGTCACAGTGAGCTGTGTGTGTGTGTATGTGTAGGTACAGGCTGTGCATTGAGTTACAGTGTGGGGGGTGTGTGTGATGTTATATTCTGTGCACTAGGACAGAGTGAGCCGTGTGTGTGTGCTGGTATAATCTGAACATTGAGTCACAGTGTGGTGTGGTGTGTGTGCCTTTGCTGGTATGGACTGTGCATTGAATCCCAGCCCTGTGTTAGTGTTTGTGTATTTGGTGCTGTAGAGTCTGCATGAGTCACAGTAAGATATGTGTGTGTGTACTGCTATAGGCTGTACACTGAGCCATATTAAGGTGTGTTTCTGTGTGTGTGTGTGCGGGTATAGGCTATGCATTGACTCACATTGAGCCATGTGTTTGTATGTGCTACTATACGCTATTCATTGAGTCTCAGTGAGCCATTGTTGTGTGTGTCTGTTTACTTGTATGGGCTTGGCATTGAGTCACAGAGAGGTGTTTGTGTGTGTTTGTGTGTCTGTGTGGTGGTATAAACTGCATTGAGTCACACGGCGGTGTGTGTGAGAGTGTGTGTGTGTGCAGGTACAGGCTGGTATTGAACCACAGTGAGCCGTGTGTGTGTGTGCTGGAATAGGCAGAGCATTGAGTCTCCGGTGTGTGTATGTGTGTGTGTATGCTGGTATGGTCTCTGCATTGATTCACTAAGGTGTGTTGTGTGTGTATGTACATGGAGCTGAAGACTGTACACTGATTCACAGTGAGCTGTGTGTGTATGTGTGTGTGTGTGTGATGGTATGGGCTTTGCATTGAGTCACTGAGGTGTGTGTCTGTGTGTGTATACCTGGAACTACAGACTGTGCACTGATTCACAATGAGCCATGTGTGAATGTGTGTATGTGATAGTATAGGGTGTTCATAGAGTCACAATGAGCCGTGCATATGTGTCTTTGCATGGGTGTTGTGGTATAGGCTGTGCATTGTGTCACAGTGACTGTGTGTGTGTGTGTGTGTGTTTGTGATGGTATAGTACATGCATTGTATCAGAGAGAGCCATGCATGCGTCTCTGTGTGTGTGTGCTGGCATAGGCATTACATTGTGTCACAGTGAGCCATGTGTTTGTATGCTGGTGGAGACTCTGCATTGAGTCACAGTAAGACTTGTGTGTGTGCCAGTACAGGCTGTGCAAGGAGTCAGTGAGTCATATGTGTGTGTGTGTGTGTTTGTGTGTGCTGATATATGAAGTGCATTGAGTCCAAGTGAATCATGTATGTTTGTGTGTGTTTGTGGGTGCTGCTATAGGTGGTTCACTGAGTCACAGTCAGGTATGTGTGAGTGTTTGTGTGTTCTTGTATAGGCTGTGCATTGATTCACAGTGAGGCATGTGTGTAAGCTGGTACAGGAGGTGCATTGAGTCACAGTGATGGTTGTGTTTGTGTGTGTGTGTGTGCTGCAGTAGGCTGTGTATTGAGTCACAGAAAGTGGGTCTTTGTGTGTGTATGTGCATGTACAGGCTGCGGTTTGAGTCACAGTGATGGGTGTCTCTGTGTGGTGTTATAGGCTGTGCATTGAATCACAGCCCTGTGTTAGTGTTGTGTATTTGGTGCTGTAGAGTCTGCATGAGTCACAGTAAGGTGTGTGTGTGTGCTGCTATATGCTGAGAATTGAGTCACACCTAGGTGAGTGTATGTGTATGTGTATGTTGATATGGGATTTGCATTGAATCACTGAGCGGTGTGTGTTTGTGTGTGTGTGTACTGCTATAGTCTGTACACTGAGCCATGTTAAGGTGTGTTTCTGTGTGTGTGTGTGCGGGTATAGGCTATGCATTGACTCACATTGAGCCATGTGTTTGTATGTGCTAGTATACACTGTTCATTGAGTCTCAGTGAGCCTTTGTTTTGTGTGTCTGTTTACTTGTATGGGCTTGGCATTGAGTCTCAGACAAGTGTGTGTGTGTCTGTGTGTCTGTGTGGTGGTATCATCTGCATTGAGTCACACGGCGGTGTGTGTGAGTGTGTGTGTGTGCAGGTACAGGCTGGTATTGAATGACAGTGAGCCGTGTGTGTGCCTGTGTGTGTGTGTGTGCTGGAATAGGCAGAGCATTGAGTCTCAGGTGTGTGTATGTGTGTGTGTATGCTGGTATGGTCTCTGCATTGATTCACTAAGGTGTGTTGTGTGTGTATGTACATGGAGCTGAAGACTGTACACTGATTCACAGTGAGCTGTGTGTGTATGTGTGTGTGTGTGTGATGGTATGGGCTTTGCATTGAGTCACTGAGGTGTGTGTCTGTGTGTGTATACCTGGAACTACAGACTGTGCACTGATTCACAATGAGCCATGTGTGAATGTGTGTATGTGATAGTAAAGGGTGTGCATAGAGTCACAAAGAGCCGTGCATATGTGTCTTTGCATGGGTGTTGTGGTATAGGGTCTGCGTTGTGTCACAGTGACTGTGCGTGTGTGTGTGTTTGTGATGGTATAGTACGTGCATTGAATCAGAGAGAGCCATGCATGTGTCTCTGTGTGTGTGTGCTGTCATAGGCATTACATTGAGTCACAGTGAGCCATGTGTTTGTATGCTGGTGTAGACTCTGCATTGAGTCACTGTAAGCCTTGTGTGTGTGCCAGTACAGGCTGTGCATTGAGTCAGTGAGTCATATGTGTGTGTGTGTTTGTGTGTGTGTGTGCTGGTTTAGGCAGTGCATTGAGTCCAATGAGCAGTGTATGTTTGTGTGTGTGTGTGTGTGCTGCTATAGGTGGTTCACTGAGTCACAGTCAGGTATGTGTGAGTGAGTGTTTGTGTGTTCTTCTATAGGCTGTGCATTGATTCACAGTGAGCTCTGTGTGTATGGTGGTATAGGCGGTGCATTGAATCACAGTGATGGTTGTTTTTCTGTGTGTATGCTGCAGTAGGCTGTGAATTGAGTCACAGAAGGTGGGTCTTTGTGTGTATATGTGCAAGTACAAGCTGCAGTTCGAGTCACAGTGATGGGTGTCTCTGTGTGATGTTATAGGCTGTGCATTGAATCACAGCGAGCCGTATTAGTGTGTGTACGTGTATTTGTGTATGCGTGTGTGTGTGTGATGGTACAGGCTGAACATTGAGTCACTGAGGTGTGCATGTGTGTATGTGGTGTTACAGACTGTTCGTTAGGTCAAACTGAGCAATATGTGTGTGTAGGGGTGTGTGTATACAGTTATTTGCTGTGCACTGAGTCACAGTGAACCATGTGTGTGTGGGGAGCTGGTATAGTCAGAGCACTGAGTCACAGTTGAATGTGTGGGAGTTGTTTGTGTATGTGTGTGTGTATTTGCTGGTGTAGACTGTGCATTGAGTCACAGTGAGTAGTGCGCTGTGTGTGTGCTGTGATGGTGTGGACTGTGGTTTTATCCACTTTGACCTGAACGGCTGTGTGTGTTTGTGTGTTTGTGTGTGTGTGTGTGCTGGCACTAGATGACAATTGAGACAGAGTGGGCTGTGTGTCTGTGTGTGCGCTGGTATAGACTCTGTATTGAGTCACTGTGAGCTGTGTGTGTATGTGTGTGCTCGTATAGGCTGTGCATTGAGTCACAGTGAGGTGTTTGTGTGTGTGTGTGCTGGTACAGGAAGCGTTTTGAGTCACAGTCTCGTGTGTGTGTGTGTGCATGTGAGTTTGTGTGCTGGTATGGGCTTTATTGTGCTGGTATGGGCTTTATTGACTCATGGGTGTGTGTGTGAGTGTGGGTGATACAGACTGCATTGAGTCACAGTGCGCTGTGTGTGTGTGTGCTGGTATAGGCGATTTATTGAGTACCAGTGAGCCATGTGTGAGTGCGTGTTGGTGTGTGTGTGTGTGTACTGGTATAGGCTGTGCATTGAGTCACAGTGAGGCCTGCATCTGTGCATGTCTGTGTTTGTGTGTGTGTGTTTGCTGGTATAGGCTGAGCTTTGAATCACTCTGAGGTGTGTGTGCATGTGCTGGTAAAATTGTGCCTTGATTCACTGTGCCATGTGAGTGTGTGTGCACGCTGGTATAGGTTGTGCATTGAGTCAGAGTGGGAGGTGTGTGTGTCTGTGTGTTCTGGTATAGGCTGACAATTGAGGCACACTGAGGTCTGTGTGCACATGTGTGTATATGTGTGCTGGTACAGCCTGCTCATTGAGTCATATTGAGTTTTTTTTGTGTGTGTGTGCAGGTAGAGGCAGCACATTGAGTCACAGTGAGGTGTATGTGTGTGATGTTATATGCTATGCACTGATTCATAGGGAGGTTTGTGTCTGTGTGTGTGCACTTTCTAGTTTAGGATTTGCATTGAATCACACTGAGCTGTGTTTTTGAGTGTCAGTATGTGTGCGTGTGTGGAGGTATGGGCTGTGGATTGACTCACATTTTGCCGTATGTGCTTCTCTGTGTGTGTATGTCTGCTAGCATATCCTGTGCACTGAGTCACAGGGAGCCGTGTGTGTGTGTGTGTGTGTGTGTCCTGGTACAGAGTGTGCATTGATTCACAGTCAGCCATGTGTGTGTGTGTGTGAGTGCACTGGTATAGGATGTGCAGTGAGTCAGAGTGATGTGTGTGTGTGTCTGCATGTTCTGATATAGGCTGCCCATTGTGTAACATTGAGGGTGTGTGTGTGTGTGTGCTGGTATAGGCTGCATATTTTGTCACAGTGAGCTGTGTGTGTGTGTATGTGTAGGTACAGGCTGTGCATTGAGTCACAGTGTGGGGTGTGTGTGTGATGTTATATTCTGTGCACTAGGACAGAGTGAGCCATGTGTGTGTGCTGGTATAATCTGAACATTGAGTCACAGTGTGGTGTGGTGTGTGTGCCTTTGCTGGTATGGACTGTGCATTGAATCCCAGCCCTGTGTTAGTGTTTGTGTATTTGGTGCTGTAGAGTCTGCATGAGTCACAGTAAGATATGTGTGTGTGTACTGCTATAGGCTGTACACTGAGCCATATTAAGGTGTGTTTCTGTGTGTGTGTGTGCGGGTATAGGCTATGCATTGACTCACATTGAGCCATGTGTTTGTATGTGCTACTATACGCTATTCATTGAGTCTCAGTGAGCCATTGTTGTGTGTGTCTGTTTACTTGTATGGGCTTGGCATTGAGTCACAGAGAGGTGTTTGTGTGTGTTTGTGTGTCTGTGTGGTGGTATAAACTGCATTGAGTCACACGGCGGTGTGTGTGAGAGTGTGTGTGTGTGCAGGTACAGGCTGGTATTGAACCACAGTGAGCCGTGTGTGTGTGTGCTGGAATAGGCAGAGCATTGAGTCTCAGGTGTGTGTATGTGTGTGTGTATGCTGGTATGGTCTCTGCATTGATTCACTAAGGTGTGTTGTGTGTGTATGTACATGGAGCTGAAGACTGTACACTGATTCACAGTGAGCTGTGTGTGTATGTGTGTGTGTGTGTGATGGTATGGGCTTTGCATTGAGTCACTGAGGTGTGTGTCTGTGTGTGTATACCTGGAACTACAGACTGTGCACTGATTCACAATGAGCCATGTGTGTATGTGTGTATGTGATAGTATAGGGTGTTCATAGAGTCACAATGAGCCGTGCATATGTGTCTTTGCATGGGTGTTGTGGTATAGGCTGTGCATTGTGTCACAGTGACTGTGCGTGTGTGTGTGTGTGTGTTTGTGATGGTATAGTACATGCATTGTATCAGAGAGAGCCATGCATGCATCTCTGTGTGTGTGTGCTGGCATAGGCATTACATTGTGTCACAGTGAGCCATGTGTTTGTATGCTGGTGGAGACTCTGCATTGAGTCACAGTAAGACTTGTGTGTGTGCCAGTACAGGCTGTGCAAGGAGTCAGTGAGTCATATGTGTGTGTGTGTGTGTTTGTGTGTGCTGATATATGAAGTGCATTGAGTCCAAGTGAATCATGTATGTTTGTGTGTGTTTGTGGGTGCTGCTATAGGTGGTTCACTGAGTCACAGTCAGGTATGTGTGAGTGTTTGTGTGTTCTTGTATAGGCTGTGCATTGATTCACAGTGAGGCATGTGTGTAAGCTGGTACAGGAGGTGCATTGAGTCACAGTGATGGTTGTGTTTGTGTGTGTGTGTGTGCTGCAGTAGGCTGTGTATTGAGTCACAGAAAGTGGGTCTTTGTGTGTGTATGTGCATGTACAGGCTGCGGTTTGAGTCACAGTGATGGGTGTCTCTGTGTGGTGTTATAGGCTGTGCATTGAATCACAGCCCTGTGTTAGTGTTGTGTATTTGGTGCTGTAGAGTCTGCATGAGTCACAGTAAGGTGTGTGTGTGTGCTGCTATATGCTGAGAATTGAGTCACACCTAGGTGAGTGTATGTGTATGTGTATGCTGATATGGGATTTGCATTGAATCACTGAGCGGTGTGTGTTTGTGTGTGTGTGTACTGCTATAGTCTGTACACTGAGCCATGTTAAGGTGTGTTTCTGTGTGTGTGTGTGCGGGTATAGGCTATGCATTGACTCACATTGAGCCATGTGTTTGTATGTGCTAGTATACACTGTTCATTGAGTCTCAGTGAGCCTTTGTTTTGTGTGTCTGTTTACTTGTATGGGCTTGGCATTGAGTCTCAGACAGGTGTGTGTGTGTCTGTGTGGTGGTATCATCTGCATTGAGTCACACGGCGGTGTGTGTGAGTGTGTGTGTGTGCAGGTACAGGCTGGTATTGAATGACAGTGAGCCGTGTGTGTGCCTGTGTGTGTGTGTGTGCTGGAATAGGCAGAGCATTGAGTCTCAGGTGTGTGTATGTGTGTGTGTATGCTGGTATGGTCTCTGCATTGATTCACTAAGGTGTGTTGTGTGTGTATGTACATGGAGCTGAAGACTGTACACTGATTCACAGTGAGCTGTGTGTGTATGTGTGTGTGTGTGTGATGGTATGGGCTTTGCATTGAGTCACTGAGGTGTGTGTCTGTGTGTGTATACCTGGAACTACAGACTGTGCACTGATTCACAATGAGCCATGTGTGAATGTGTGTATGTGATAGTAAAGGGTGTGCATAGAGTCACAAAGAGCCGTGCATATGTGTCTTTGCATGGGTGTTGTGGTATAGGGTCTGCGTTGTGTCACAGTGACTGTGCGTGTGTGTGTGTTTGTGATGGTATAGTACGTGCATTGAATCAGAGAGAGCCATGCATGTGTCTCTGTGTGTGTGTGCTGTCATAGGCATTACATTGAGTCACAGTGAGCCATGTGTTTGTATGCTGGTGTAGACTCTGCATTGAGTCACAGTAAGCCTTGTGTGTGTGCCAGTACAGGCTGTGCATTGAGTCAGTGAGTCATATGTGTGTGTGTGTTTGTGTGTGTGTGTGCTGGTTTAGGCAGTGCATTGAGTCCAATGAGCAGTGTATGTTTGTGTGTGTGTGTGTGTGCTGCTATAGGTGGTTCACTGAGTCACAGTCAGGTATGTGTGAGTGAGTGTTTGTGTGTTCTTCTATAGGCTGTGCATTGATTCACAGTGAGCTCTGTGTGTATGGTGGTATAGGCGGTGCATTGAATCACAGTGATGGTTGTTTTTCTGTGTGTATGCTGCAGTAGGCTGTGAATTGAGTCACAGAAGGTGGGTCTTTGTGTGTATATGTGCAAGTACAAGCTGCAGTTCGAGTCACAGTGATGGGTGTCTCTGTGTGATGTTATAGGCTGTGCATTGAATCACAGCGAGCCGTATTAGTGTGTGTACGTGTATTTGTGTATGCGTGTGTGTGTGTGATGGTACAGGCTGAACATTGAGTCACTGAGGTGTGCATGTGTGTATGTGGTGTTACAGACTGTTCGTTAGGTCAAACTGAGCAATATGTGTGTGTAGGGGTGTGTGTGTACAGTTATTTGCTGTGCACTGAGTCACAGTGAACCATGTGTGTGTGGGGAGCTGGTATAGTCAGAGCACTGAGTCACAGTTGAATGTGTGGGAGTTGTTTGTGTATGTGTGTGTGTATTTGCTGGTGTAGACTGTGCATTGAGTCACAGTGAGTAGTGCGCTGTGTGTGTGCTGTGATGGTGTGGACTGTGGTTTTATCCACTTTGACCTGAACGGCTGTGTGTGTTTGTGTGTGTGTGTGTGCTGGCACTAGATGACAATTGAGACAGAGTGGGCTGTGTGTCTGTGTGTGCGCTGGTATAGACTCTGTATTGAGTCACTGTGAGCTGTGTGTGTATGTGTGTGCTCGTATAGGCTGTGCATTGAGTCACAGTGAGGTGTTTGTGTGTGTGTGTGCTGGTACAGGAAGCGTTTTGAGTCACAGTCTCGTGTGTGTGTGTGTGCATGTGAGTTTGTGTGCTGGTATGGGCTTTATTGTGCTGGTATGGGCTTTATTGACTCATGGGTGTGTGTGTGAGTGTGGGTGATACAGACTGCATTGAGTCACAGTGCGCTGTGTGTGTGTGTGTGCTGGTATAGGCGATTTATTGAGTACCAGTGAGCCATGTGTGAGTGCGTGTTGGTGTGTGTGTGTGTGTACTGGTATAGGCTGTGCATTGAGTCACAGTGAGGCCTGCATCTGTGCATGTCTGTGTTTGTGTGTGTGTGTTTGCTGGTATAGGCTGAGCTTTGAATCACTCTGAGGTGTGTGTGCATGTGCTGGTAAAATTGTGCCTTGATTCACTGTGCCATGTGAGTGTGTGTGCACGCTGGTATAGGTTGTGCATTGAGTCAGAGTGGGAGGTGTGTGTGTCTGTGTGTTCTGGTATAGGCTGACAATTGAGGCACACTGAGGTCTGTGTGCACATGTGTGTATATGTGTGCTGGTACAGCCTGCTCATTGAGTCATATTGAGTTTTTTTTGTGTGTGTGTGCAGGTAGAGGCAGCACATTGAGTCACAGTGAGGTGTATGTGTGTGATGTTATATGCTATGCACTGATTCATAGGGAGGTTTGTGTCTGTGTGTGTGCACTTTCTAGTTTAGGATTTGCATTGAATCACACTGAGCTGTGTTTTTGAGTGTCAGTATGTGTGCGTGTGTGGAGGTATGGGCTGTGGATTGACTCACATTTTGCCGTATGTGCTTCTCTGTGTGTGTATGTCTGCTAGCATATCCTGTGCACTGAGTCACAGGGAGCCGTGTGTGTGTGTGTGTGTGTGTCCTGGTACAGAGTGTGCATTGATTCACAGTCAGCCATGTGTGTGTGTGTGTGAGTGCACTGGTATAGGATGTGCAGTGAGTCAGAGTGATGTGTGTGTGTGTCTGCATGTTCTGATATAGGCTGCCCATTGTGTAACATTGAGGGTGTGTGTGTGTGTGTGCTGGTATAGGCTGCATATTTTGTCACAGTGAGCTGTGTGTGTGTGTATGTGTAGGTACAGGCTGTGCATTGAGTCACAGTGTGGGGTGTGTGTGTGATGTTATATTCTGTGCACTAGGACAGAGTGAGCCGTGTGTGTGTGCTGGTATAATCTGAATATTGAGTCACAGTGTGGTGTGGTGTGTGTGCCTTTGCTGGTATGGACTGTGCATTGAATCCCAGCCCTGTGTTAGTGTTTGTGTATTTGGTGCTGTAGAGTCTGCATGAGTCACAGTAAGATATGTGTGTGTGTACTGCTATAGGCTGTACACTGAGCCATATTAAGGTGTGTTTCTGTGTGTGTGTGTGCGGGTATAGGTTATGCATTGACTCACATTGAGCCATGTGTTTGTATGTGCTACTATACGCTATTCATTGAGTCTCAGTGAGCCATTGTTGTGTGTGTCTGTTTACTTGTATGGGCTTGGCATTGAGTCACAGAGAGGTGTTTGTGTGTGTTTGTGTGTCTGTGTGGTGGTATAAACTGCATTGAGTCACACGGCGGTGTGTGTGAGAGTGTGTGTGTGTGCAGGTACAGGCTGGTATTGAACCACAGTGAGCCGTGTGTGTGTGTGCTGGAATAGGCAGAGCATTGAGTCTCAGGTGTGTGTATGTGTGTGTGTATGCTGGTATGGTCTCTGCATTGATTCACTAAGGTGTGTTGTGTGTGTATGTACATGGAGCTGAAGACTGTACACTGATTCACAGTGAGCTGTGTGTGTATGTGTGTGTGTGTGTGATGGTATGGGCTTTGCATTGAGTCACTGAGGTGTGTGTCTGTGTGTGTATACCTGGAACTACAGACTGTGCACTGATTCACAATGAGCCATGTGTGTATGTGTGTATGTGATAGTATAGGGTGTTCATAGAGTCACAATGAGCCGTGCATATGTGTCTTTGCATGGGTGTTGTGGTATAGGCTGTGCATTGTGTCACAGTGACTGTGCGTGTGTGTGTGTGTGTGTTTGTGATGGTATAGTACATGCATTGTATCAGAGAGAGCCATGCATGCATCTCTGTGTGTGTGTGCTGGCATAGGCATTACATTGTGTCACAGTGAGCCATGTGTTTGTATGCTGGTGGAGACTCTGCATTGAGTCACAGTAAGACTTGTGTGTGTGCCAGTACAGGCTGTGCAAGGAGTCAGTGAGTCATAGGTGTGTGTGTGTGTGTTTGTGTGTGCTGATATATGAAGTGCATTGAGTCCAAGTGAATCATGTATGTTTGTGTGTGTTTGTGGGTGCTGCTATAGGTGGTTCACTGAGTCACAGTCAGGTATGTGTGAGTGTTTGTGTGTTCTTGTATAGGCTGTGCATTGATTCACAGTGAGGCATGTGTGTAAGCTGGTACAGGAGGTGCATTGAGTCACAGTGATGGTTGTGTTTGTGTGTGTGTGTGTGCTGCAGTAGGCTGTGTATTGAGTCACAGAAAGTGGGTCTTTGTGTGTGTATGTGCATGTACAGGCTGCGGTTTGAGTCACAGTGATGGGTGTCTCTGTGTGGTGTTATAGGCTGTGCATTGAATCACAGCCCTGTGTTAGTGTTGTGTATTTGGTGCTGTAGAGTCTGCATGAGTCACAGTAAGGTGTGTGTGTGTGCTGCTATATGCTGAGAATTGAGTCACACCTAGGTGAGTGTATGTGTATGTGTATGCTGATATGGGATTTGCATTGAATCACTGAGCGGTGTGTGTTTGTGTGTGTGTGTACTGCTATAGTCTGTACACTGAGCCATGTTAAGGTGTGTTTCTGTGTGTGTGTGTGCGGGTATAGGCTATGCATTGACTCACATTGAGCCATGTGTTTGTATGTGCTAGTATACACTGTTCATTGAGTCTCAGTGAGCCTTTGTTTTGTGTGTCTGTTTACTTGTATGGGCTTGGCATTGAGTCTCAGACAGGTGTGTGTGTGTCTGTGTGTCTGTGTGGTGGTATCATCTGCATTGAGTCACACGGCGGTGTGTGTGAGTGTGTGTGTGTGCAGGTACAGGCTGGTATTGAATGACAGTGAGCCGTGTGTGTGCCTGTGTGTGTGTGTGTGCTGGAATAGGCAGAGCATTGAGTCTCAGGTGTGTGTATGTGTGTGTGTATGCTGGTATGGTCTCTGCATTGATTCACTAAGGTGTGTTGTGTGTGTATGTACATGGAGCTGAAGACTGTACACTGATTCACAGTGAGCTGTGTGTGTATGTGTGTGTGTGTGTGATGGTATGGGCTTTGCATTGAGTCACTGAGGTGTGTGTCTGTGTGTGTATACCTGGAACTACAGACTGTGCACTGATTCACAATGAGCCATGTGTGAATGTGTGTATGTGATAGTAAAGGGTGTGCATAGAGTCACAAAGAGCCGTGCATATGTGTCTTTGCATGGGTGTTGTGGTATAGGGTCTGCGTTGTGTCACAGTGACTGTGCGTGTGTGTGTGTTTGTGATGGTATAGTACGTGCATTGAATCAGAGAGAGCCATGCATGTGTCTCTGTGTGTGTGTGCTGTCATAGGCATTACATTGAGTCACAGTGAGCCATGTGTTTGTATGCTGGTGTAGACTCTGCATTGAGTCACAGTAAGCCTTGTGTGTGTGCCAGTACAGGCTGTGCATTGAGTCAGTGAGTCATATGTGTGTGTGTGTTTGTGTGTGTGTGTGCTGGTTTAGGCAGTGCATTGAGTCCAATGAGCAGTGTATGTTTGTGTGTGTGTGTGTGTGCTGCTATAGGTGGTTCACTGAGTCACAGTCAGGTATGTGTGAGTGAGTGTTTGTGTGTTCTTCTATAGGCTGTGCATTGATTCACAGTGAGCTCTGTGTGTATGGTGGTATAGGCGGTGCATTGAATCACAGTGATGGTTGTTTTTCTGTGTGTATGCTGCAGTAGGCTGTGAATTGAGTCACAGAAGGTGGGTCTTTGTGTGTATATGTGCAAGTACAAGCTGCAGTTCGAGTCACAGTGATGGGTGTCTCTGTGTGATGTTATAGGCTGTGCATTGAATCACAGCGAGCCGTATTAGTGTGTGTACGTGTATTTGTGTATGCGTGTGTGTGTGTGATGGTACAGGCTGAACATTGAGTCACTGAGGTGTGCATGTGTGTATGTGGTGTTACAGACTGTTCGTTAGGTCAAACTGAGCAATATGTGTGTGTAGGGGTGTGTGTGTACAGTTATTTGCTGTGCACTGAGTCACAGTGAACCATGTGTGTGTGGGGAGCTGGTATAGTCAGAGCACTGAGTCACAGTTGAATGTGTGGGAGTTGTTTGTGTATGTGTGTGTGTATTTGCTGGTGTAGACTGTGCATTGAGTCACAGTGAGTAGTGCGCTGTGTGTGTGCTGTGATGGTGTGGACTGTGGTTTTATCCACTTTGACCTGAACGGCTGTGTGTGTTTGTGTGTGTGTGTGTGCTGGCACTAGATGACAATTGAGACAGAGTGGGCTGTGTGTCTGTGTGTGCGCTGGTATAGACTCTGTATTGAGTCACTGTGAGCTGTGTGTGTATGTGTGTGCTCGTATAGGCTGTGCATTGAGTCACAGTGAGGTGTTTGTGTGTGTGTGTGCTGGTACAGGAAGCGTTTTGAGTCACAGTCTCGTGTGTGTGTGTGTGCATGTGAGTTTGTGTGCTGGTATGGGCTTTATTGTGCTGGTATGGGCTTTATTGACTCATGGGTGTGTGTGTGAGTGTGGGTGATACAGACTGCATTGAGTCACAGTGCGCTGTGTGTGTGTGTGTGCTGGTATAGGCGATTTATTGAGTACCAGTGAGCCATGTGTGAGTGCGTGTTGGTGTGTGTGTGTGTGTACTGGTATAGGCTGTGCATTGAGTCACAGTGAGGCCTGCATCTGTGCATGTCTGTGTTTGTGTGTGTGTGTTTGCTGGTATAGGCTGAGCTTTGAATCACTCTGAGGTGTGTGTGCATGTGCTGGTAAAATTGTGCCTTGATTCACTGTGCCATGTGAGTGTGTGTGCACGCTGGTATAGGTTGTGCATTGAGTCAGAGTGGGAGGTGTGTGTGTCTGTGTGTTCTGGTATAGGCTGACAATTGAGGCACACTGAGGTCTGTGTGCACATGTGTGTATATGTGTGCTGGTACAGCCTGCTCATTGAGTCATATTGAGTTTTTTTTGTGTGTGTGTGCAGGTAGAGGCAGCACATTGAGTCACAGTGAGGTGTATGTGTGTGATGTTATATGCTATGCACTGATTCATAGGGAGGTTTGTGTCTGTGTGTGTGCACTTTCTAGTTTAGGATTTGCATTGAATCACACTGAGCTGTGTTTTTGAGTGTCAGTATGTGTGCGTGTGTGGAGGTATGGGCTGTGGATTGACTCACATTTTGCCGTATGTGCTTCTCTGTGTGTGTATGTCTGCTAGCATATCCTGTGCACTGAGTCACAGGGAGCCGTGTGTGTGTGTGTGTGTGTGTCCTGGTACAGAGTGTGCATTGATTCACAGTCAGCCATGTGTGTGTGTGTGTGAGTGCACTGGTATAGGATGTGCAGTGAGTCAGAGTGATGTGTGTGTGTGTCTGCATGTTCTGATATAGGCTGCCCATTGTGTAACATTGAGGGTGTGTGTGTGTGTGTGCTGGTATAGGCTGCATATTTTGTCACAGTGAGCTGTGTGTGTGTGTATGTGTAGGTACAGGCTGTGCATTGAGTCACAGTGTGGGGTGTGTGTGTGATGTTATATTCTGTGCACTAGGACAGAGTGAGCCGTGTGTGTGTGCTGGTATAATCTGAACATTGAGTCACAGTGTGGTGTGGTGTGTGTGCCTTTGCTGGTATGGACTGTGCATTGAATCCCAGCCCTGTGTTAGTGTTTGTGTATTTGGTGCTGTAGAGTCTGCATGAGTCACAGTAAGATATGTGTGTGTGTACTGCTATAGGCTGTACACTGAGCCATATTAAGGTGTGTTTCTGTGTGTGTGTGTGCGGGTATAGGCTATGCATTGACTCACATTGAGCCATGTGTTTGTATGTGCTACTATACGCTATTCATTGAGTCTCAGTGAGCCATTGTTGTGTGTGTCTGTTTACTTGTATGGGCTTGGCATTGAGTCACAGAGAGGTGTTTGTGTGTGTTTGTGTGTCTGTGTGGTGGTATAAACTGCATTGAGTCACACGGCGGTGTGTGTGAGAGTGTGTGTGTGTGCAGGTACAGGCTGGTATTGAACCACAGTGAGCCGTGTGTGTGTGTGCTGGAATAGGCAGAGCATTGAGTCTCAGGTGTGTGTATGTGTGTGTGTATGCTGGTATGGTCTCTGCATTGATTCACTAAGGTGTGTTGTGTGTGTATGTACATGGAGCTGAAGACTGTACACTGATTCACAGTGAGCTGTGTGTGTATGTGTGTGTGTGTGTGATGGTATGGGCTTTGCATTGAGTCACTGAGGTGTGTGTCTGTGTGTGTATACCTGGAACTACAGACTGTGCACTGATTCACAATGAGCCATGTGTGTATGTGTGAATGTGATAGTATAGGGTGTTCATAGAGTCACAATGAGCCGTGCATATGTGTCTTTGCATGGGTGTTGTGGTATAGGCTGTGCATTGTGTCACAGTGACTGTGCGTGTGTGTGTGTGTGTGTTTGTGATGGTATAGTACATGCATTGTATCAGAGAGAGCCATGCATGCGTCTCTGTGTGTGTGTGCTGGCATAGGCATTACATTGTGTCACAGTGAGCCATGTGTTTGTATGCTGGTGGAGACTCTGCATTGAGTCACAGTAAGACTTGTGTGTGTGCCAGTACAGGCTGTGCAAGGAGTCAGTGAGTCATATGTGTGTGTGTGTGTGTGTGTGCTGATATATGAAGTGCATTGAGTCCAAGTGAATCATGTATGTTTGTGTGTGTTTGTGGGTGCTGCTATAGGTGGTTCACTGAGTCACAGTCAGGTATGTGTGAGTGTTTGTGTGTTCTTGTATAGGCTGTGCATTGATTCACAGTGAGGCATGTGTGTAAGCTGGTACAGGAGGTGCATTGAGTCACAGTGATGGTTGTGTTTGTGTGTGTGTGTGTGCTGCAGTAGGCTGTGTATTGAGTCACAGAAAGTGGGTCTTTGTGTGTGTATGTGCATGTACAGGCTGCGGTTTGAGTCACAGTGATGGGTGTCTCTGTGTGGTGTTATAGGCTGTGCATTGAATCACAGCCCTGTGTTAGTGTTGTGTATTTGGTGCTGTAGAGTCTGCATGAGTCACAGTAAGGTGTGTGTGTGTGCTGCTATATGCTGAGAATTGAGTCACACCTAGGTGAGTGTATGTGTATGTGTATGCTGATATGGGATTTGCATTGAATCACTGAGCGGTGTGTGTTTGTGTGTGTGTGTACTGCTATAGTCTGTACACTGAGCCATGTTAAGGTGTGTTTCTGTGTGTGTGTGTGCGGGTATAGGCTATGCATTGACTCACATTGAGCCATGTGTTTGTATGTGCTAGTATACACTATTCATTGAGTCTCAGTGAGCCTTTGTTTTGTGTGTTTGTTTACTTGTATGGGCTTGGCATTGAGTCTCAGTCAGGTGTGTGTGTGTGTCTGTGTGGTGGTATCATCTGCATTGAGTCACACGGCGGTGTGTGTGAGAGGGTGT
Source organism: Pseudorca crassidens (assembly GCF_039906515.1). Classification (NCBI taxonomy): domain Eukaryota; kingdom Metazoa; phylum Chordata; class Mammalia; order Artiodactyla; family Delphinidae; genus Pseudorca; species Pseudorca crassidens. The sequence continues at coordinate 13,926,710 of NC_090318.1, forward strand.
GTGTGTGCAGGTACAGGCTGGTATTGAATGACAGTGAGCCGTGTGTGTGCCTGTGTGTGTGTGTGTGCTGGAATAGGCAGAGCATTGAGTCTCAGGTGTGTGTATGTGTGTGTGTATGCTGGTATGGTCTCTGCATTGATTCACTAAGGTGTGTTGTGTGTGTATGTACATGGAGCTGAAGACTGTACACTGATTCACAGTGAGCTGTGTGTGTATGTGTGTGTGTGTGTGTGATGGTATGGGCTTTGCATTGAGTCACTGAGGTGTGTGTCTGTGTGTGTATACCTGGAACTACAGACTGTGCACTGATTCACAATGAGCCATGTGTGAATGTGTGTATGTGATAGTATAGGGTGTGCATAGAGTCACAAAGAGCCGTGCATATGTGTCTTTGCATGGGTGTTGTGGTATAGGGTCTGCGTTGTGTCACAGTGACTGTGCGTGTGTGTGTGTTTGTGATGGTATAGTACATGCATTGAATCAGAGAGAGCCATGCATGTGTCTCTGTGTGTGTGTGCTGGCATAGGCATTACATTGAGTCACAGTGAGCCATGTGTTTGTATGCTGGTGTAGACTCTGCATTGAGTCACAGTAAGCCTTGTGTGTGTGCCAGTACAGGCTGTGCATTGAGTCAGTGAGTCATATGTGTGTGTGTGTTTGTGTGTGTGTGTGCTGGTTTAGGCAGTGCATTGAGTCCAATGAGCAGTGTATGTTTGTGTGTGTGTGTGTGTGCTGCTATAGGTGGTTCACTGAGTCACAGTCAGGTATGTGTGAGTGAGTGTTTGTGTGTTCTTCTATAGGCTGTGCATTGATTTACAGTGAGCTCTGTGTGTATGGTGGTATAGGCGGTGCATTGAATCACAGTGATGGTTGTTTTTCTGTGTGTATGCTGCAGTAGGCTGTGAATTGAGTCACAGAAGGTGGGTCTTTGTGTGTATATGTGCAAGTACAAGCTGCAGTTCGAGTCACAGTGATGGGTGTCTCTGTGTGATGTTATAGGCTGTGCATTGAATCACAGCGAGCCGTATTAGTGTGTGTACGTGTATTTGTGTATGCGTGTGTGTGTGTGATGGTACAGGCTGAACATTGAGTCACTGAGGTGTGCATGTGTGTATGTGGTGTTACAGACTGTTCGTTAGGTCAAACTGAGCAATATGTGTGTGTAGGGGTGTGTGTGTACAGTTATTTGCTGTGCACTGAGTCACAGTGAACCATGTGTGTGTGGGGAGCTGGTATAGTCAGAGCACTGAGTCACAGTTGAATGTGTGGGAGTTGTTTGTGTATGTGTGTGTGTATTTGCTGGTGTAGACTGTGCATTGAGTCACAGTGAGTAGTGCGCTGTGTGTGTGCTGTGATGGTGTGGACTGTGGTTTTATCCACTTTGACCTGAACGGCTGTGTGTGTTTGTGTGTTTGTGTGTGTGTGTGTGCTGGCACTAGATGACAATTGAGACAGAGTGGGCTGTGTGTCTGTGTGTGCGCTGGTATAGACTCTGTATTGAGTCACTGTGAGCTGTGTGTGTATGTGTGTGCTCGTATAGGCTGTGCATTGAGTCACAGTGAGGTGTTTGTGTGTGTGTGTGCTGGTACAGGAAGCGTTTTGAGTCACAGTCTCGTGTGTGTGTGTGTGCATGTGAGTTTGTGTGCTGGTATGGGCTTTATTGTGCTGGTATGGGCTTTATTGACTCATGGGTGTGTGTGTGAGTGTGGGTGATACAGACTGCATTGAGTCACAGTGCGCTGTGTGTGTGTGTGCTGGTATAGGCGATTTATTGAGTACGAGTGAGCCATGTGTGAGTGCGTGTTGGTGTGTGTGTGTGTGTACTGGTATAGGCTGTGCATTGAGTCACAGTGAGGCCTGCATCTGTGCATGTCTGTGTTTGTGTGTGTGTGTTTGCTGGTATAGGCTGAGCTTTGAATCACTCTGAGGTGTGTGTGCATGTGCTGGTAAAATTGTGCCTTGATTCACTGTGCCATGTGAGTGTGTGTGCACGCTGGTATAGGTTGTGCATTGAGTCAGAGTGGGAGGTGTGTGTGTCTGTGTGTTCTGGTATAGGCTGACAATTGAGGCACACTGAGGTCTGTGTGCACATGTGTGTATATGTGTGCTGGTACAGCCTGCTCATTGAGTCATATTGAGTTTTTTTTGTGTGTGTGTGCAGGTAGAGGCAGCACATTGAGTCACAGTGAGGTGTATGTGTGTGATGTTATATGCTATGCACTGATTCATAGGGAGGTTTGTGTCTGTGTGTGTGCACTTTCTAGTTTAGGATTTGCATTGAATCACACTGAGCTGTGTTTTTGAGTGTCAGTATGTGTGCGTGTGTGGAGGTATGGGCTGTGGATTGACTCACATTTTGCCGTATGTGCTTCTCTGTGTGTGTATGTCTGCTAGCATATCCTGTGCACTAAGTCACAGGGAGCCGTGTGTGTGTGTGTGTGTGTGTCCTGGTACAGAGTGTGCATTGATTCACAGTCAGCCATGTGTGTGTGTGTGTGAGTGCACTGGTATAGGATGTGCAGTGAGTCAGAGTGATGTGTGTGTGTGTCTGCATGTTCTGATATAGGCTGACCATTGTGTAACATTGAGGGTGTGTGTGTGTGTGTGCTGGTATAGGCTGCATATTTTGTCACAGTGAGCTGTGTGTGTGTGTATGTGTAGGTACAGGCTGTGCATTGAGTCACAGTGTGGGGGGTGTGTGTGATGTTATATTCTGTGCACTAGGACAGAGTGAGCCGTGTGTGTGTGCTGGTATAATCTGAACATTGAGTCACAGTGTGGTGTGGTGTGTGTGCCTTTGCTGGTATGGACTGTGCATTGAATCCCAGCCCTGTGTTAGTGTTTGTGTATTTGGTGCTGTAGAGTCTGCATGAGTCACAGTAAGATATGTGTGTGTGTACTGCTATAGGCTGTACACTGAGCCATATTAAGGTGTGTTTCTGTGTGTGTGTGTGCGGGTATAGGCTATGCATTGACTCACATTGAGCCATGTGTTTGTATGTGCTACTATACGCTATTCATTGAGTCTCAGTGAGCCATTGTTGTGTGTGTCTGTTTACTTGTATGGGCTTGGCATTGAGTCACAGAGAGGTGTTTGTGTGTGTTTGTGTGTCTGTGTGGTGGTATAAACTGCATTGAGTCACACGGCGGTGTGTGTGAGAGTGTGTGTGTGTGCAGGTACAGGCTGGTATTGAACCACAGTGAGCCGTGTGTGTGTGTGCTGGAATAGGCAGAGCATTGAGTCTCCGGTGTGTGTATGTGTGTGTGTATGCTGGTATGGTCTCTGCATTGATTCACTAAGGTGTGTTGTGTGTGTATGTACATGGAGCTGAAGACTGTACACTGATTCACAGTGAGCTGTGTGTGTATGTGTGTGTGTGTGTGATGGTATGGGCTTTGCATTGAGTCACTGAGGTGTGTGTCTGTGTGTGTATACCTGGAACTACAGACTGTGCACTGATTCACAATGAGCCATGTGTGAATGTGTGTATGTGATAGTATAGGGTGTTCATAGAGTCACAATGAGCCGTGCATATGTGTCTTTGCATGGGTGTTGTGGTATAGGCTGTGCATTGTGTCACAGTGACTGTGTGTGTGTGTGTGTGTTTGTGATGGTATAGTACATGCATTGTATCAGAGAGAGCCATGCATGCGTCTCTGTGTGTGTGTGCTGGCATAGGCATTACATTGTGTCACAGTGAGCCATGTGTTTGTATGCTGGTGGAGACTCTGCATTGAGTCACAGTAAGACTTGTGTGTGTGCCAGTACAGGCTGTGCAAGGAGTCAGTGAGTCATATGTGTGTGTGTGTGTGTTTGTGTGTGCTGATATATGAAGTGCATTGAGTCCAAGTGAATCATGTATGTTTGTGTGTGTTTGTGGGTGCTGCTATAGGTGGTTCACTGAGTCACAGTCAGGTATGTGTGAGTGTTTGTGTGTTCTTGTATAGGCTGTGCATTGATTCACAGTGAGGCATGTGTGTAAGCTGGTACAGGAGGTGCATTGAGTCACAGTGATGGTTGTGTTTGTGTGTGTGTGTGTGCTGCAGTAGGCTGTGTATTGAGTCACAGAAAGTGGGTCTTTGTGTGTGTATGTGCATGTACAGGCTGCGGTTTGAGTCACAGTGATGGGTGTCTCTGTGTGGTGTTATAGGCTGTGCATTGAATCACAGCCCTGTGTTAGTGTTGTGTATTTGGTGCTGTAGAGTCTGCATGAGTCACAGTAAGGTGTGTGTGTGTGCTGCTATATGCTGAGAATTGAGTCACACCTAGGTGAGTGTATGTGTATGTGTATGTTGATATGGGATTTGCATTGAATCACTGAGCGGTGTGTGTTTGTGTGTGTGTGTACTGCTATAGTCTGTACACTGAGCCATGTTAAGGTGTGTTTCTGTGTGTGTGTGTGCGGGTATAGGCTATGCATTGACTCACATTGAGCCATGTGTTTGTATGTGCTAGTATACACTGTTCATTGAGTCTCAGTGAGCCTTTGTTTTGTGTGTCTGTTTACTTGTATGGGCTTGGCATTGAGTCTCAGACAAGTGTGTGTGTGTCTGTGTGTCTGTGTGGTGGTATCATCTGCATTGAGTCACACGGCGGTGTGTGTGAGTGTGTGTGTGTGCAGGTACAGGCTGGTATTGAATGACAGTGAGCCGTGTGTGTGCCTGTGTGTGTGTGTGTGCTGGAATAGGCAGAGCATTGAGTCTCAGGTGTGTGTATGTGTGTGTGTATGCTGGTATGGTCTCTGCATTGATTCACTAAGGTGTGTTGTGTGTGTATGTACATGGAGCTGAAGACTGTACACTGATTCACAGTGAGCTGTGTGTGTATGTGTGTGTGTGTGTGATGGTATGGGCTTTGCATTGAGTCACTGAGGTGTGTGTCTGTGTGTGTATACCTGGAACTACAGACTGTGCACTGATTCACAATGAGCCATGTGTGAATGTGTGTATGTGATAGTAAAGGGTGTGCATAGAGTCACAAAGAGCCGTGCATATGTGTCTTTGCATGGGTGTTGTGGTATAGGGTCTGCGTTGTGTCACAGTGACTGTGCGTGTGTGTGTGTTTGTGATGGTATAGTACGTGCATTGAATCAGAGAGAGCCATGCATGTGTCTCTGTGTGTGTGTGCTGTCATAGGCATTACATTGAGTCACAGTGAGCCATGTGTTTGTATGCTGGTGTAGACTCTGCATTGAGTCACTGTAAGCCTTGTGTGTGTGCCAGTACAGGCTGTGCATTGAGTCAGTGAGTCATATGTGTGTGTGTGTTTGTGTGTGTGTGTGCTGGTTTAGGCAGTGCATTGAGTCCAATGAGCAGTGTATGTTTGTGTGTGTGTGTGTGTGCTGCTATAGGTGGTTCACTGAGTCACAGTCAGGTATGTGTGAGTGAGTGTTTGTGTGTTCTTCTATAGGCTGTGCATTGATTCACAGTGAGCTCTGTGTGTATGGTGGTATAGGCGGTGCATTGAATCACAGTGATGGTTGTTTTTCTGTGTGTATGCTGCAGTAGGCTGTGAATTGAGTCACAGAAGGTGGGTCTTTGTGTGTATATGTGCAAGTACAAGCTGCAGTTCGAGTCACAGTGATGGGTGTCTCTGTGTGATGTTATAGGCTGTGCATTGAATCACAGCGAGCCGTATTAGTGTGTGTACGTGTATTTGTGTATGCGTGTGTGTGTGTGATGGTACAGGCTGAACATTGAGTCACTGAGGTGTGCATGTGTGTATGTGGTGTTACAGACTGTTCGTTAGGTCAAACTGAGCAATATGTGTGTGTAGGGGTGTGTGTATACAGTTATTTGCTGTGCACTGAGTCACAGTGAACCATGTGTGTGTGGGGAGCTGGTATAGTCAGAGCACTGAGTCACAGTTGAATGTGTGGGAGTTGTTTGTGTATGTGTGTGTGTATTTGCTGGTGTAGACTGTGCATTGAGTCACAGTGAGTAGTGCGCTGTGTGTGTGCTGTGATGGTGTGGACTGTGGTTTTATCCACTTTGACCTGAACGGCTGTGTGTGTTTGTGTGTTTGTGTGTGTGTGTGTGCTGGCACTAGATGACAATTGAGACAGAGTGGGCTGTGTGTCTGTGTGTGCGCTGGTATAGACTCTGTATTGAGTCACTGTGAGCTGTGTGTGTATGTGTGTGCTCGTATAGGCTGTGCATTGAGTCACAGTGAGGTGTTTGTGTGTGTGTGTGCTGGTACAGGAAGCGTTTTGAGTCACAGTCTCGTGTGTGTGTGTGTGCATGTGAGTTTGTGTGCTGGTATGGGCTTTATTGTGCTGGTATGGGCTTTATTGACTCATGGGTGTGTGTGTGAGTGTGGGTGATACAGACTGCATTGAGTCACAGTGCGCTGTGTGTGTGTGTGCTGGTATAGGCGATTTATTGAGTACCAGTGAGCCATGTGTGAGTGCGTGTTGGTGTGTGTGTGTGTGTACTGGTATAGGCTGTGCATTGAGTCACAGTGAGGCCTGCATCTGTGCATGTCTGTGTTTGTGTGTGTGTGTTTGCTGGTATAGGCTGAGCTTTGAATCACTCTGAGGTGTGTGTGCATGTGCTGGTAAAATTGTGCCTTGATTCACTGTGCCATGTGAGTGTGTGTGCACGCTGGTATAGGTTGTGCATTGAGTCAGAGTGGGAGGTGTGTGTGTCTGTGTGTTCTGGTATAGGCTGACAATTGAGGCACACTGAGGTCTGTGTGCACATGTGTGTATATGTGTGCTGGTACAGCCTGCTCATTGAGTCATATTGAGTTTTTTTTGTGTGTGTGTGCAGGTAGAGGCAGCACATTGAGTCACAGTGAGGTGTATGTGTGTGATGTTATATGCTATGCACTGATTCATAGGGAGGTTTGTGTCTGTGTGTGTGCACTTTCTAGTTTAGGATTTGCATTGAATCACACTGAGCTGTGTTTTTGAGTGTCAGTATGTGTGCGTGTGTGGAGGTATGGGCTGTGGATTGACTCACATTTTGCCGTATGTGCTTCTCTGTGTGTGTATGTCTGCTAGCATATCCTGTGCACTGAGTCACAGGGAGCCGTGTGTGTGTGTGTGTGTGTGTGTCCTGGTACAGAGTGTGCATTGATTCACAGTCAGCCATGTGTGTGTGTGTGTGAGTGCACTGGTATAGGATGTGCAGTGAGTCAGAGTGATGTGTGTGTGTGTCTGCATGTTCTGATATAGGCTGCCCATTGTGTAACATTGAGGGTGTGTGTGTGTGTGTGCTGGTATAGGCTGCATATTTTGTCACAGTGAGCTGTGTGTGTGTGTATGTGTAGGTACAGGCTGTGCATTGAGTCACAGTGTGGGGTGTGTGTGTGATGTTATATTCTGTGCACTAGGACAGAGTGAGCCATGTGTGTGTGCTGGTATAATCTGAACATTGAGTCACAGTGTGGTGTGGTGTGTGTGCCTTTGCTGGTATGGACTGTGCATTGAATCCCAGCCCTGTGTTAGTGTTTGTGTATTTGGTGCTGTAGAGTCTGCATGAGTCACAGTAAGATATGTGTGTGTGTACTGCTATAGGCTGTACACTGAGCCATATTAAGGTGTGTTTCTGTGTGTGTGTGTGCGGGTATAGGCTATGCATTGACTCACATTGAGCCATGTGTTTGTATGTGCTACTATACGCTATTCATTGAGTCTCAGTGAGCCATTGTTGTGTGTGTCTGTTTACTTGTATGGGCTTGGCATTGAGTCACAGAGAGGTGTTTGTGTGTGTTTGTGTGTCTGTGTGGTGGTATAAACTGCATTGAGTCACACGGCGGTGTGTGTGAGAGTGTGTGTGTGTGCAGGTACAGGCTGGTATTGAACCACAGTGAGCCGTGTGTGTGTGTGCTGGAATAGGCAGAGCATTGAGTCTCAGGTGTGTGTATGTGTGTGTGTATGCTGGTATGGTCTCTGCATTGATTCACTAAGGTGTGTTGTGTGTGTATGTACATGGAGCTGAAGACTGTACACTGATTCACAGTGAGCTGTGTGTGTATGTGTGTGTGTGTGTGATGGTATGGGCTTTGCATTGAGTCACTGAGGTGTGTGTCTGTGTGTGTATACCTGGAACTACAGACTGTGCACTGATTCACAATGAGCCATGTGTGTATGTGTGTATGTGATAGTATAGGGTGTTCATAGAGTCACAATGAGCCGTGCATATGTGTCTTTGCATGGGTGTTGTGGTATAGGCTGTGCATTGTGTCACAGTGACTGTGCGTGTGTGTGTGTGTGTGTTTGTGATGGTATAGTACATGCATTGTATCAGAGAGAGCCATGCATGCGTCTCTGTGTGTGTGTGCTGGCATAGGCATTACATTGTGTCACAGTGAGCCATGTGTTTGTATGCTGGTGGAGACTCTGCATTGAGTCACAGTAAGACTTGTGTGTGTGCCAGTACAGGCTGTGCAAGGAGTCAGTGAGTCATATGTGTGTGTGTGTGTGTTTGTGTGTGCTGATATATGAAGTGCATTGAGTCCAAGTGAATCATGTATGTTTGTGTGTGTTTGTGGGTGCTGCTATAGGTGGTTCACTGAGTCACAGTCAGGTATGTGTGAGTGTTTGTGTGTTCTTGTATAGGCTGTGCATTGATTCACAGTGAGGCATGTGTGTAAGCTGGTACAGGAGGTGCATTGAGTCACAGTGATGGTTGTGTTTGTGTGTGTGTGTGTGCTGCAGTAGGCTGTGTATTGAGTCACAGAAAGTGGGTCTTTGTGTGTGTATGTGCATGTACAGGCTGCGGTTTGAGTCACAGTGATGGGTGTCTCTGTGTGGTGTTATAGGCTGTGCATTGAATCACAGCCCTGTGTTAGTGTTGTGTATTTGGTGCTGTAGAGTCTGCATGAGTCACAGTAAGGTGTGTGTGTGTGCTGCTATATGCTGAGAATTGAGTCACACCTAGGTGAGTGTATGTGTATGTGTATGCTGATATGGGATTTGCATTGAATCACTGAGCGGTGTGTGTTTGTGTGTGTGTGTACTGCTATAGTCTGTACACTGAGCCATGTTAAGGTGTGTTTCTGTGTGTGTGTGTGCGGGTATAGGCTATGCATTGACTCACATTGAGCCATGTGTTTGTATGTGCTAGTATACACTGTTCATTGAGTCTCAGTGAGCCTTTGTTTTGTGTGTCTGTTTACTTGTATGGGCTTGGCATTGAGTCTCAGACAGGTGTGTGTGTGTCTGTGTGTCTGTGTGGTGGTATCATCTGCATTGAGTCACACGGCGGTGTGTGTGAGTGTGTGTGTGTGCAGGTACAGGCTGGTATTGAATGACAGTGAGCCGTGTGTGTGCCTGTGTGTGTGTGTGTGCTGGAATAGGCAGAGCATTGAGTCTCAGGTGTGTGTATGTGTGTGTGTATGCTGGTATGGTCTCTGCATTGATTCACTAAGGTGTGTTGTGTGTGTATGTACATGGAGCTGAAGACTGTACACTGATTCACAGTGAGCTGTGTGTGTATGTGTGTGTGTGTGTGATGGTATGGGCTTTGCATTGAGTCACTGAGGTGTGTGTCTGTGTGTGTATACCTGGAACTACAGACTGTGCACTGATTCACAATGAGCCATGTGTGAATGTGTGTATGTGATAGTAAAGGGTGTGCATAGAGTCACAAAGAGCCGTGCATATGTGTCTTTGCATGGGTGTTGTGGTATAGGGTCTGCGTTGTGTCACAGTGACTGTGCGTGTGTGTGTGTTTGTGATGGTATAGTACGTGCATTGAATCAGAGAGAGCCATGCATGTGTCTCTGTGTGTGTGTGCTGTCATAGGCATTACATTGAGTCACAGTGAGCCATGTGTTTGTATGCTGGTGTAGACTCTGCATTGAGTCACAGTAAGCCTTGTGTGTGTGCCAGTACAGGCTGTGCATTGAGTCAGTGAGTCATATGTGTGTGTGTGTTTGTGTGTGTGTGTGCTGGTTTAGGCAGTGCATTGAGTCCAATGAGCAGTGTATGTTTGTGTGTGTGTGTGTGTGCTGCTATAGGTGGTTCACTGAGTCACAGTCAGGTATGTGTGAGTGAGTGTTTGTGTGTTCTTCTATAGGCTGTGCATTGATTCACAGTGAGCTCTGTGTGTATGGTGGTATAGGCGGTGCATTGAATCACAGTGATGGTTGTTTTTCTGTGTGTATGCTGCAGTAGGCTGTGAATTGAGTCACAGAAGGTGGGTCTTTGTGTGTATATGTGCAAGTACAAGCTGCAGTTCGAGTCACAGTGATGGGTGTCTCTGTGTGATGTTATAGGCTGTGCATTGAATCACAGCGAGCCGTATTAGTGTGTGTACGTGTATTTGTGTATGCGTGTGTGTGTGTGATGGTACAGGCTGAACATTGAGTCACTGAGGTGTGCATGTGTGTATGTGGTGTTACAGACTGTTCGTTAGGTCAAACTGAGCAATATGTGTGTGTAGGGGTGTGTGTGTACAGTTATTTGCTGTGCACTGAGTCACAGTGAACCATGTGTGTGTGGGGAGCTGGTATAGTCAGAGCACTGAGTCACAGTTGAATGTGTGGGAGTTGTTTGTGTATGTGTGTGTGTATTTGCTGGTGTAGACTGTGCATTGAGTCACAGTGAGTAGTGCGCTGTGTGTGTGCTGTGATGGTGTGGACTGTGGTTTTATCCACTTTGACCTGAACGGCTGTGTGTGTTTGTGTGTTTGTGTGTGTGTGTGTGCTGGCACTAGATGACAATTGAGACAGAGTGGGCTGTGTGTCTGTGTGTGCGCTGGTATAGACTCTGTATTGAGTCACTGTGAGCTGTGTGTGTATGTGTGTGCTCGTATAGGCTGTGCATTGAGTCACAGTGAGGTGTTTGTGTGTGTGTGTGCTGGTACAGGAAGCGTTTTGAGTCACAGTCTCGTGTGTGTGTGTGTGCATGTGAGTTTGTGTGCTGGTATGGGCTTTATTGTGCTGGTATGGGCTTTATTGACTCATGGGTGTGTGTGTGAGTGTGGGTGATACAGACTGCATTGAGTCACAGTGCGCTGTGTGTGTGTGTGTGCTGGTATAGGCGATTTATTGAGTACCAGTGAGCCATGTGTGAGTGCGTGTTGGTGTGTGTGTGTGTGTACTGGTATAGGCTGTGCATTGAGTCACAGTGAGGCCTGCATCTGTGCATGTCTGTGTTTGTGTGTGTGTGTTTGCTGGTATAGGCTGAGCTTTGAATCACTCTGAGGTGTGTGTGCATGTGCTGGTAAAATTGTGCCTTGATTCACTGTGCCATGTGAGTGTGTGTGCACGCTGGTATAGGTTGTGCATTGAGTCAGAGTGGGAGGTGTGTGTGTCTGTGTGTTCTGGTATAGGCTGACAATTGAGGCACACTGAGGTCTGTGTGCACATGTGTGTATATGTGTGCTGGTACAGCCTGCTCATTGAGTCATATTGAGTTTTTTTTGTGTGTGTGTGCAGGTAGAGGCAGCACATTGAGTCACAGTGAGGTGTATGTGTGTGATGTTATATGCTATGCACTGATTCATAGGGAGGTTTGTGTCTGTGTGTGTGCACTTTCTAGTTTAGGATTTGCATTGAATCACACTGAGCTGTGTTTTTGAGTGTCAGTATGTGTGCGTGTGTGGAGGTATGGGCTGTGGATTGACTCACATTTTGCCGTATGTGCTTCTCTGTGTGTGTATGTCTGCTAGCATATCCTGTGCACTGAGTCACAGGGAGCCGTGTGTGTGTGTGTGTGTGTGTCCTGGTACAGAGTGTGCATTGATTCACAGTCAGCCATGTGTGTGTGTGTGTGAGTGCACTGGTATAGGATGTGCAGTGAGTCAGAGTGATGTGTGTGTGTGTCTGCATGTTCTGATATAGGCTGCCCATTGTGTAACATTGAGGGTGTGTGTGTGTGTGTGCTGGTATAGGCTGCATATTTTGTCACAGTGAGCTGTGTGTGTGTGTATGTGTAGGTACAGGCTGTGCATTGAGTCACAGTGTGGGGTGTGTGTGTGATGTTATATTCTGTGCACTAGGACAGAGTGAGCCGTGTGTGTGTGCTGGTATAATCTGAATATTGAGTCACAGTGTGGTGTGGTGTGTGTGCCTTTGCTGGTATGGACTGTGCATTGAATCCCAGCCCTGTGTTAGTGTTTGTGTATTTGGTGCTGTAGAGTCTGCATGAGTCACAGTAAGATATGTGTGTGTGTACTGCTATAGGCTGTACACTGAGCCATATTAAGGTGTGTTTCTGTGTGTGTGTGTGCGGGTATAGGCTATGCATTGACTCACATTGAGCCATGTGTTTGTATGTGCTACTATACGCTATTCATTGAGTCTCAGTGAGCCATTGTTGTGTGTGTCTGTTTACTTGTATGGGCTTGGCATTGAGTCACAGAGAGGTGTTTGTGTGTGTTTGTGTGTCTGTGTGGTGGTATAAACTGCATTGAGTCACACGGCGGTGTGTGTGAGAGTGTGTGTGTGTGCAGGTACAGGCTGGTATTGAACCACAGTGAGCCGTGTGTGTGTGTGCTGGAATAGGCAGAGCATTGAGTCTCAGGTGTGTGTATGTGTGTGTGTATGCTGGTATGGTCTCTGCATTGATTCACTAAGGTGTGTTGTGTGTGTATGTACATGGAGCTGAAGACTGTACACTGATTCACAGTGAGCTGTGTGTGTATGTGTGTGTGTGTGTGATGGTATGGGCTTTGCATTGAGTCACTGAGGTGTGTGTCTGTGTGTGTATACCTGGAACTACAGACTGTGCACTGATTCACAATGAGCCATGTGTGTATGTGTGTATGTGATAGTATAGGGTGTTCATAGAGTCACAATGAGCCGTGCATATGTGTCTTTGCATGGGTGTTGTGGTATAGGCTGTGCATTGTGTCACAGTGACTGTGCGTGTGTGTGTGTGTGTGTTTGTGATGGTATAGTACATGCATTGTATCAGAGAGAGCCATGCATGCATCTCTGTGTGTGTGTGCTGGCATAGGCATTACATTGTGTCACAGTGAGCCATGTGTTTGTATGCTGGTGGAGACTCTGCATTGAGTCACAGTAAGACTTGTGTGTGTGCCAGTACAGGCTGTGCAAGGAGTCAGTGAGTCATAGGTGTGTGTGTGTGTGTTTGTGTGTGCTGATATATGAAGTGCATTGAGTCCAAGTGAATCATGTATGTTTGTGTGTGTTTGTGGGTGCTGCTATAGGTGGTTCACTGAGTCACAGTCAGGTATGTGTGAGTGTTTGTGTGTTCTTGTATAGGCTGTGCATTGATTCACAGTGAGGCATGTGTGTAAGCTGGTACAGGAGGTGCATTGAGTCACAGTGATGGTTGTGTTTGTGTGTGTGTGTGTGCTGCAGTAGGCTGTGTATTGAGTCACAGAAAGTGGGTCTTTGTGTGTGTATGTGCATGTACAGGCTGCGGTTTGAGTCACAGTGATGGGTGTCTCTGTGTGGTGTTATAGGCTGTGCATTGAATCACAGCCCTGTGTTAGTGTTGTGTATTTGGTGCTGTAGAGTCTGCATGAGTCACAGTAAGGTGTGTGTGTGTGCTGCTATATGCTGAGAATTGAGTCACACCTAGGTGAGTGTATGTGTATGTGTATGCTGATATGGGATTTGCATTGAATCACTGAGCGGTGTGTGTTTGTGTGTGTGTGTACTGCTATAGTCTGTACACTGAGCCATGTTAAGGTGTGTTTCTGTGTGTGTGTGTGCGGGTATAGGCTATGCATTGACTCACATTGAGCCATGTGTTTGTATGTGCTAGTATACACTGTTCATTGAGTCTCAGTGAGCCTTTGTTTTGTGTGTCTGTTTACTTGTATGGGCTTGGCATTGAGTCTCAGACAGGTGTGTGTGTGTGTCTGTGTGTCTGTGTGGTGGTATCATCTGCATTGAGTCACACGGCGGTGTGTGTGAGAGTGTGTGTGTGTGCAGGTACAGGCTGGTATTGAATGACAGTGAGCCGTGTGTGTGCCTGTGTGTGTGTGTGTGCTGGAATAGGCAGAGCATTGAGTCTCAGGTGTGTGTATGTGTGTGTGTATGCTGGTATGGTCTCTGCATTGATTCACTAAGGTGTGTTGTGTGTGTATGTACACGGAGCTGAAGACTGTACACTGATTCACAGTGAGCTGTGTGTGTATGTGTGTGTGTGTGTGATGGTATGGGCTTTGCATTGAGTCACTGAGGTGTGTGTCTGTGTGTGTATACCTGGAACTACAGACTGTGCACTGATTCACAATGAGCCATGTGTGAATGTGTGTATGTGATAGTAAAGGGTGTGCATAGAGTCACAAAGAGCCGTGCATATGTGTCTTTGCATGGGTGTTGTGGTATAGGGTCTGCGTTGTGTCACAGTGACTGTGCGTGTGTGTGTGTTTGTGATGGTATAGTACGTGCATTGAATCAGAGAGAGCCATGCATGTGTCTCTGTGTGTGTGTGCTGACATAGGCATTACATTGAGTCACAGTGAGCCATGTGTTTGTATGCTGGTGTAGACTCTGCATTGAGTCACAGTAAGCCTTGTGTGTGTGCCAGTACAGGCTGTGCATTGAGTCAGTGAGTCATATGTGTGTGTGTGTTTGTGTGTGTGTGTGCTGGTTTAGGCAGTGCATTGAGTCCAATGAGCAGTGTATGTTTGTGTGTGTGTGTGTGTGCTGCTATAGGTGGTTCACTGAGTCACAGTCAGGTATGTGTGAGTGAGTGTTTGTGTGTTCTTCTATAGGCTGTGCATTGATTCACAGTGAGCTCTGTGTGTATGGTGGTATAGGCGGTGCATTGAATCACAGTGATGGTTGTTTTTCTGTGTGTATGCTGCAGTAGGCTGTGAATTGAGTCACAGAAGGTGGGTCTTTGTGTGTGTATGTGCAGGTACAAGCTGCAGTTCGAGTCACAGTGATGGGTGTCTCTGTGTGATGTTATAGGCTGTGCATTGAATCACAGCGAGCCGTATTAGTGTGTGTACGTGTATTTGTGTATGCGTGTGTGTGTGTGATGGTACAGGCTGAACATTGAGTCACTGAGGTGTGCATGTGTGTATGTGGTGTTACAGACTGTTCGTTAGGTCAAACTGAGCAATATGTGTGTGTAGGGGTGTGTGTGTACAGTTATTTGCTGTGCACTGAGTCACAGTGAACCATGTGTGTGTGGGGAGCTGGTATAGTCAGAGCACTGAGTCACAGTTGAATGTGTGGGAGTTGTTTGTGTATGTGTGTGTGTATTTGCTGGTGTAGACTGTGCATTGAGTCACAGTGAGTAGTGCGGTGTGTGTGTGCTGTGATGGTGTGGACTGTGGTTTTATCCACTTTGACCTGAACGGCTGTGTGTGTTTGTGTGTTTGTGTGTGTGTGTGTGCTGGCACTAGATGACAATTGAGACAGAGTGGGCTGTGTGTCTGTGTGTGCGCTGGTATAGACTCTGTATTGAGTCACTGTGAGCTGTGTGTGTATGTGTGTGCTCGTATAGGCTGTGCATTGAGTCACAGTGAGGTGTTTGTGTGTGTGTGTGCTGGTACAGGAAGCGTTTTGAGTCACAGTCTCGTGTGTGTGTGTGTGCATGTGAGTTTGTGTGCTGGTATGGGCTTTATTGTGCTGGTATGGGCTTTATTGACTCATGGGTGTGTGTGTGAGTGTGGGTGATACAGACTGCATTGAGTCACAGTGCGCTGTGTGTGTGTGTGCTGGTATAGGCGATTTATTGAGTACCAGTGAGCCATGTGTGAGTGCGTGTTGGTGTGTGTGTGTGTGTACTGGTATAGGCTGTGCATTGAGTCACAGTGAGGCCTGCATCTGTGCATGTCTGTGTTTGTGTGTGTGTGTTTGCTGGTATAGGCTGAGCTTTGAATCACTCTGAGGTGTGTGTGCATGTGCTGGTAAAATTGTGCCTTGATTCACTGTGCCATGTGAGTGTGTGTGCACGCTGGTATAGGTTGTGCATTGAGTCACAGTGGGAGGTGTGTGTGTCTGTGTGTTCTGGTATAGGCTGACAATTGAGGCACACTGAGGTCTGTGTGCACATGTGTGTATATGTGTGCTGGTACAGCCTGCTCATTGAGTCATATTGAGTTTTTTTTGTGTGTGTGTGCAGGTAGAGGCAGCACATTGAGTCACAGTGAGGTGTATGTGTGTGATGTTATATGCTATGCACTGATTCATAGGGAGGTTTGTGTCTGTGTGTGTGCACTTTCTAGTTTAGGATTTGCATTGAATCACACTGAGCTGTGTTTTTGAGTGTCAGTATGTGTGCGTGTGTGGAGGTATGGGCTGTGGATTGACTCACATTTTGCCGTATGTGCTTCTCTGTGTGTGTATGTCTGCTAGCATATCCTGTGCACTGAGTCACAGGGAGCCGTGTGTGTGTGTGTGTGTGTGTCCTGGTACAGAGTGTGCATTGATTCACAGTCAGCCATGTGTGTGTGTGTGTGAGTGCACTGGTATAGGATGTGCAGTGAGTCAGAGTGATGTGTGTGTGTGTCTGCATGTTCTGATATAGGCTGACCATTGTGTAACATTGAGGGTGTGTGTGTGTGTGTGCTGGTATAGGCTGCATATTTTGTCACAGTGAGCTGTGTGTGTGTGTATGTGTAGGTACAGGCTGTGCATTGAGTCACAGTGTGGGGTGTGTGTGTGATGTTATATTCTGTGCACTAGGACAGAGTGAGCCGTGTGTGTGTGCTGGTATAATCTGAACATTGAGTCACAGTGTGGTGTGGTGTGTGTGCCTTTGCTGGTATGGACTGTGCATTGAATCCCAGCCCTGTGTTAGTGTTTGTGTATTTGGTGCTGTAGAGTCTGCATGAGTCACAGTAAGATATGTGTGTGTGTACTGCTATAGGCTGTACACTGAGCCATATTAAGGTGTGTTTCTGTGTGTGTGTGTGCGGGTATAGGCTATGCATTGACTCACATTGAGCCATGTGTTTGTATGTGCTACTATACGCTATTCATTGAGTCTCAGTGAGCCATTGTTGTGTGTGTCTGTTTACTTGTATGGGCTTGGCATTGAGTCACAGAGAGGTGTTTGTGTGTGTTTGTGTGTCTGTGTGGTGGTATAAACTGCATTGAGTCACACGGCGGTGTGTGTGAGAGTGTGTGTGTGTGCAGGTACAGGCTGGTATTGAACCACAGTGAGCCGTGTGTGTGTGTGCTGGAATAGGCAGAGCATTGAGTCTCCGGTGTGTGTATGTGTGTGTGTATGCTGGTATGGTCTCTGCATTGATTCACTAAGGTGTGTTGTGTGTGTATGTACATGGAGCTGAAGACTGTACACTGATTCACAGTGAGCTGTGTGTGTATGTGTGTGTGTGTGTGATGGTATGGGCTTTGCATTGAGTCACTGAGGTGTGTGTCTGTGTGTGTATACCTGGAACTACAGACTGTGCACTGATTCACAATGAGCCATGTGTGAATGTGTGTATTTGATAGTATAGGGTGTGCATAGAGTCACAAAGAGCCGTGCATATGTGTCTTTGCATGGGTGTTGTGGTATAGGGCCTGTGTTGTGTCACAGTGACTGTGCGTGTGTGTGTGTTTGTGATGGTATAGTACGTGCATTGAATCAGAGAGAGCCATGCATGTGTCTCTGTGTGTGTGTGCTGGCATAGGCATTACATTGAGTCACAGTGAGCCATGTGTTTGTATGCTGGTGTAGACTCTGCATTGAGTCACAGTAAGCCTTGTGTGTGTGCCAGTACAGGCTGTGCATTGAGTCAGTGAGTCATATGTGTGTGTGTGTTTGTGTGTGTGTGTGCTGGTTTAGGCAGTGCATTGAGTCCAATGAGCAGTGTATGTTTGTGTGTGTGTGTGTGTGCTGCTATAGGTGGTTCACTGAGTCACTGTCAGGTATGTGTGAGTGAGTGTTTGTGTGTTCTTCTATAGGCTGTGCATTGATTCACAGTGAGCTCTGTGTGTATGGTGGTATAGGCGGTGCATTGAATCACAGTGATGGTTGTTTTTCTGTGTGTATGCTGCAGTAGGCTGTGAATTGAGTCACAGAAGGTGGGTCTTTGTGTGTGTATGTGCAGGTACAAGCTGCAGTTCGAGTACAGTGATGGGTGTCTCTGTGTGATGTTATAGGCTGTGCATTGAATCACAGCGAGCCGTATTAGTGTGTGTACGTGTATTTGTGTATGCGTGTGTGTGTGTGATGGTACAGGCTGAACATTGAGTCACTGAGGTGTGCATGTGTGTATGTGGTGTTACAGACTGTTCGTTAGGTCAAACTGAGCACTATGTGTGTGTAGGGGTGTGTGTGTACAGTTATTTGCTGTGCACTGAGTCACAGTGAACCATGTGTGTGTAGGGAGCTGGTATAGTCAGAGCACTGAGTCACAGTTGAATGTGTGGGAGTTGTTTGTGTATGTGTGTGTGTATTTGCTGGTGTAGACTGTGCATTGAGTCACAGTGAGTAGTGCGGTGTGTGTGTGCTGTGATGGTGTGGACTGTGGTTTTATCCACTTTGACCTGAACGGCTGTGTGTGTTTGTGTGTTTGTGTGTGTGTGTGTGCTGGCACTAGATGACAGTTGAGACAGAGTGGGCTGTGTGTCTGTGTGTGCGCTGGTATAGACTCTGTATTGAGTCACTGTGAGCTGTGTGTGTATGTGTGTGCTCGTATAGGCTGTGCATTGAGTCACAGTGAGGTGTTTGTGTGTGTGTGTGCTGGTACAGGAAGCGTTTTGAGTCACAGTCTCGTTTGTGTGTGTGTGCATGTGAGTTTGTGTGCTGGTATGGGCTTTATTGTGCTGGTATGGGCTTTATTGACTCATGGGTGTGTGTGTGAGTGTGGGTGATACAGACTGCATTGAGTCACAGTGTGCTGTGTGTGTGTGTGCTGGTATAGGCGATTTATTGAGTACCAGTGAGCCATGTGTGAGTGTGTGTTGGTGTGTGTGTGTGTGTACTGTTATAGGCTGTGCATTGAGTCACAGTGAGGCCTGCATCTGTGCATGTCTGTGTTTGTGTGTGTGTGTTTGCTGGTATAGGCTGAGTTTTGAATCACTCTGAGGTGTGTGTGCATGTGCTGGTAAAATTGTGCCTTGATTCACTGTGCCATGTGAGTGTGTGTGCACACTGGTATAGGTTGTGCATTGAGTCAGAGTGGGAGGTGTGTGTGTCTGTGTGTTCTGGTATAGGCTGACAATTGAGGCACACTGAGGTCTGTGTGCACATGTGTGTATATGTGTGCTGGTACAGCCTGCTCATTGAGTCATATTGAGTTTTTTGTGTGTGTGTGTGCAGGTAGAGGCAGCACATTGAGTCACAGTGAGGTGTATGTGTGTGATGTTATATGCTATGCACTGATTCATAGGGAGGTTTGTGTCTGTGTGTGTGCACTTTCTAGTTTAGGATTTGCATTGAATCACACTGAGCTGTGTTTTTGAGTGTCAGTATGTGTGTGTGTGTGGCGGTATGGGCTGTGGATTGAGTCACATTTTGCCGTATGTGCTTCTCTGTGTGTGTATGTCTGCTAGCATATCCTGTGCACTGAGTCACAGGGAGCCGTGTGTGTGTGTGTGTGTGTGTGTGTCCTGGTACAGAGTGTGCATTGATTCACAGTCAGCCATGTGTGTGTGTGTGTGAGTGCACTGGTATAGGATGTGCAGTGAGTCAGAGTGATGTGTGTGTGTGTCTGCATGTTCTGATATAGGCTGACCATTGTGTAACATTGAGGGTGTGTTTGTGTGTGTGCTGGTATAGGCTGCATATTTTGTCACAGTGAGCTGTGTGTGTGTGTATGTGTAGGTACAGGCTGTGCATTGAGTCACAGTGTGGGGTGTGTGTGTGATGTTATATTCTGTGCACTAGGACAGAGTGAGCCGTGTGTGTGTGCTGGTATAATCTGAACATTGAGTCACAGTGTGGTGTGGTGTGTGTGCCTTTGCTGGTATGGACTGTGCATTGAATCCCAGCCCTGTGTTAGTGTTTGTGTATTTGGTGCTGTAGAGTCTGCATGAGTCACAGTAAGATGTGTGTGTGTGTACTGCTATAGGCTGTACACTGAGCCATATTAAGGTGTGTTTCTGTGTGTGTGTGTGCGGGTATAGGCTATACATTGACTCACATTGAGCCATGTGTTTGTATGTGCTACTATACGCTATTCATTGAGTCTCAGTGAGCCATTGTTGTGTGTGTCTGTTTACTTGTATGGGCTTGGCATTGAGTCACAGAGAGGTGTTTGTGTGTGTTTGTGTGTCTGTGTGGTGGTATAAACTGCATTGAGTCACACGGCGGTGTGTGTGAGAGTGTGTGTGTGTGCAGGTACAGGCTGGTATTGAACCACAGTGAGCCGTGTGTGTGTGTGCTGGAATAGGCAGAGCATTGAGTCTCAGGTGTGTGTATGTGTGTGTGTATGCTGGTATGGTCTCTGCATTGATTCACTAAGGTGTGTTGTGTGTGTATGTACATGGAGCTGAAGACTGTACACTGATTCACAGTGAGCTGTGTGTGTATGTGTGTGTGTGTGTGATGGTATGGGCTTTGCATTGAGTCACTGAGGTGTGTGTCTGTGTGCGTATACCTGGAACTACAGACTGTGCACTGATTCACAATGAGCCATGTGTGAATGTGTGTATGTGATAGTATAGGGTGTGCATAGAGTCACAATGAGCCGTGCATATGTGTCTTTGCATGGGTGTTGTGGTATAGGCTGTGCATTGTGTCACAGTGACTGTGCGTGTGTGTGTGTGTGTGTTTGTGATGGTATAGTACATGCATTGTATCAGAGAGAGCCATGCATGCGTCTCTGTGTGTGTGTGCTGGCATAGGCATTACATTGTGTCACAGTGAGCCATGTGTTTGTATGCTGGTGGAGACTCTGCATTGAGTCACAGTAAGACTTGTGTGTGTGCCAGTACAGGCTGTGCAAGGAGTCAGTGAGTCATATATGTGTGTGTGTGTGTGTGTGTGCTGATATATGAAGTGCATTGAGTCCAAGTGAATCATGTATGTTTGTGTGTGTTTGTGGGTGCTGCTATAGGTGGTTCACTGAGTCACAGTCAGGTATGTGTGAGTGTTTGTGTGTTCTTGTATAGGCTGTGCATTGATTCACAGTGAGGCATGTGTGTAAGCTGGTACAGGAGGTGCATTGAGTCACAGTGATGGTTGTGTTTGTGTGTGTGTGTGTGCTGCAGTAGGCTGTGTATTGAGTCACAGAAAGTGGGTCTTTGTGTGTGTATGTGCATGTACAGGCTGCGGTTTGAGTCACAGTGATGGGTGTCTCTGTGTGGTGTTATAGGCTGTGCATTGAATCACAGCCCTGTGTTAGTGTTGTGTATTTGGTGCTGTAGAGTCTGCATGAGTCACAGTAAGGTGTGTGTGTGTGCTGCTATATGCTGAGAATTGAGTCACACCTAGGTGAGTGTATGTGTATGTGTATGCTGATATGGGATTTGCATTGAATCACTGAACGGTGTGTGTTTGTGTGTGTGTGTACTGCTATAGTCTGTACACTGAGCCATGTTAAGGTGTGTTTCTGTGTGTGTGTGTGCGGGTATAGGCTATGCATTGACTCACATTGAGCCATGTGTTTGTATGTGCTAGTATACACTGTTCATTGAGTCTCAGTGAGCCTTTGTTTTGTGTGTCTGTTTACTTGTATGGGCTTGGCATTGAGTCTCAGACAGGTGTGTGTGTGTGTCTGTGTGTCTGTGTGGTGGTATCATCTGCATTGAGTCACACGGCAGTGTGTGTGAGAGTGTGTGTGTGTGTAGGTACAGGCTGGTATTGAATGACAGTGAGCCGTGTGTGTGCCTGTGTGTGTGTGTGTGTGCTGGAATAGGCAGAGCATTGAGTCTCAGGTGTGTGTATGTGTGTGTGTATGCTGGTATGGTCTCTGCATTGATTCACTAAGGTGTGTTGTGTGTGTATGTACATGGAGCTGAAGACTGTACACTGATTCACAGTGAGCTGTGTGTGTATGTGTGTGTGTGTGTGTGATGGTATGGGCTTTGCATTGAGTCACTGAGGTGTGTGTCTGTGTGTGTATACCTGGAACTACAGACTGTGCACTGATTCACAATGAGCCATGTGTGAATGTGTGTATGTGATAGTATAGGGTGTGCATAGAGTCACAAAGAGCCGTGCATATGTGTCTTTGCATGGGTGTTGTGGTATAGGGTCTGCGTTGTGTCACAGTGACTGTGCGTGTGTGTGTGTTTGTGATGGTATAGTACGTGCATTGAATCAGAGAGAGCCATGCATGTGTCTCTGTGTGTGTGTGCTGGCATAGGCATTACATTGAGTCACAGTGAGCCATGTGTTTGTATGCTGGTGTAGACTCTGCATTGAGTCACAGTAAGCCTTGTGTGTGTGCCAGTACAGGCTGTGCATTGAGTCAGTGAGTCATATGTGTGTGTGTGTTTGTGTGTGTGTGTGCTGGTTTAGGCAGTGCATTGAGTCCAATGAGCAGTGTATGTTTGTGTGTGTGTGTGTGTGCTGCTATAGGTGGTTCACTGAGTCACAGTCAGGTATGTGTGAGTGAGTGTTTGTGTGTTCTTCTATAGGCTGTGCATTGATTCACAGTGAGCTCTGTGTGTATGGTGGTATAGGCGGTGCATTGAATCACAGTGATGGTTGTTTTTCTGTGTGTATGCTGCAGTAGGCTCTGAATTGAGTCACAGAAGGTGGGTCTTTGTGTGTGTATGTGCAGTTACAAGCTGCAGTTCGAGTCACAGTGATGGGTGTCTCTGTGTGATGTTATAGGCTGTGCATTGAATCACAGCGAGCCGTATTAGTGTGTGTACGTGTATTTGTGTATGCGTGTGTGTGTGTGATGGTACAGGCTGAACATTGAGTCACTGAGGTGTGCATGTGTGTATGTGGTGTTACAGACTGTTCGTTAGGTCAAACTGAGCAATATGTGTGTGTAGGGGTGTGTACAGTTATTTGCTGTGCACTGTGTCACAGTGAACCATGTGTGTGTGGGGAGCTGGTATAGTCAGAGCACTGAGTCACAGTTGAATGTGTGGGAGTTGTTTGTGTATGTGTGTGTGTATTTGCTGGTGTAGACTGTGCATTGAGTCACAGTGAGTAGTGCGGTGTGTGTGTGCTGTGATGGTGTGGACTGTGGTTTTATCCACTTTGACCTAAACGGCTGTGTGTGTGTGTTTGTGTGTGTGTGTGTGCTGGCACTAGATGACAATTGAGACAGAGTGGGCTGTGTGTCTGTGTGTGCGCTGGTATAGACTCTGTATTGAGTCACTGTGAGCTGTGTGTGTATGTGTGTGCTCGTATAGGCTGTGCATTGAGTCACAGTGAGGTGTTTGTGTGTGTGTGTGCTGGTACAGGAAGCGTTTTGAGTCACAGTCTCGTGTGTGTGTGTGTGCATGTGAGTTTGTGTGCTGGTATGGGCTTTATTGTGCTGGTATGGGCTTTATTGACTCATGGGTGTGTGTGTGAGTGTGGGTGATACAGACTGCATTGAGTCACAGTGTGCTGTGTGTGTGTGTGCTGGTATAGGCGATTTATTGAGTACCAGTGAGCCATGTGTGAGTGTGTGTTGGTGTGTGTGTGTGTGTACTGTTATAGGCTGTGCATTGAGTCACAGTGAGGCCTGCATCTGTGCATGTCTGTGTTTGTGTGTGTGTGTTTGCTGGTATAGGCTGAGTTTTGAATCACTCTGAGGTGTGTGTGCATGTGCTGGTAAAATTGTGCCTTGATTCACTGTGCCATGTGAGTGTGTGTGCACGCTGGTATAGGTTGTGCATTGAGTCAGAGTGGGAGGTGTGTGTGTCTGTGTGTTCTGGTATAGGCTGACAATTGAGGCACACTGAGGTCTGTGTGCACATGTGTGTATATGTGTGCTGGTACAGCCTGCTCATTGAGTCATATTGAGTTTTTTGTGTGTGTGTGTGCAGGTAGAGGCAGCACATTGAGTCACAGTGAGGTGTATGTGTGTGATGTTATATGCTATGCACTGATTCATAGGGAGGTTTGTGTCTGTGTGTGTGCACTTTCTAGTTTAGGATTTGCATTGAATCACACTGAGCTGTGTTTTTGAGTGTCAGTATGTGTGTGTGTGTGGCGGTATGGGCTGTGGATTGAGTCACATTTTGCCGTATGTGCTTCTCTGTGTGTGTATGTCTGCTAGCATATCCTGTGCACTGAGTCACAGGGAGCCGTGTGTGTGTGTGTGTGTGTCCTGGTACAGAGTGTGCATTGATTCACAGTCAGCCATGTGTGTGTGTGTGTGAGTGCACTGGTATAGGATGTGCAGTGAGTCAGAGTGATGTGTGTGTGTGTCTGCATGTTCTGATATAGGCTGACCATTGTGTAACATTGAGGGTGTGTTTGTGTGTGTGCTGGTATAGGCTGCATATTTTGTCACAGTGAGCTGTGTGTGTGTGTATGTGTAGGTACAGGCTGTGCATTGAGTCACAGTGTGGGGTGTGTGTGTGATGTTATATTCTGTGCACTAGGACAGAGTGAGCCGTGTGTGTGTGCTGGTATAATCTGAACATTGAGTCACAGTGTGGTGTGGTGTGTGTGCCTTTGCTGGTATGGACTGTGCATTGAATCCCAGCCCTGTGTTAGTGTTTGTGTATTTGGTGCTGTAGAGTCTGCATGAGTCACAGTAAGATGTGTGTGTGTGTACTGCTATAGGCTGTACACTGAGCCATATTAAGGTGTGTTTCTGTGTGTGTGTGTGCGGGTATAGGCTATACATTGACTCACATTGAGCCATGTGTTTGTATGTGCTACTATACGCTATTCATTGAGTCTCAGTGAGCCATTGTTGTGTGTGTCTGTTTACTTGTATGGGCTTGGCATTGAGTCACAGAGAGGTGTTTGTGTGTGTTTGTGTGTCTGTGTGGTGGTATAAACTGCATTGAGTCACACGGCGGTGTGTGTGAGAGTGTGTGTGTGTGCAGGTACAGGCTGGTATTGAACCACAGTGAGCCGTGTGTGTGTGTGCTGGAATAGGCAGAGCATTGAGTCTCAGGTGTGTGTATGTGTGTGTGTATGCTGGTGTGGTCTCTGCATTGATTCACTAAGGTGTGTTGTGTGTGTATGTACATGGAGCTGAAGACTGTACACTGATTCACAGTGAGCTGTGTGTGTATGTGTGTGTGTGTGTGATGGTATGGGCTTTGCATTGAGTCACTGAGGTGTGTGTCTGTGTGTGTATACCTGGAACTACAGACTGTGCACTGATTCACAATGAGCCATGTGTGAATGTGTGTATGTGATAGTATAGGGTGTGCATAGAGTCACAATGAGCCGTGCATATGTGTCTTTGCATGGGTGTTGTGGTATAGGCTGTGCATTGTGTCACAGTGACTGTGCGTGTGTGTGTGTGTGTGTTTGTGATGGTATAGTACATGCATTGTATCAGAGAGAGCCATGCATGCGTCTCTGTGTGTGTGTGCTGGCATAGGCATTACATTGTGTCACAGTGAGCCATGTGTTTGTATGCTGGTGGAGACTCTGCATTGAGTCACAGTAAGACTTGTGTGTGTGCCAGTACAGGCTGTGCAAGGAGTCAGTGAGTCATATATGTGTGTGTGTGTGTGTGTGTGTGCTGATATATGAAGTGCATTGAGTCCAAGTGAATCATGTATGTTTGTGTGTGTTTGTGGGTGCTGCTATAGGTGGTTCACTGAGTCACAGTCAGGTATGTGTGAGTGTTTGTGTGTTCTTGTATAGGCTGTGCATTGATTCACAGTGAGGCATGTGTGTAAGCTGGTACAGGAGGTGCATTGAGTCACAGTGATGGTTGTGTTTGTGTGTGTGTGTGTGCTGCAGTAGGCTGTGTATTGAGTCACAGAAAGTGGGTCTTTGTGTGTGTATGTGCATGTACAGGCTGCGGTTTGAGTCACAGTGATGGGTGTCTCTGTGTGGTGTTATAGGCTGTGCATTGAATCACAGCCCTGTGTTAGTGTTGTGTATTTGGTGCTGTAGAGTCTGCATGAGTCACAGTAACGTGTGTGTGTGTGCTGCTATATGCTGAGAATTGAGTCACACCTAGGTGAGTGTATGTGTATGTGTATGCTGATATGGGATTTGCATTGAATCACTGAACGGTGTGTGTTTGTGTGTGTGTGTACTGCTATAGTCTGTACACTGAGCCATGTTAAGGTGTGTTTCTCTGTGTGTGTGTGCGGGTATAGGCTATGCATTGACTCACATTGAGCCATGTGTTTGTATGTGCTAGTATACACTGTTCATTGAGTCTCAGTGAGCCTTTGTTTTGTGTGTCTGTTTACTTGTATGGGCTTGGCATTGAGTCTCAGACAGGTGTGTGTGTGTGTCTGTGTGTCTGTGTGGTGGTATCATCTGCATTGAGTCACACGGCAGTGTGTGTGAGAGTGTGTGTGTGTGTAGGTACAGGCTGGTATTGAATGACAGTGAGCCGTGTGTGTGCCTGTGTGTGTGTGTGTGTGCTGGAATAGGCAGAGCATTGAGTCTCAGGTGTGTGTATGTGTGTGTGTATGCTGGTATGGTCTCTGCATTGATTCACTAAGGTGTGTTGTGTGTGTATGTACATGGAGCTGAAGACTGTACACTGATTCACAGTGAGCTGTGTGTGTATGTGTGTGTGTGTGTGTGATGGTATGGGCTTTGCATTGAGTCACTGAGGTGTGTGTCTGTGTGTGTATACCTGGAACTACAGACTGTGCACTGATTCACAATGAGCCATGTGTGAATGTGTGTATGTGATAGTATAGGGTGTGCATAGAGTCACAAAGAGCCGTGCATATGTGTCTTTGCATGGGTGTTGTGGTATAGGGTCTGCGTTGTGTCACAGTGACTGTGCGTGTGTGTGTGTTTGTGATGGTATAGTACGTGCATTGAATCAGAGAGAGCCATGCATGTGTCTCTGTGTGTGTGTGCTGGCATAGGCATTACATTGAGTCACAGTGAGCCATGTGTTTGTATGCTGGTGTAGACTCTGCATTGAGTCACAGTAAGCCTTGTGTGTGTGCCAGTACAGGCTGTGCATTGAGTCAGTGAGTCATATGTGTGTGTGTGTTTGTGTGTGTGTGTGCTGGTTTAGGCAGTGCATTGAGTCCAATGAGCAGTGTATGTTTGTGTGTGTGTGTGTGCTGCTATAGGTGGTTCACTGAGTCACAGTCAGGTATGTGTGAGTGAGTGTTTGTGTGTTCTTCTATAGGCTGTGCATTGATTCACAGTGAGCTCTGTGTGTATGGTGGTATAGGCGGTGCATTGAATCACAGTGATGGTTGTTTTTCTGTGTGTATGCTGCAGTAGGCTCTGAATTGAGTCACAGAAGGTGGGTCTTTGTGTGTGTATGTGCAGTTACAAGCTGCAGTTCGAGTCACAGTGATGGGTGTCTCTGTGTGATGTTATAGGCTGTGCATTGAATCACAGCGAGCCGTATTAGTGTGTGTACGTGTATTTGTGTATGCGTGTGTGTGTGTGATGGTACAGGCTGAACATTGAGTCACTGAGGTGTGCATGTGTGTATGTGGTGTTACAGACTGTTCGTTAGGTCAAACTGAGCAATATGTGTGTGTAGGGGTGTGTACAGTTATTTGCTGTGCACTGTGTCACAGTGAACCATGTGTGTGTGGGGAGCTGGTATAGTCAGAGCACTGAGTCACAGTTGAATGTGTGGGAGTTGTTTGTGTATGTGTGTGTGTATTTGCTGGTGTAGACTGTGCATTGAGTCACAGTGAGTAGTGCGGTGTGTGTGTGCTGTGATGGTGTGGACTGTGGTTTTATCCACTTTGACCTAAACGGCTGTGTGTGTGTGTTTGTGTGTGTGTGTGTGCTGGCACTAGATGACAATTGAGACAGAGTGGGCTGTGTGTCTGTGTGTGCGCTGGTATAGACTCTGTATTGAGTCACTGTGAGCTGTGTGTGTATGTGTGTGCTCGTATAGGCTGTGCATTGAGTCACAGTGAGGTGTTTGTGTGTGTGTGTGCTGGTACAGGAAGCGTTTTGAGTCACAGTCTCGTGTGTGTGTGTGTGCATGTGAGTTTGTGTGCTGGTATGGGCTTTATTGTGCTGGTATGGGCTTTATTGACTCATGGGTGTGTGTGTGAGTGTGGGTGATACAGACTGCATTGAGTCACAGTGTGCTGTGTGTGTGTGTGCTGGTATAGGCGATTTATTGAGTACCAGTGAGCCATGTGTGAGTGTGTGTTGGTGTGTGTGTGTGTGTACTGTTATAGGCTGTGCATTGAGTCACAGTGAGGCCTGCATCTGTGCATGTCTGTGTTTGTGTGTGTGTGTTTGCTGGTATAGGCTGAGTTTTGAATCACTCTGAGGTGTGTGTGCATGTGCTGGTAAAATTGTGCCTTGATTCACTGTGCCATGTGAGTGTGTGTGCACGCTGGTATAGGTTGTGCATTGAGTCAGAGTGGGAGGTGTGTGTGTCTGTGTGTTCTGGTATAGGCTGACAATTGAGGCACACTGAGGTCTGTGTGCACATGTGTGTATATGTGTGCTGGTACAGCCTGCTCATTGAGTCATATTGAGTTTTTTGTGTGTGTGTGTGCAGGTAGAGGCAGCACATTGAGTCACAGTGAGGTGTATGTGTGTGATGTTATATGCTATGCACTGATTCATAGGGAGGTTTGTGTCTGTGTGTGTGCACTTTCTAGTTTAGGATTTGCATTGAATCACACTGAGCTGTGTTTTTGAGTGTCAGTATGTGTGTGTGTGTGGCGGTATGGGCTGTGGATTGAGTCACATTTTGCCGTATGTGCTTCTCTGTGTGTGTATGTCTGCTAGCATATCCTGTGCACTGAGTCACAGGGAGCCGTGTGTGTGTGTGTGTGTGTCCTGGTACAGAGTGTGCATTGATTCACAGTCAGCCATGTGTGTGTGTGTGTGAGTGCACTGGTATAGGATGTGCAGTGAGTCAGAGTGATGTGTGTGTGTGTCTGCATGTTCTGATATAGGCTGACCATTGTGTAACATTGAGGGTGTGTTTGTGTGTGTGCTGGTATAGGCTGCATATTTTGTCACAGTGAGCTGTGTGTGTGTGTATGTGTAGGTACAGGCTGTGCATTGAGTCACAGTGTGGGGTGTGTGTGTGATGTTATATTCTGTGCACTAGGACAGAGTGAGCCGTGTGTGTGTGCTGGTATAATCTGAACATTGAGTCACAGTGTGGTGTGGTGTGTGTGCCTTTGCTGGTATGGACTGTGCATTGAATCCCAGCCCTGTGTTAGTGTTTGTGTATTTGGTGCTGTAGAGTCTGCATGAGTCACAGTAAGATGTGTGTGTGTGTACTGCTATAGGCTGTACACTGAGCCATATTAAGGTGTGTTTCTGTGTGTGTGTGTGCGGGTATAGGCTATACATTGACTCACATTGAGCCATGTGTTTGTATGTGCTACTATACGCTATTCATTGAGTCTCAGTGAGCCATTGTTGTGTGTGTCTGTTTACTTGTATGGGCTTGGCATTGAGTCACAGAGAGGTGTTTGTGTGTGTTTGTGTGTCTGTGTGGTGGTATAAACTGCATTGAGTCACACGGCGGTGTGTGTGAGAGTGTGTGTGTGTGCAGGTACAGGCTGGTATTGAACCACAGTGAGCCGTGTGTGTGTGTGCTGGAATAGGCAGAGCATTGAGTCTCAGGTGTGTGTATGTGTGTGTGTATGCTGGTATGGTCTCTGCATTGATTCACTAAGGTGTGTTGTGTGTGTATGTACATGGAGCTGAAGACTGTACACTGATTCACAGTGAGCTGTGTGTGTATGTGTGTGTGTGTGTGATGGTATGGGCTTTGCATTGAGTCACTGAGGTGTGTGTCTGTGTGTGTATACCTGGAACTACAGACTGTGCACTGATTCACAATGAGCCATGTGTGAATGTGTGTATGTGATAGTATAGGGTGTGCATAGAGTCACAATGAGCCGTGCATATGTGTCTTTGCATGGGTGTTGTGGTATAGGCTGTGCATTGTGTCACAGTGACTGTGCGTGTGTGTGTGTGTGTGTTTGTGATGGTATAGTACATGCATTGTATCAGAGAGAGCCATGCATGCGTCTCTGTGTGTGTGTGCTGGCATAGGCATTACATTGTGTCACAGTGAGCCATGTGTTTGTATGCTGGTGGAGACTCTGCATTGAGTCACAGTAAGACTTGTGTGTGTGCCAGTACAGGCTGTGCAAGGAGTCAGTGAGTCATATATGTGTGTGTGTGTGTGTGTGTGTGCTGATATATGAAGTGCATTGAGTCCAAGTGAATCATGTATGTTTGTGTGTGTTTGTGGGTGCTGCTATAGGTGGTTCACTGAGTCACAGTCAGGTATGTGTGAGTGTTTGTGTGTTCTTGTATAGGCTGTGCATTGATTCACAGTGAGGCATGTGTGTAAGCTGGTACAGGAGGTGCATTGAGTCACAGTGATGGTTGTGTTTGTGTGTGTGTGTGTGCTGCAGTAGGCTGTGTATTGAGTCACAGAAAGTGGGTCTTTGTGTGTGTATGTGCATGTACAGGCTGCGGTTTGAGTCACAGTGATGGGTGTCTCTGTGTGGTGTTATAGGCTGTGCATTGAATCACAGCCCTGTGTTAGTGTTGTGTATTTGGTGCTGTAGAGTCTGCATGAGTCACAGTAACGTGTGTGTGTGTGCTGCTATATGCTGAGAATTGAGTCACACCTAGGTGAGTGTATGTGTATGTGTATGCTGATATGGGATTTGCATTGAATCACTGAGCGGTGTGTGTTTGTGTGTGTGTGTACTGCTATAGTCTGTACACTGAGCCATGTTAAGGTGTGTTTCTGTGTGTGTGTGTGCGGGTATAAGCTATGCATTGACTCACATTGAGCCATGTGTTTGTATGTGCTAGTATACACTGTTCATTGAGTCTCAGTGAGCCTTTGTTTTGTGTGTCTGTTTACTTGTATGGGCTTGGCATTGAGTCTCAGACAGGTGTGTGTGTGTGTCTGTGTGTCTGTGTGGTGGTATCATCTGCATTGAGTCACACGGCGGTGTGTGTGAGAGTGTGTGTGTGTGCAGGTAGAGGCTGGTATTGAATGACAGTGAGCCGTGTGTGTGCCTGTGTGTGTGTGTGTGCTGGAATAGGCAGAGCATTGAGTCTCAGGTGTGTGTATGTGTGTGTGTATGCTGGTATGGTCTCTGCATTGATTCACTAAGGTGTGTTGTGTGTGTATGTACATGGAGCTGAAGACTGTACACTGATTCACAGTGAGCTGTGTGTGTATGTGTGTGTGTGTGTGATGGTATGGGCTTTGCATTGAGTCACTGAGGTGTGTGTCTGTGTGTGTATACCTGGAACTACAGACTGTGCACTGATTCACAATGAGCCATGTGTGAATGTGTGTATGTGATAGTATAGGGTGTGCATAGAGTCACAAAGAGCCGTGCATATGTGTCTTTGCATGGGTGTTGTGGTATAGGGTCTGCGTTGTGTCACAGTGACTGTGCGTGTGTGTGTGTTTGTGATGGTATAGTACGTGCATTGAATCAGAGAGAGCCATGCATGTGTCTCTGTGTGTGTGTGCTGGCATAGGCATTACATTGAGTCACAGTGAGCCATGTGTTTGTATGCTGGTGTAGACTCTGCATTGAGTCACAGTAAGCCTTGTGTGTGTGCTAGTACAGGCTGTGCATTGAGTCAGTGAGTCGTATGTGTGTGTGTGTTTGTGTGTGTGTGTGCTGGTTTAGGCAGTGCATTGAGTCCAATGAGCAGTGTATGTTTGTGTGTGTGTGTGTGTGCTGCTATAGGTGGTTCACTGAGTCACAGTCAGGTATGTGTGAGTGAGTGTTTGTGTGTTCTTCTATAGGCTGTGCATTGATTCACAGTGAGCTCTGTGTGTATGGTGGTATAGGCGGTGCATTGAATCACAGTGATGGTTGTTTTTCTGTGTGTATGCTGCAGTAGGCTGTGAATTGAGTCACAGAAGGTGGGTCTTTGTGTGCGTATGTGCAGGTACAAGCTGCAGTTCGAGTCACAGTGATGGGTGTCTCTGTGTGATGTTATAGGCTGTGCATTGAATCACAGCGAGCCGTATTAGTGTGTGTACGTGTATTTGTGTATGCGTGTGTGTGTGTGATGGTACAGGCTGAACATTGAGTCACTGAGGTGTGCATGTGTGTATGTGGTGTTACAGACTGTTCGTTAGGTCAAACTGAGCAATATGTGTGTGTAGGGGTGTGTGTGTACAGTTATTTGCTGTGCACTGAGTCACAGTGAACCATGTGTGTGTGGGGAGCTGGTATAGTCAGAGCACTGAGTCACAGTTGAATGTGTGGGAGTTGTTTGTGTATGTGTGTGTGTATTTGCTGGTGTAGACTGTGCATTGAGTCACAGTGAGTAGTGCGGTGTGTGTGTGCTGTGATGGTGTGGACTGTGGTTTTATCCACTTTGACCTGAACGGCTGTGTGTGTTTGTGTGTTTGTGTGTGTGTGTGTGCTGGCACTAGATGACAGTTGAGACAGAGTGGGCTGTGTGTCTGTGTGTGCGCTGGTATAGACTCTGTATTGAGTCACTGTGAGCTGTGTGTGTATGTGTGTGCTCGTATAGGCTGTGCATTGAGTCACAGTGAGGTGTTTGTGTGTGTGTGTGCTGGTACAGGAAGCGTTTTGAGTCACAGTCTCGTGTGTGTGTGTGTGCATGTGAGTTTGTGTGCTGGTATGGGCTTTATTGTGCTGGTATGGGCTTTATTGACTCATGGGTGTGTGTGTGAGTGTGGGTGATACAGACTGCATTGAGTCACAGTGCGCTGTGTGTGTGTGCTTGTATAGGCGATTTATTGAGTACCAGTGAGCCATGTGTGAGTGCGTGTTGGTGTGTGTGTGTGTGTACCGGTATAGGCTGTGCATTGAGTCACAGTGAGGCCTGCATCTGTGCATGTCTGTGTTTGTGTGTGTGTGTTTGCTGGTATAGGCTGAGCTTTGAATCACTCTGAGGTGTGTGTGCATGTGCTGGTAAAATTGTGCCTTGATTCACTGTGCCATGTGAGTGTGTGTGCACGCTGGTATAGGTTGTGCATTGAGTCAGAGTGGGAGGTGTGTGTGTCTGTGTGTTCTGGTATAGGCTGACAATTGAGGCACACTGAGGTCTGTGTGCACATGTGTGTATATGTGTGCTGGTACAGCCTGCTCATTGAGTCATATTGAGTTTTGTGTGTGTGTGTGTGCAGGTAGAGGCAGCACATTGAGTCACAGTGAGGTGTATGTGTGTGATGTTATATGCTATGCACTGATTCATAGGGAGGTTTGTGTCTGTGTGTGTGCACTTTCTAGTTTAGGATTTGCATTGAATCACACTGAGCTGTGTTTTTGAGTGTCAGTATGTGTGCGTGTGTGGAGGTATGGGCTGTGGATTGACTCACATTTTGCCGTATGTGCTTCTCTGTGTGTGTATGTCTGCTAGCATATCCTGTGCAGTAAGTCACAGGGAGCCATGTGTGTGTGTGTGTGTGTGTCCTGGTACAGAGTGTGCATTGATTCACAGTCAGCCATGTGTGTGTGTGTGAGTGCACTGGTATAGGATGTGCAGTGAGTCAGAGTGATGTGTGTGTGTGTCTGCATGTTCTGATATAGGCTGCCCATTGTGTAACATTGAGGGTGTGTGTGTGTGTGTGCTGGTATAGGCTGCATATTTTGTCACAGTGAGCTGTGTGTGTGTGTATGTGTAGGTACAGGCTGTGCATTGAGTCACAGTGTGGGGGGTGTGTGTGATGTTATATTCTGTGCACTAGGACAGACTGAGCCGTGTGTGTGTGCTGGTATAATCTGAACATTGAGTCACAGTGTGGTGTGGTGTGTGTGCCTTTGCTGGTATGGACTGTGCATTGAATCCCAGCCCTGTGTTCGTGTTTGTGTATTTGGTGCTGTAGAGTCTGCATGAGTCACAGTAAGATGTGTGTGTGTGTACTGCTATAGGCTGTACACTGAGCCATATTAAGGTGTGTTTCTGTGTGTGTGTGTGCGGGTATAGGCTATGCATTGACTCACATTGAGCCATGTGTTTGTATGTGCTACTATACGCTATTCATTGAGTCTCAGTGAGCCATTGTTGTGTGTGTCTGTTTACTTGTATGGGCTTGGCATTGAGTCACAGAGAGGTGTTTGTGTGTGTTTGTGTGTCTGTGTGGTGGTATAAACTGCATTGAGTCACACGGCGGTGTGTGTGAGAGTGTGTGTGTGTGCAGGTACAGGCTGGTATTGAACCACAGTGAGCCGTGTGTGTGTGTGCTGGAATAGGCAGAGCATTGAGTCTCAGGTGTGTGTATGTGTGTGTGTATGCTGGTATGGTCTCTGCATTGATTCACTAAGGTGTGTTGTGTGTGTATGTACATGGAGCTGAAGACTGTACACTGATTCACAGTGAGCTGTGTGTGTATGTGTGTGTGTGTGTGATGGTATGGGCTTTGCATTGAGTCACTGAGGTGTGTGTCTGTGTGTGTATACCTGGAACTACAGACTGTGCACTGATTCACAATGAGCCATGTGTGAATGTGTGTATGTGATAGTATAGGGTGTTCATAGAGTCACAATGAGCCGTGCATATGTGTCTTTGCATGGGTGTTGTGGTATAGGCTGTGCATTGTGTCACAGTGACTGTGCGTGTGTGTGTGTGTGTTTGTGTTGGTATAGTACATGCATTGTATCAGAGAGAGCCATGCATGCGTCTCTGTGTGTGTGTGCTGGCATAGGCATTACATTGTGTCACAGTGAGCCATGTGTTTGTATGCTGGTGGAGACTCTGCATTGAGTCACAGTAAGACTTGTGTGTGTGCCAGTACAGGCTGTGCAAGGAGTCAGTGAGTCATATATGTGTGTGTGTGTGTGTGTGTGTGCTGATATATGAAGTGCATTGAGTCCAAGTGAATCATGTATGTTTGTGTGTGTTTGTGGGTGCTGCTATAGGTGGTTCACTGAGTCACAGTCAGGTATGTGTGAGTGTTTGTGTGTTCTTGTATAGGCTGTGCATTGATTCACAGTGAGGCATGTGTGTAAGCTGGTACAGGAGGTGCATTGAGTCACAGTGATGGTTGTGTTTGTGTGTGTGTGTGTGCTGCAGTAGGCTGTGTATTGAGTCACAGAAAGTGGGTCTTTGTGTGTGTATGTGCATGTACAGGCTGCGGTTTGAGTCACAGTGATGGGTGTCTCTGTGTGGTGTTATAGGCTGTGCATTGAATCACAGCCCTGTGTTAGTGTTGTGTATTTGGTGCTGTAGAGTCTGCATGAGTCACAGTAAGGTGTGTGTGTGTGCTGCTATATGCTGAGAATTGAGTCACACCTAGGTGAGTGTATGTGTATGTGTATGCTGATATGGGATTTGCATTGAATCACTGAGCGGTGTGTGTTTGTGTGTGTGTGTACTGCTATAGTCTGTACACTGAGCCATGTTAAGGTGTGTTTCTGTGTGTGTGTGTGCGGGTATAGGCTATGCATTGACTCACATTGAGCCATGTGTTTGTATGTGCTAGTATACACTGTTCATTGAGTCTCAGTGAGCCTTTGTTTTGTGTGTCTGTTTACTTGTATGGGCTTGGCATTGAGTCTCAGTCAGGTGTGTGTGTGTGTCTGTGTGGTGGTATCATCTGCATTGAGTCACACGGCGGTGTGTGTGAGAGTGTGTGTGTGTGCAGGTAGAGGCTGGTATTGAATGACAGTGAGCCGTGTGTGTGCCTGTGTGTGTGTGTGTGCTGGAATAGGCAGAGCATTGAGTCTCAGGTGTGTGTATGTGTGTGTGTATGCTGGTATGGTCTCTGCATTGATTCACTAAGGTGTGTTGTGTGTGTATGTACATGGAGCTGAAGACTGTACACTGATTCACAGTGAGCTGTGTGTGTATGTGTGTGTGTGTGTGATGGTATGGGCTTTGCATTGAGTCACTGAGGTGTGTGTCTGTGTGTGTATACCTGGAACTACAGACTGTGCACTGATTCACAATGAGCCATGTGTGAATGTGTGTATGTGATAGTATAGGGTGTGCATAGAGTCACAAAGAGCCGTGCATATGTGTCTTTGCATGGGTGTTGTGGTATAGGGTCTGCGTTGTGTCACAGTGACTGTGCGTGTGTGTGTGTTTGTGATGGTATAGTACGTGCATTGAATCAGAGAGAGCCATGCATGTGTCTCTGTGTGTGTGTGCTGGCATAGGCATTACATTGAGTCACAGTGAGCCATGTGTTTGTATGCTGGTGTAGACTCTGCATTGAGTCACAGTAAGCCTTGTGTGTGTGCCAGTACAGGCTGTGCATTGAGTCAGTGAGTCATATGTGTGTGTGTGTTTGTGTGTGTGTGTGCTGGTTTAGGCAGTGCATTGAGTCCAATGAGCAGTGTATGTTTGTGTGTGTGTGTGTGTGTTGCTATAGGTGGTTCACTGAGTCACAGTCAGGTATGTGTGAGTGAGTGTTTGTGTGTTCTTCTATAGGCTGTGCATTGATTCACAGTGAGCTCTGTGTGTATGGTGGTATAGGCGGTGCATTGAATCACAGTGATGGTTGTTTTTCTGTGTGTATGCTGCAGTAGGCTGTGAATTGAGTCACAGAAGGTGGGTCTTTGTGTGTGTATGTGCAAGTACAAGCTGCAGTTCGAGTCACAGTGATGGGTGTCTCTGTGTGATGTTATAGGCTGTGCATTGAATCACAGCGAGCCGTATTAGTGTGTGTACGTGTATTTGTGTATGCGTGTGTGTGTGTGATGGTACAGGCTGAACATTGAGTCACTGAGGTGTGCATGTGTGTATGTGGTGTTACAGACTGTTCGTTAGGTCAAACTGAGCAATATGTGTGTGTAGGGGTGTGTGTGTACAGTTATTTGCTGTGCACTGAGTCACAGTGAACCATGTGTGTGTGGGGAGCTGGTATAGTCAGAGCACTGAGTCACAGTTGAATGTGTGGGAGTTGTTTGTGTATGTGTGTGTGTATTTGCTGGTGTAGACTGTGCATTGAGTCACAGTGAGTAGTGCGGTGTGTGTGTGCTGTGATGGTGTGGACTGTGGTTTTATCCACTTTGACCTGAACGGCTGTGTGTGTTTGTGTGTTTGTGTGTGTGTGTGTGCTGGCACTAGATGACAGTTGAGACAGAGTGGGCTGTGTGTCTGTGTGTGCGCTGGTATAGACTCTGTATTGAGTCACTGTGAGCTGTGTGTGTATGTGTGTGCTCGTATAGGCTGTGCATTGAGTCACAGTGAGGTGTTTGTGTGTGTGTGTGCTGGTACAGGAAGCGTTTTGAGTCACAGTCTCGTGTGTGTGTGTGTGCATGTGAGTTTGTGTGCTGGTATGGGCTTTATTGTGCTGGTATGGACTTTATTGACTCATGGGTGTGTGTGTGAGTGTGGGTGATACAGACTGCATTGAGTCACAGTGCGCTGTGTGTGTGTGTGCTGGTATAGGCGATTTATTGAGTACCAGTGAGCCATGTGTGAGTGCGTGTTGGTGTGTGTGTGTGTGTACCGGTATAGGCTGTGCATTGAGTCACAGTGAGGCCTGCATCTGTGCATGTCTGTGTTTGTGTGTGTGTGTTTGCTGGTATAGGCTGAGCTTTGAATCACTGTGAGGTGTGTGTGCATGTGCTGGTAAAATTGTGCCTTGATTCACTGTGCCATGTGAGTGTGTGTGCACGCTGGTATAGGTTGTGCATTGAGTCAGAGTGGGAGGTGTGTGTGTCTGTGTGTTCTGGTATAGGCTGACAATTGAGGCACACTGAGGTCTGTGTGCACATGTGTGTATATGTGTGCTGGTACAGCCTGCTCATTGAGTCATATTGAGTTTTTTGTGTGTGTGTGTGCAAGTAGAGGCAGCACATTGAGTCACAGTGAGGTGTATGTGTGTGATGTTATATGCTATGCACTGATTCATAGGGAGGTTTGTGTCTGTGTGTGTGCACTTTCTAGTTTAGGATTTGCATTGAATCACACTGAGCTGTGTTTTTGAGTGTCAGTATGTGTGCGTGTGTGGAGGTATGGGCTGTGGATTGACTCACATTTTGCCGTATGTGCTTCTCTGTGTGTGTATGTCTGCTAGCATATCCTGTGCAGTAAGTCACAGGGAGCCATGTGTGTGTGTGTGTGTGTGTCCTGGTACAGAGTGTGCATTGATTCACAGTCAGCCATGTGTGTGTGTGTGAGTGCACTGGTATAGGATGTGCAGTGAGTCAGAGTGATGTGTGTGTGTGTCTGCATGTTCTGATATAGGCTGCCCATTGTTTAACATTGAGGGTGTATGTGTGTGTGTGTTGGTATAGGCTGCATATTTTGTCACAGTGAGCTGTGTGTGTGTGTATGTGTAGGTACAGGCTGTGCATTGAGTCACAGTGTGGGGGGTGTGTGTGATGTTATATTCTGTGCACTAGGATAGAGTGAGCCGTGTGTGTGTGCTGGTATAATCTGAACATTGAGTCACAGTGTGGTGTGGTGTGTGTGCCTTTGCTGGTATGGACTGTGCATTGAATCCCAGCCCTGTGTTAGTGTTTGTGTATTTGGTGCTGTAGAGTCTGCATGAGTCACAGTAAGATGTGTGTGTGTGTACTGCTATAGGCTGTACACTGAGCCATATTAAGGTGTGTTTCTGTGTGTGTGTGTGCGGGTATAGGCTATACATTGACTCACATTGAGCCATGTGTTTGTATGTGCTACTATACGCTATTCATTGAGTCTCAGTGAGCCATTGTTGTGTGTGTCTGTTTACTTGTATGGGCTTGGCATTGAGTCACAGAGAGGTGTTTTTGTGTGTTTGTGTGTCTGTGTGGTGGTATAAACTGCATTGAGTCACACGGCGGTGTGTGTGAGAGTGTGTGTGTGTGCAGGTACAGGCTGGTATTGAACCACAGTGAGCCGTGTGTGTGTGTGCTGGAATAGGCAGAGCATTGAGTCTCAGGTGTGTGTATGTGTGTGTGTATGCTGGTATGGTCTCTGCATTGATTCACTAAGGTGTGTTGTGTGTGTATGTACATGGAGCTGAAGACTGTACACTGATTCACAGTGAGCTGTGTGTGTATGTGTGTGTGTGTGTGATGGTATGGGCTTTGCATTGAGTCACTGAGGTGTGTGTCTGTGTGTGTATACCTGGAACTACAGACTGTGCACTGATTCACAATGAGCCATGTGTGAATGTGTGTATGTGATAGTATAGGGTGTGCATAGAGTCACAATGAGCCGTGCATATGTGTCTTTGCATGGGTGTTGTGGTATAGGCTGTGCATTGTGTCACAGTGACTGTGCGTGTGTGTGTGTGTGTGTTTGTGATGGTATAGTACATGCATTGTATCAGAGAGAGCCATGCATGCATCTCTGTGTGTGTGTGCTGGCATAGGCATTACATTGTGTCACAGTGAGCCATGTGTTTGTATGCTGGTGGAGACTCTGCATTGAGTCACAGTAAGACTTGTGTGTGTGCCAGTACAGGCTGTGCAAGGAGTCAGTGAGTCATATGTGTGTGTGTGTGTGTGTGTGTGCTGA
Organism: Pseudorca crassidens; assembly: GCF_039906515.1. Classification (NCBI taxonomy): domain Eukaryota; kingdom Metazoa; phylum Chordata; class Mammalia; order Artiodactyla; family Delphinidae; genus Pseudorca; species Pseudorca crassidens. The sequence goes on from NC_090318.1 coordinate 13,965,979, forward strand.
TATATGAAGTGCATTGAGTCCAAGTGAATCATGTATGTTTGTGTGTGTTTGTGGGTGCTGCTATAGGTGGTTCACTGAGTCACAGTCAGGTATGTGTGAGTGTTTGTGTGTTCTTGTATAGGCTGTGCATTGATTCACAGTGAGGCATGTGTGTAAGCTGGTACAGGAGGTGCATTGAGTCACAGTGATGGTTGTGTTTGTGTGTGTGTGTGTGCTGCAGTAGGCTGTGTATTGAGTCACAGAAAGTGGGTCTTTGTGTGTGTATGTGCATGTACAGGCTGCGGTTTGAGTCACAGTGATGGGTGTCTCTGTGTGGTGTTATAGGCTGTGCATTGAATCACAGCCCTGTGTTAGTGTTGTGTATTTGGTGCTGTAGAGTCTGCATGAGTCACAGTAACGTGTGTGTGTGTGCTGCTATATGCTGAGAATTGAGTCACACCTAGGTGAGTGTATGTGTATGTGTATGCTGATATGGGATTTGCATTGAATCACTGAACGGTGTGTGTTTGTGTGTGTGTGTACTGCTATAGTCTGTACACTGAGACATGTTAAGGTGTGTTTCTGTGTGTGTGTGTGCGGGTATAGGCTATGCATTGACTCACATTGAGCCATGTGTTTGTATGTGCTAGTATACACTGTTCATTGAGTCTCAGTGAGCCTTTGTTTTGTGTGTCTGTTTACTTGTATGGGCTTGGCATTGAGTCTCAGACAGGTGTGTGTGTGTGTCTGTGTGTCTGTGTGGTGGTATCATCTGCATTGAGTCACACGGCAGTGTGTGTGAGAGTGTGTGTGTGTGCAGGTACAGGCTGGTATTGAATGACAGTGAGCCGTGTGTGTGCCTGTGTGTGTGTGTGTGCTGGAATAGGCAGAGCATTGAGTCTCAGGTGTGTGTATGTGTGTGTGTATGCTGGTATGGTCTCTGCATTGATTCACTAAGGTGTGTTGTGTGTGTATGTACATGGAGCTGAAGACTGTACACTGATTCACAGTGAGCTGTGTGTGTATGTGTGTGTGTGTGTGTGATGGTATGGGCTTTGCATTGAGTCACTGAGGTGTGTGTCTGTGTGTGTATACCTGGAACTACAGACTGTGCACTGATTCACAATGAGCCATGTGTGAATGTGTGTATGTGATAGTATAGGGTGTGCATAGAGTCACAAAGAGCCGTGCATATGTGTCTTTGCATGGGTGTTGTGGTATAGGGTCTGCGTTGTGTCACAGTGACTGTGCGTGTGTGTGTGTTTGTGATGGTATAGTACGTGCATTGAATCAGAGAGAGCCATGCATGTGTCTCTGTGTGTGTGTGCTGTCATAGGCATTACATTGAGTCACAGTGAGCCATGTGTTTGTATGCTGGTGTAGACTCTGCATTGAGTCACAGTAAGCCTTGTGTGTGTGCCAGTACAGGCTGTGCATTGAGTCAGTGAGTCATATGTGTGTGTGTGTTTGTGTGTGTGTGTGCTGGTTTAGGCAGTGCATTGAGTCCAATGAGCAGTGTATGTTTGTGTGTGTGTGTGTGTGCTGCTATAGGTGGTTCACTGAGTCACAGTCAGGTATGTGTGAGTGAGTGTTTGTGTGTTCTTCTATAGGCTGTGCATTGATTCACAGTGAGCTCTGTGTGTATGGTGGTATAGGCGGTGCATTGAATCACAGTGATGGTTGTTTTTCTGTGTGTATGCTGCAGTAGGCTGTGAATTGAGTCACAGAAGGTGGGTCTTTGTGTGCGTATGTGCAGGTACAAGCTGCAGTTCGAGTCACAGTGATGGGTGTCTCTGTGTGATGTTATAGGCTGTGCATTGAATCACAGCGAGCCGTATTAGTGTGTGTACGTGTATTTGTGTATGCGTGTGTGTGTGTGATGGTACAGGCTGAACATTGAGTCACTGAGGTGTGCATGTGTGTATGTGGTGTTACAGACTGTTCGTTAGGTCAAACTGAGCAATATGTGTGTGTAGGGGTGTGTGTGTACAGTTATTTGCTGTGCACTGAGTCACAGTGAACCATGTGTGTGTGGGGAGCTGGTAGTGTCAGAGCACTGAGTCACAGTTGAATGTGTGGGAGTTGTTTGTGTATGTGTGTGTGTATTTGCTGGTGTAGACTGTGCATTGAGTCACAGTGAGTAGTGCAGTGTGTGTGTGCTGTGATGCTGTGGACTGTGGTTTTATCCACTTTGACCTGAACGGCTGTGTGTGTTTGTGTGTTTGTGTGTGTGTGTGTGTGCTGGCACTAGATGACAATTGAGACAGAGTGGGCTGTGTGTCTGTGTGTGCGCTGGTATAGACTCTGTATTGAGTCACTGTGAGCTGTGTGTGTATGTGTGTGCTCGTATAGGCTGTGCATTGAGTCACAGTGAGGTGTTTGTGTGTGTGTGTGCTGGTACAGGAAGCGTTTTGAGTCACAGTCTCGTGTGTGTGTGTGTGCATGTGAGTTTGTGTGCTGGTATGGGCTTTATTGTGCTGGTATGGGCTTTATTGACTCATGGGTGTGTGTGTGAGTGTGGGTGATACAGACTGCATTGAGTCACAGTGCGCTGTGTGTGTGTGTGCTGGTATAGGCGATTTATTGAGTACGAGTGAGCCATGTGTGAGTGCGTGTTGGTGTGTGTGTGTGTGTACTGGTATAGGCTGTGCATTGAGTCACAGTGAGGCCTGCATCTGTGCATGTCTGTGTTTGTGTGTGTGTGTTTGCTGGTATAGGCTGAGCTTTGAATCACTCTGAGGTGTGTGTGCATGTGCTGGTAAAATTGTGCCTTGATTCACTGTGCCATGTGAGTGTGTGTGCACGCTGGTATAGGTTGTGCATTGAGTCAGAGTGGGAGGTGTGTGTGTCTGTGTGTTCTGGTATAGGCTGACAATTGAGGCACACTGAGGTCTGTGTGCACATGTGTGTATATGTGTGCTGGTACAGCCTGCTCATTGAGTCATATTGAGTTTTTTGTGTGTGTGTGTGCAGGTAGAGGCAGCACATTGAGTCACAGTGAGGTGTATGTGTGTGATGTTATATGCTATGCACTGATTCATAGGGAGGTTTGTGTCTGTGTGTGTGCACTTTCTAGTTTAGGATTTGCATTGAATCACACTGAGCTGTGTTTTTGAGTGTCAGTATGTGTGCGTGTGTGGAGGTATGGGCTGTGGATTGACTCACATTTTGCCGTATGTGCTTCTCTGTGTGTGTATGTCTGCTAGCATATCCTGTGCAGTAAGTCACAGGGAGCCATGTGTGTGTGTGTGTGTGTGTCCTGGTACAGAGTGTGCATTGATTCACAGTCAGCCATGTGTGTGTGTGTGAGTGCACTGGTATAGGATGTGCAGTGAGTCAGAGTGATGTGTGTGTGTGTCTGCATGTTCTGATATAGGCTGCCCATTGTGTAACATTGAGGGTGTGTGTGTGTGTGTGCTGGTATAGGCTGCATATTTTGTCACAGTGAGCTGTGTGTGTGTGTATGTGTAGGTACAGGCTGTGCATTGAGTCACAGTGTGGGGAGTGTGTGTGATGTTATATTCTGTGCACTAGGACAGAGTGAGCCGTGTGTGTGTGCTGGTATAATCTGAACATTGAGTCACAGTGTGGTGTGGTGTGTGTGCCTTTGCTGGTATGGACTGTGCATTGAATCCCAGCCCTGTGTTAGTGTTTGTGTATTTGGTGCTGTAGAGTCTGCATGAGTCACAGTAAGATGTGTGTGTGTGTACTGCTATAGGCTGTACACTGAGCCATATTAAGGTGTGTTTCTGTGTGTGTGTGTGCGGGTATAGGCTATACATTGACTCACATTGAGCCATGTGTTTGTATGTGCTACTATACGCTATTCATTGAGTCTCAGTGAGCCATTGTTGTGTGTGTCTGTTTACTTGTATGGGCTTGGCATTGAGTCACAGAGAGGTGTTTGTGTGTGTTTGTGTGTCTGTGTGGTGGTATCATCTGCATTGAGTCACACGGCGGTGTGTGTGAGAGTGTGTGTGTGTGCAGGTACAGGCTGGTATTGAACCACAGTGAGCCGTGTGTGTGTGTGCTGGAATAGGCAGAGCATTGAGTCTCAGGTGTGTGTATGTGTGTGTGTATGCTGGTATGGTCTCTGCATTGATTCACTAAGGTGTGTTGTGTGTGTATGTACATGGAGCTGAAGACTGTACACTGATTCACAGTGAGCTGTGTGTGTATGTGTGTGTGCGTGTGATGGTATGGGCTTTGCATTGAGTCACTGAGGTGTGTGTCTCTGTGTGTATACCTGGAACTACAGACTGTGCACTGATTCACAATGAGCCATGTTGAATGTGTGTATGTGATAGTATAGGGTGTTCATCGAGTCACAATGAGCCGTGCATATGTGTCTTTGCATGGGTGTTGTGGTATAGGCTGTGCATTGTGTCACAGTGACTGTGCGTGTGTGTGTGTGTGTGTTTGTGATGGTATAGTACATGCATTGTATCAGAGAGAGCCATGCATGCGTCTCTGTGTGTGTGTGCTGGCATAGGCATTACATTGTGTCACAGTGAGCCATGTGTTTGTATGCTGGTGGAGACTCTGCATTGAGTCACAGTAAGACTTGTGTGTGTGCCAGTACAGGCTGTGCAAGGAGTCAGTGAGTCATATATGTGTGTGTGTGTGTGTGTGTGCTGATATATGAAGTGCATTGAGTCCAAGTGAATCATGTATGTTTGTGTGTGTTTGTGGGTGCTGCTATAGGTGGTTCACTGAGTCACAGTCAGGTATGTGTGAGTGTTTGTGTGTTCTTGTATAGGCTGTGCATTGATTCACAGTGAGGTATGTGTGTAAGCTGGTACAGGAGGTGCATTGAGTCACAGTGATGGTTGTGTTTGTGTGTGTGTGTGTGCTGCAGTAGGCTGTGTATTGAGTCACAGAAAGTGTGTCTTTGTGTGTGTATGTGCATGTACAGGCTGTGGTTTGAGTCACAGTGATGGGTGTCTCTGTGTGGTGTTATAGGCTGTGCATTGAATCACAGCCCTGTTTTAGTGTTGTGTATTTGGTGCTGTAGAGTCTGCATGAGTCACAGTAAGGTGTGTGTGTGTGCTGCTATATGCTGAGAATTGAGTCACACCTAGGTGAGTGTATGTGTATGTGTATGCTGATATGGGATTTGCATTGAATCACTGAACGGTGTGTGTTTGTGTGTGTGTGTACTGCTATAGTCTGTACACTGAGACATGTTAAGGTGTGTTTCTGTGTGTGTGTGTGCGGGTATAGGCTATGCATTGACTCACATTGAGCCATGTGTTTGTATGTGCTAGTATACACTGTTCATTGAGTCTCAGTGAGCCTTTGTTTTGTGTGTCTGTTTACTTGTATGGGCTTGGCATTGAGTCTCAGACAGGTGTGTGTGTGTGTCTGTGTGTCTGTGTGGTGGTATCATCTACATTGAGTCACACGGCGGTGTGTGTGAGAGTGTGTGTGTGTGCAGGTACAGGCTGGTATTGAATGACAGTGAGCCGTGTGTGTGCCTGTGTGTGTGTGTGTGCTGGAATAGGCAGAGCATTGAGTCTCAGGTGTGTGTATGTGTGTGTGTATGCTGGTATGGTCTCTGCATTGATTCACTAAGGTGTGTTGTGTGTGTATGTACATGGAGCTGAAGACTGTACACTGATTCACAGTGAGCTGTGTGTGTATGTGTGTGTGTGTGTGATGGTATGGGCTTTGCATTGAGTCACTGAGGTGTGTGTCTGTGTGTGTATACCTGGAACTACAGACTGTGCACTGATTCACAATGAGCCATGTGTGAATGTGTGTATGTGATAGTATAGGGTGTGCATAGAGTCACAAAGAGCCGTGCATATGTGTCTTTGCATGGGTGTTGTGGTATAGGGTCTGCGTTGTGTCACAGTGACTGTGCGTGTGTGTGTGTTTGTGATGGTATAGTACGTGCATTGAATCAGAGAGAGCCATGCATGTGTCTCTGTGTGTGTGTGCTGGCATAGGCATTACATTGAGTCACAGTGAGCCATGTGTTTGTATGCTGGTGTAGACTCTGCATTGAGTCACAGTAAGCCTTGTGTGTGTGCCAGTACAGGCTGTGCATTGAGTCAGTGAGTCATATGTGTGTGTGTGTTTGTGTGTGTGTGTGCTGGTTTAGGCAGTGCATTGAGTCCAATGAGCAGTGTATGTTTGTGTGTGTGTGTGTGTGCTGCTATAGGTGGTTCACTGAGTCACAGTCAGGTATGTGTGAGTGTTTGTGTGTTCTTCTATAGGCTGTGCATTGATTCACAGTGAGCTCTGTGTGTATGGTGGTATAGGCGGTGCATTGAATCACAGTGATGGTTGTTTTTCTGTGTGTATGCTGCAGTAGGCTGTGAATTGAGTCACAGAAGGTGGGTCTTTGTGTGCGTATGTGCAGGTACAAGCTGCAGTTCGAGTCACAGTGATGGGTGTCTCTGTGTGATGTTATAGGCTGTGCATTGAATCACAGCGAGCCGTATTAGTGTGTGTACGTGTATTTGTGTATGCGTGTGTGTGTGTGATGGTACAGGCTGAACATTGAGTCACTGAGGTGTGCATGTGTGTATGTGGTGTTACAGACTGTTCGTTAGGTCAAACTGAGCAATATGTGTGTGTAGGGGTGTGTGTGTACAGTTATTTGCTGTGCACTGAGTCACAGTGAACCATGTGTGTGTGGGGAGCTGGTATAGTCAGAGCACTGAGTCACAGTTGAATGTGTGGGAGTTGTTTGTGTATGTGTGTGTGTATTTGCTGGTGTAGACTGTGCATTGAGTCACAGTGAGTAGTGCGGTGTGTGTGTGCTGTGATGGTGTGGACTGTGGTTTTATCCACTTTGACCTGAACGGCTGTGTGTGTTTGTGTGTTTGTGTGTGTGTGTGTGTGCTGGCACTAGATGACAGTTGAGACAGAGTGGGCTGTGTGTCTGTGTGTGCGCTGGTATAGACTCTGTATTGAGTCACTGTGAGCTGTGTGTGTATGTGTGTGCTCGTATAGGCTGTGCATTGAGTCACAGTGAGGTGTTTGTGTGTGTGTGTGCTGGTACAGGAAGCGTTTTGAGTCACAGTCTCGTGTGTGTGTGTGTGCATGTGAGTTTGTGTGCTGGTATGGGCTTTATTGTGCTGGTATGGGCTTTATTGACTCATGGGTGTGTGTGTGAGTGTGGGTGATACAGACTGCATTGAGTCACAGTGCGCTGTGTGTGTGTGTGCTGGTATAGGCGATTTATTGAGTACCAGTGAGCCATGTGTGAGTGCGTGTTGGTGTGTGTGTGTGTGTACTGGTATAGGCTGTGCATTGAGTCACAGTGAGGCCTGCATCTGTGCATGTCTGTGTTTGTGTGTGTGTGTTTGCTGGTATAGGCTGAGCTTTGAATCACTCTGAGGTGTGTGTGCATGTGCTGGTAAAATTGTGCCTTGATTCACTGTGCCATGTGAGTGTGTGTGCACGCTGGTATAGGTTGTGCATTGAGTCAGAGTGGGAGGTGTGTGTGTCTGTGTGTTCTGGTATAGGCTGACAATTGAGGCACACTGAGGTCTGTGTGCACATGTGTGTATATGTGTGCTGGTACAGCCTGCTCATTGAGTCATATTGAGTTTTTTTTGTGTGTGTGTGCAGGTAGAGGCAGCACATTGAGTCACAGTGAGGTGTATGTGTGTGATGTTATATGCTATGCACTGATTCATAGGGAGGTTTGTGTCTGTGTGTGTGCACTTTCTAGTTTAGGATTTGCATTGAATCACACTGAGCTGTGTTTTTGAGTGTCAGTATGTGTGCGTGTGTGGAGGTATGGGCTGTGGATTGACTCACATTTTGCCGTATGTGCTTCTCTGTGTGTGTATGTCTGCTAGCATATCCTGTGCACTGAGTCACAGGGAGCCGTGTGTGTGTGTGTGTGTGTGTCCTGGTACAGAGTGTGCATTGATTCACAGTCAGCCATGTGTGTGTGTGTGTGAGTGCACTGGTATAGGATGTGCAGTGAGTCAGAGTGATGTGTGTGTGTGTCTGCATGTTCTGATATAGGCTGCCCATTGTGTAACATTGAGGGTGTGTGTGTGTGTGTGCTGGTATAGGCTGCATATTTTGTCACAGTGAGCTGTGTGTGTGTGTATGTGTAGGTACAGGCTGTGCATTGAGTCACAGTGTGGGGTGTGTGTGTGATGTTATATTCTGTGCACTAGGACAGAGTGAGCCGTGTGTGTGTGCTGGTATAATCTGAACATTGAGTCACAGTGTGGTGTGGTGTGTGTGCCTTTGCTGGTATGGACTGTGCATTGAATCCCAGCCCTGTGTTAGTGTTTGTGTATTTGGTGCTGTAGAGTCTGCATGAGTCACAGTAAGATATGTGTGTGTGTACTGCTATAGGCTGTACACTGAGCCATATTAAGGTGTGTTTCTGTGTGTGTGTGTGCGGGTATAGGCTATGCATTGACTCACATTGAGCCATGTGTTTGTATGTGCTACTATACGCTATTCATTGAGTCTCAGTGAGCCATTGTTGTGTGTGTCTGTTTACTTGTATGGGCTTGGCATTGAGTCACAGAGAGGTGTTTGTGTGTGTTTGTGTGTCTGTGTGGTGGTATAAACTGCATTGAGTCACACGGCGGTGTGTGTGAGAGTGTGTGTGTGTGCAGGTACAGGCTGGTATTGAACCACAGTGAGCCGTGTGTGTGTGTGCTGGAATAGGCAGAGCATTGAGTCTCAGGTGTGTGTATGTGTGTGTGTATGCTGGTATGGTCTCTGCATTGATTCACTAAGGTGTGTTGTGTGTGTATGTACATGGAGCTGAAGACTGTACACTGATTCACAGTGAGCTGTGTGTGTATGTGTGTGTGTGTGTGATGGTATGGGCTTTGCATTGAGTCACTGAGGTGTGTGTCTGTGTGTGTATACCTGGAACTACAGACTGTGCACTGATTCACAATGAGCCATGTGTGTATGTGTGTATGTGATAGTATAGGGTGTTCATAGAGTCACAATGAGCCGTGCATATGTGTCTTTGCATGGGTGTTGTGGTATAGGCTGTGCATTGTGTCACAGTGACTGTGCGTGTGTGTGTGTGTGTGTTTGTGATGGTATAGTACATGCATTGTATCAGAGAGAGCCATGCATGCATCTCTGTGTGTGTGTGCTGGCATAGGCATTACATTGTGTCACAGTGAGCCATGTGTTTGTATGCTGGTGGAGACTCTGCATTGAGTCACAGTAAGACTTGTGTGTGTGCCAGTACAGGCTGTGCAAGGAGTCAGTGAGTCATATGTGTGTGTGTGTGTGTTTGTGTGTGCTGATATATGAAGTGCATTGAGTCCAAGTGAATCATGTATGTTTGTGTGTGTTTGTGGGTGCTGCTATAGGTGGTTCACTGAGTCACAGTCAGGTATGTGTGAGTGTTTGTGTGTTCTTGTATAGGCTGTGCATTGATTCACAGTGAGGCATGTGTGTAAGCTGGTACAGGAGGTGCATTGAGTCACAGTGATGGTTGTGTTTGTGTGTGTGTGTGTGCTGCAGTAGGCTGTGTATTGAGTCACAGAAAGTGGGTCTTTGTGTGTGTATGTGCATGTACAGGCTGCGGTTTGAGTCACAGTGATGGGTGTCTCTGTGTGGTGTTATAGGCTGTGCATTGAATCACAGCCCTGTGTTAGTGTTGTGTATTTGGTGCTGTAGAGTCTGCATGAGTCACAGTAAGGTGTGTGTGTGTGCTGCTATATGCTGAGAATTGAGTCACACCTAGGTGAGTGTATGTGTATGTGTATGCTGATATGGGATTTGCATTGAATCACTGAGCGGTGTGTGTTTGTGTGTGTGTGTACTGCTATAGTCTGTACACTGAGCCATGTTAAGGTGTGTTTCTGTGTGTGTGTGTGCGGGTATAGGCTATGCATTGACTCACATTGAGCCATGTGTTTGTATGTGCTAGTATACACTGTTCATTGAGTCTCAGTGAGCCTTTGTTTTGTGTGTCTGTTTACTTGTATGGGCTTGGCATTGAGTCTCAGACAGGTGTGTGTGTGTCTGTGTGTCTGTGTGGTGGTATCATCTGCATTGAGTCACACGGCGGTGTGTGTGAGTGTGTGTGTGTGCAGGTACAGGCTGGTATTGAATGACAGTGAGCCGTGTGTGTGCCTGTGTGTGTGTGTGTGCTGGAATAGGCAGAGCATTGAGTCTCAGGTGTGTGTATGTGTGTGTGTATGCTGGTATGGTCTCTGCATTGATTCACTAAGGTGTGTTGTGTGTGTATGTACATGGAGCTGAAGACTGTACACTGATTCACAGTGAGCTGTGTGTGTATGTGTGTGTGTGTGTGATGGTATGGGCTTTGCATTGAGTCACTGAGGTGTGTGTCTGTGTGTGTATACCTGGAACTACAGACTGTGCACTGATTCACAATGAGCCATGTGTGAATGTGTGTATGTGATAGTAAAGGGTGTGCATAGAGTCACAAAGAGCCGTGCATATGTGTCTTTGCATGGGTGTTGTGGTATAGGGTCTGCGTTGTGTCACAGTGACTGTGCGTGTGTGTGTGTTTGTGATGGTATAGTACGTGCATTGAATCAGAGAGAGCCATGCATGTGTCTCTGTGTGTGTGTGCTGTCATAGGCATTACATTGAGTCACAGTGAGCCATGTGTTTGTATGCTGGTGTAGACTCTGCATTGAGTCACAGTAAGCCTTGTGTGTGTGCCAGTACAGGCTGTGCATTGAGTCAGTGAGTCATATGTGTGTGTGTGTTTGTGTGTGTGTGTGCTGGTTTAGGCAGTGCATTGAGTCCAATGAGCAGTGTATGTTTGTGTGTGTGTGTGTGTGCTGCTATAGGTGGTTCACTGAGTCACAGTCAGGTATGTGTGAGTGAGTGTTTGTGTGTTCTTCTATAGGCTGTGCATTGATTCACAGTGAGCTCTGTGTGTATGGTGGTATAGGCGGTGCATTGAATCACAGTGATGGTTGTTTTTCTGTGTGTATGCTGCAGTAGGCTGTGAATTGAGTCACAGAAGGTGGGTCTTTGTGTGCGTATGTGCAGGTACAAGCTGCAGTTCGAGTCACAGTGATGGGTGTCTCTGTGTGATGTTATAGGCTGTGCATTGAATCACAGCGAGCCGTATTAGTGTGTGTACGTGTATTTGTGTATGCGTGTGTGTGTGTGATGGTACAGGCTGAACATTGAGTCACTGAGGTGTGCATGTGTGTATGTGGTGTTACAGACTGTTCGTTAGGTCAAACTGAGCAATATGTGTGTGTAGGGGTGTGTGTGTACAGTTATTTGCTGTGCACTGAGTCACAGTGAACCATGTGTGTGTGGGGAGCTGGTATAGTCAGAGCACTGAGTCACAGTTGAATGTGTGGGAGTTGTTTGTGTATGTGTGTGTGTATTTGCTGGTGTAGACTGTGCATTGAGTCACAGTGAGTAGTGCGCTGTGTGTGTGCTGTGATGGTGTGGACTGTGGTTTTATCCACTTTGACCTGAACGGCTGTGTGTGTTTGTGTGTTTGTGTGTGTGTGTGTGCTGGCACTAGATGACAATTGAGACAGAGTGGGCTGTGTGTCTGTGTGTGCGCTGGTATAGACTCTGTATTGAGTCACTGTGAGCTGTGTGTGTATGTGTGTGCTCGTATAGGCTGTGCATTGAGTCACAGTGAGGTGTTTGTGTGTGTGTGTGCTGGTACAGGAAGCGTTTTGAGTCACAGTCTCGTGTGTGTGTGTGTGCATGTGAGTTTGTGTGCTGGTATGGGCTTTATTGTGCTGGTATGGGCTTTATTGACTCATGGGTGTGTGTGTGAGTGTGGGTGATACAGACTGCATTGAGTCACAGTGTGCTGTGTGTGTGTGTGCTGGTATAGGCGATTTATTGAGTACGAGTGAGCCATGTGTGAGTGCGTGTTGGTGTGTGTGTGTGTGTACTGGTATAGGCTGTGCATTGAGTCACAGTGAGGCCTGCATCTGTGCATGTCTGTGTTTGTGTGTGTGTGTTTGCTGGTATAGGCTGAGCTTTGAATCACTCTGAGGTGTGTGTGCATGTGCTGGTAAAATTGTGCCTTGATTCACTGTGCCATGTGAGTGTGTGTGCACGCTGGTATAGGTTGTGCATTGAGTCAGAGTGGGAGGTGTGTGTGTCTGTGTGTTCTGGTATAGGCTGACAATTGAGGCACACTGAGGTCTGTGTGCACATGTGTGTATATGTGTGCTGGTACAGCCTGCTCATTGAGTCATATTGAGTTTTTTGTGTGTGTGTGTGCAGGTAGAGGCAGCACATTGAGTCACAGTGAGGTGTATGTGTGTGATGTTATATGCTATGCACTGATTCATAGGGAGGTTTGTGTCTGTGTGTGTGCACTTTCTAGTTTAGGATTTGCATTGAATCACACTGAGCTGTGTTTTTGAGTGTCAGTATGTGTGCGTGTGTGGAGGTATGGGCTGTGGATTGACTCACATTTTGCCGTATGTGCTTCTCTGTGTGTGTATGTCTGCTAGCATATCCTGTGCACTGAGTCACAGGGAGCCGTGTGTGTGTGTGTGTGTGTGTCCTGGTACAGAGTGTGCATTGATTCACAGTCAGCCATGTGTGTGTGTGTGTGAGTGCACTGGTATAGGATGTGCAGTGAGTCAGAGTGATGTGTGTGTGTGTCTGCATGTTCTGATATAGGCTGACCATTGTGTAACATTGAGGGTGTGTGTGTGTGTGTGCTGGTATAGGCTGCATATTTTGTCACAGTGAGCTGTGTGTGTGTGTATGTGTAGGTACAGGCTGTGCATTGAGTCACAGTGTGGGGTGTGTGTGTGATGTTATATTCTGTGCACTAGGACAGAGTGAGCCGTGTGTGTGTGCTGGTATAATCTGAACATTGAGTCACAGTGTGGTGTGGTGTGTGTGCCTTTGCTGGTATGGACTGTGCATTGAATCCCAGCCCTGTGTTAGTGTTTGTGTATTTGGTGCTGTAGAGTCTGCATGAGTCACAGTAAGATATGTGTGTGTGTACTGCTATAGGCTGTACACTGAGCCATATTAAGGTGTGTTTCTGTGTGTGTGTGTGCGGGTATAGGCTATGCATTGACTCACATTGAGCCATGTGTTTGTATGTGCTACTATACGCTATTCATTGAGTCTCAGTGAGCCATTGTTGTGTGTGTCTGTTTACTTGTATGGGCTTGGCATTGAGTCACAGAGAGGTGTTTGTGTGTGTTTGTGTGTCTGTGTGGTGGTATAAACTGCATTGAGTCACACGGCGGTGTGTGTGAGAGTGTGTGTGTGTGCAGGTACAGGCTGGTATTGAACCACAGTGAGCCGTGTGTGTGTGTGCTGGAATAGGCAGAGCATTGAGTCTCCGGTGTGTGTATGTGTGTGTGTATGCTGGTATGGTCTCTGCATTGATTCACTAAGGTGTGTTGTGTGTGTATGTACATGGAGCTGAAGACTGTACACTGATTCACAGTGAGCTGTGTGTGTATGTGTGTGTGTGTGTGATGGTATGGGCTTTGCATTGAGTCACTGAGGTGTGTGTCTGTGTGTGTATACCTGGAACTACAGACTGTGCACTGATTCACAATGAGCCATGTGTGTATGTGTGTATGTGATAGTATAGGGTGTTCATAGAGTCACAATGAGCCGTGCATATGTGTCTTTGCATGGGTGTTGTGGTATAGGCTGTGCATTGTGTCACAGTGACTGTGCGTGTGTGTGTGTGTGTTTGTGATGGTATAGTACATGCATTGTATCAGAGAGAGCCATGCATGCGTCTCTGTGTGTGTGTGCTGGCATAGGCATTACATTGTGTCACAGTGAGCCATGTGTTTGTATGCTGGTGGAGACTCTGCATTGAGTCACAGTAAGACTTGTGTGTGTGCCAGTACAGGCTGTGCAAGGAGTCAGTGAGTCATATGTGTGTGTGTGTGTGTTTGTGTGTGCTGATATATGAAGTGCATTGAGTCCAAGTGAATCATGTATGTTTGTGTGTGTTTGTGGGTGCTGCTATAGGTGGTTCACTGAGTCACAGTCAGGTATGTGTGAGTGTTTGTGTGTTCTTGTATAGGCTGTGCATTGATTCACAGTGAGGCATGTGTGTAAGCTGGTACAGGAGGTGCATTGAGTCACAGTGATGGTTGTGTTTGTGTGTGTGTGTGTGCTGCAGTAGGCTGTGTATTGAGTCACAGAAAGTGGGTCTTTGTGTGTGTATGTGCATGTACAGGCTGCGGTTTGAGTCACAGTGATGGGTGTCTCTGTGTGGTGTTATAGGCTGTGCATTGAATCACAGCCCTGTGTTAGTGTTGTGTATTTGGTGCTGTAGAGTCTGCATGAGTCAGAGTAAGGTGTGTGTGTGTGCTGCTATATGCTGAGAATTGAGTCACACCTAGGTGAGTGTATGTGTATGTGTATGCTGATATGGGATTTGCATTGAATCACTGAGCGGTGTGTGTTTGTGTGTGTGTGTACTGCTATAGTCTGTACACTGAGACATGTTAAGGTGTGTTTCTGTGTGTGTGTGTGCGGGTATAGGCTATGCATTGACTCACATTGAGCCATGTGTTTGTATGTGCTAGTATACACTGTTCATTGAGTCTCAGTGAGCCTTTGTTTTGTGTGTCTGTTTACTTGTATGGGCTTGGCATTGAGTCTCAGACAGGTGTGTGTGTGTGTCTGTGTGTCTGTGTGGTGGTATCATCTGCATTGAGTCACATGGCGGTGTGTGTGAGAGTGTGTGTGTGTGCAGGTACAGGCTGGTATTGAATGACAGTGAGCCGTGTGTGTGCCTGTGTGTGTGTGTGTGCTGGAATAGGCAGAGCATTGAGTCTCAGGTGTGTGTATGTGTGTGTGTATGCTGGTATGGTCTCTGCATTGATTCACTAAGGTGTGTTGTGTGTGTATGTACATGGAGCTGAAGACTGTACACTGATTCACAGTGAGCTGTGTGTGTATGTGTGTGTGTGTGTGATGGTATGGGCTTTGCATTGAGTCACTGAGGTGTGTGTCTGTGTGTGTATACCTGGAACTACAGACTGTGCACTGATTCACAATGAGCCATGTGTGAATGTGTGTATGTGATAGTATAGGGTGTGCATAGAGTCACAAAGAGCCGTGCATATGTGTCTTTGCATGGGTGTTGTGGTATAGGGTCTGCGTTGTGTCACAGTGACTGTGCGTGTGTGTGTGTTTGTGATGGTATAGTACGTGTGATGGTATAGTACGTACCTGCATTGAATCAGAGAGAGCCATGCATGTGTCTCTGTGTGTGTGTGCTGGCATAGGCATTACATTGAGTCACAGTGAGCCATGTGTTTGTATGCTGGTGTAGACTCTGCATTGAGTCACAGTAAGCCTTGTGTGTGTGCCAGTACAGGCTGTGCATTGAGTCAGTGAGTCATATGTGTGTGTGTGTTTGTGTGTGTGTGTGCTGGTTTAGGCAGTGCATTGAGTCCAATGAGCAGTGTATGTTTGTGTGTGTGTGTGTGTGCTGCTATAGGTGGTTCACTGAGTCACAGTCAGGTATGTGTGAGTGAGTGTTTGTGTGTTCTTCTATAGGCTGTGCATTGATTCACAGTGAGCTCTGTGTGTATGGTGGTATAGGCGGTGCATTGAATCACAGTGATGGTTGTTTTTCTGTGTGTATGCTGCAGTAGGCTGTGAATTGAGTCACAGAAGGTGGGTCTTTGTGTGTATATGTGCAGGTACAAGCTGCAGTTCGAGTCACAGTGATGGGTGTCTCTGTGTGATGTTATAGGCTGTGCATTGAATCACAGCGAGCCGTATTAGTGTGTGTACGTGTATTTGTGTATGCGTGTGTGTGTGTGATGGTACAGGCTGAACATTGAATCACTGAGGTGTGCATGTGTGTATGTGGTGTTACAGACTGTTTGTTAGGTCAAACTGAGCAATATGTGTGTGTAGGGGTGTGTGTGTACAGTTATTTGCTGTGCACTGAGTCACAGTGAACCATGTGTGTGTGGGGAGCTGGTATAGTCAGAGCACTGAGTCACAGTTGAATGTGTGGGAGTTGTTTGTGTATGTGTGTGTGTATTTGCTGGTGTAGACTGTGCATTGAGTCACAGTGAGTAGTGCGCTGTGTGTGTGCTGTGATGGTGTGGACTGTGGTTTTATCCACTTTGACCTGAACGGCTGTGTGTGTTTGTGTGTGTGTGTGTGCTGGCACTAGATGACAATTGAGACAGAGTGGGCTGTGTGTCTGTGTGTGCGCTGGTATAGACTCTGTATTGAGTCACTGTGAGCTGTGTGTGTATGTGTGTGCTCGTATAGGCTGTGCATTGAGTCACAGTGAGGTGTTTGTGTGTGTGTGTGCTGGTACAGGAAGCGTTTTGAGTCACAGTCTCGTGTGTGTGTGTGTGCATGTGAGTTTGTGTGCTGGTATGGGCTTTATTGTGCTGGTATGGGCTTTATTGACTCATGGGTGTGTGTGTGAGTGTGGGTGATACAGACTGCATTGAGTCACAGTGCGCTGTGTGTGTGTGCTGGTATAGGCGATTTATTGAGTACCAGTGAGCCATGTGTGAGTGCGTGTTGGTGTGTGTGTGTGTGTACTGGTATAGGCTGTGCATTGAGTCACAGTGAGGCCTGCATCTGTGCATGTCTGTGTTTGTGTGTGTGTGTTTGCTGGTATAGGCTGAGCTTTGAATCACTCTGAGGTGTGTGTGCATGTGCTGGTAAAATTGTGCCTTGATTCACTGTGCCATGTGAGTGTGTGTGCACGCTGGTATAGGTTGTGCATTGAGTCACAGTGGGAGGTGTGTGTGTCTGTGTGTTCTGGTATAGGCTGACAATTGAGGCACACTGAGGTCTGTGTGCACATGTGTGTATATGTGTGCTGGTACAGCCTGCTCATTGAGTCATATTGAGTTTTTTTTGTGTGTGTGTGCAGGTAGAGGCAGCACATTGAGTCACAGTGAGGTGTATGTGTGTGATGTTATATGCTATGCACTGATTCATAGGGAGGTTTGTGTCTGTGTGTGTGCACTTTCTAGTTTAGGATTTGCATTGAATCACACTGAGCTGTGTTTTTGAGTGTCAGTATGTGTGCGTGTGTGGAGGTATGGGCTGTGGATTGACTCACATTTTGCCGTATGTGCTTCTCTGTGTGTGTATGTCTGCTAGCATATCCTGTGCACTGAGTCACAGGGAGCCGTGTGTGTGTGTGTGTGTGTGTCCTGGTACAGAGTGTGCATTGATTCACAGTCAGCCATGTGTGTGTGTGTGTGAGTGCACTGGTATAGGATGTGCAGTGAGTCAGAGTGATGTGTGTGTGTGTCTGCATGTTCTGATATAGGCTGACCATTGTGTAACATTGAGGGTGTGTGTGTGTGTGTGCTGGTATAGGCTGCATATTTTGTCACAGTGAGCTGTGTGTGTGTGTATGTGTAGGTACAGGCTGTGCATTGAGTCACAGTGTGGGGTGTGTGTGTGATGTTATATTCTGTGCACTAGGACAGAGTGAGCCGTGTGTGTGTGCTGGTATAATCTGAACATTGAGTCACAGTGTGGTGTGGTGTGTGTGCCTTTGCTGGTATGGACTGTGCATTGAATCCCAGCCCTGTGTTAGTGTTTGTGTATTTGGTGCTGTAGAGTCTGCATGAGTCACAGTAAGATGTGTGTGTGTGTACTGCTATAGGCTGTACACTGAGCCATATTAAGGTGTGTTTCTGTGTGTGTGTGTGCGGGTATAGGCTATACATTGACTCACATTGAGCCATGTGTTTGTATGTGCTACTATACGCTATTCATTGAGTCTCAGTGAGCCATTGTTGTGTGTGTCTGTTTACTTGTATGGGCTTGGCATTGAGTCACAGAGAGGTGTTTGTGTGTGTTTGTGTGTCTGTGTGGTGGTATAAACTGCATTGAGTCACACGGCGGTGTGTGTGAGAGTGTGTGTGTGTGCAGGTACAGGCTGGTATTGAACCACAGTGAGCCGTGTGTGTGTGTGCTGGAATAGGCAGAGCATTGAGTCTCAGGTGTGTGTATGTGTGTGTGTATGCTGGTATGGTCTCTGCATTGATTCACTAAGGTGTGTTGTGTGTGTATGTACATGGAGCTGAAGACTGTACACTGATTCACAGTGAGCTGTGTGTGTATGTGTGTGTGTGTGTGATGGTATGGGCTTTGCATTGAGTCACTGAGGTGTGTGTCTGTGTGTGTATACCTGGAACTACAGACTGTGCACTGATTCACAATGAGCCATGTGTGAATGTGTGTATGTGATAGTATAGGGTGTGCATAGAGTCACAATGAGCCGTGCATATGTGTCTTTGCATGGGTGTTGTGGTATAGGCTGTGCATTGTGTCACAGTGACTGTGCGTGTGTGTGTGTGTGTTTGTGATGGTATAGTACATGCATTGTATCAGAGAGAGCCATGCATGCGTCTCTGTGTGTGTGTGCTGGCATAGGCATTACATTGTGTCACAGTGAGCCATGTGTTTGTATGCTGGTGGAGACTCTGCATTGAGTCACAGTAAGACTTGTGTGTGTGCCAGTACAGGCTGTGCAAGGAGTCAGTGAGTCATATATGTGTGTGTGTGTGTGTGTGTGTGCTGATATATGAAGTGCATTGAGTCCAAGTGAATCATGTATGTTTGTGTGTGTTTGTGGGTGCTGCTATAGGTGGTTCACTGAGTCACAGTCAGGTATGTGTGAGTGTTTGTGTGTTCTTGTATAGGCTGTGCATTGATTCACAGTGAGGCATGTGTGTAAGCTGGTACAGGAGGTGCATTGAGTCACAGTGATGGTTGTGTTTGTGTGTGTGTGTGTGCTGCAGTAGGCTGTGTATTGAGTCACAGAAAGTGGGTCTTTGTGTGTGTATGTGCATGTACAGGCTGCGGTTTGAGTCACAGTGATGGGTGTCTCTGTGTGGTGTTATAGGCTGTGCATTGAATCACAGCCCTGTGTTAGTGTTGTGTATTTGGTGCTGTAGAGTCTGCATGAGTCACAGTAAGGTGTGTGTGTGTGCTGCTATATGCTGAGAATTGAGTCACACCTAGGTGAGTGTATGTGTATGTGTATGCTGATATGGGATTTGCATTGAATCACTGAACGGTGTGTGTTTGTGTGTGTGTGTACTGCTATAGTCTGTACACTGAGCCATGTTAAGGTGTGTTTCTGTGTGTGTGTGTGCGGGTATAGGCTATGCATTGACTCACATTGAGCCATGTGTTTGTATGTGCTAGTATACACTGTTCATTGAGTCTCAGTGAGCCTTTGTTTTGTGTGTCTGTTTACTTGTATGGGCTTGGCATTGAGTCTCAGACAGGTGTGTGTGTGTGTCTGTGTGTCTGTGTGGTGGTATCATCTGCATTGAGTCACACGGCAGTGTGTGTGAGAGTGTGTGTGTGTGTAGGTACAGGCTGGTATTGAATGACAGTGAGCCGTGTGTGTGCCTGTGTGTGTGTGTGTGTGCTGGAATAGGCAGAGCATTGAGTCTCAGGTGTGTGTATGTGTGTGTGTATGCTGGTATGGTCTCTGCATTGATTCACTAAGGTGTGTTGTGTGTGTATGTACATGGAGCTGAAGACTGTACACTGATTCACAGTGAGCTGTGTGTGTATGTGTGTGTGTGTGTGTGATGGTATGGGCTTTGCATTGAGTCACTGAGGTGTGTGTCTGTGTGTGTATACCTGGAACTACAGACTGTGCACTGATTCACAATGAGCCATGTGTGAATGTGTGTATGTGATAGTATAGGGTGTGCATAGAGTCACAAAGAGCCGTGCATATGTGTCTTTGCATGGGTGTTGTGGTATAGGGTCTGCGTTGTGTCACAGTGACTGTGCGTGTGTGTGTGTTTGTGATGGTATAGTACGTGCATTGAATCAGAGAGAGCCATGCATGTGTCTCTGTGTGTGTGTGCTGGCATAGGCATTACATTGAGTCACAGTGAGCCATGTGTTTGTATGCTGGTGTAGACTCTGCATTGAGTCACAGTAAGCCTTGTGTGTGTGCCAGTACAGGCTGTGCATTGAGTCAGTGAGTCATATGTGTGTGTGTGTTTGTGTGTGTGTGTGCTGGTTTAGGCAGTGCATTGAGTCCAATGAGCAGTGTATGTTTGTGTGTGTGTGTGTGTGCTGCTATAGGTGGTTCACTGAGTCACAGTCAGGTATGTGTGAGTGAGTGTTTGTGTGTTCTTCTATAGGCTGTGCATTGATTCACAGTGAGCTCTGTGTGTATGGTGGTATAGGCGGTGCATTGAATCACAGTGATGGTTGTTTTTCTGTGTGTATGCTGCAGTAGGCTCTGAATTGAGTCACAGAAGGTGGGTCTTTGTGTGTGTATGTGCAGTTACAAGCTGCAGTTCGAGTCACAGTGATGGGTGTCTCTGTGTGATGTTATAGGCTGTGCATTGAATCACAGCGAGCCGTATTAGTGTGTGTACGTGTATTTGTGTATGCGTGTGTGTGTGTGATGGTACAGGCTGAACATTGAGTCACTGAGGTGTGCATGTGTGTATGTGGTGTTACAGACTGTTCGTTAGGTCAAACTGAGCAATATGTGTGTGTAGGGGTGTGTACAGTTATTTGCTGTGCACTGTGTCACAGTGAACCATGTGTGTGTGGGGAGCTGGTATAGTCAGAGCACTGAGTCACAGTTGAATGTGTGGGAGTTGTTTGTGTATGTGTGTGTGTATTTGCTGGTGTAGACTGTGCATTGAGTCACAGTGAGTAGTGCGGTGTGTGTGTGCTGTGATGGTGTGGACTGTGGTTTTATCCACTTTGACCTAAACGGCTGTGTGTGTGTGTTTGTGTGTGTGTGTGTGCTGGCACTAGATGACAATTGAGACAGAGTGGGCTGTGTGTCTGTGTGTGCGCTGGTATAGACTCTGTATTGAGTCACTGTGAGCTGTGTGTGTATGTGTGTGCTCGTATAGGCTGTGCATTGAGTCACAGTGAGGTGTTTGTGTGTGTGTGTGCTGGTACAGGAAGCGTTTTGAGTCACAGTCTCGTGTGTGTGTGTGTGCATGTGAGTTTGTGTGCTGGTATGGGCTTTATTGTGCTGGTATGGGCTTTATTGACTCATGGGTGTGTGTGTGAGTGTGGGTGATACAGACTGCATTGAGTCACAGTGTGCTGTGTGTGTGTGTGCTGGTATAGGCGATTTATTGAGTACCAGTGAGCCATGTGTGAGTGTGTGTTGGTGTGTGTGTGTGTGTACTGTTATAGGCTGTGCATTGAGTCACAGTGAGGCCTGCATCTGTGCATGTCTGTGTTTGTGTGTGTGTGTTTGCTGGTATAGGCTGAGTTTTGAATCACTCTGAGGTGTGTGTGCATGTGCTGGTAAAATTGTGCCTTGATTCACTGTGCCATGTGAGTGTGTGTGCACGCTGGTATAGGTTGTGCATTGAGTCAGAGTGGGAGGTGTGTGTGTCTGTGTGTTCTGGTATAGGCTGACAATTGAGGCACACTGAGGTCTGTGTGCACATGTGTGTATATGTGTGCTGGTACAGCCTGCTCATTGAGTCATATTGAGTTTTTTGTGTGTGTGTGTGCAGGTAGAGGCAGCACATTGAGTCACAGTGAGGTGTATGTGTGTGATGTTATATGCTATGCACTGATTCATAGGGAGGTTTGTGTCTGTGTGTGTGCACTTTCAAGTTTAGGATTTGCATTGAATCACACTGAGCTGTGTTTTTGAGTGTCAGTATGTGTGTGTGTGTGGCGGTATGGGCTGTGGATTGAGTCACATTTTGCCGTATGTGCTTCTCTGTGTGTGTATGTCTGCTAGCATATCCTGTGCACTGAGTCACAGGGAGCCGTGTGTGTGTGTGTGTGTGTGTGTGTGTCCTGGTACAGAGTGTGCATTGATTCACAGTCAGCCATGTGTGTGTGTGTGTGAGTGCACTGGTATAGGATGTGCAGTGAGTCAGAGTGATGTGTGTGTGTGTCTGCATGTTCTGATATAGGCTGACCATTGTGTAACATTGAGGGTGTGTTTGTGTGTGTGCTGGTATAGGCTGCATATTTTGTCACAGTGAGCTGTGTGTGTGTGTATGTGTAGGTACAGGCTGTGCATTGAGTCACAGTGTGGGGTGTGTGTGTGATGTTATATTCTGTGCACTAGGACAGAGTGAGCCGTGTGTGTGTGCTGGTATAATCTGAACATTGAGTCACAGTGTGGTGTGGTGTGTGTGCCTTTGCTGGTATGGACTGTGCATTGAATCCCAGCCCTGTGTTAGTGTTTGTGTATTTGGTGCTGTAGAGTCTGCATGAGTCACAGTAAGATGTGTGTGTGTGTACTGCTATAGGCTGTACACTGAGCCATATTAAGGTGTGTTTCTGTGTGTGTGTGTGCGGGTATAGGCTATACATTGACTCACATTGAGCCATGTGTTTGTATGTGCTACTATACGCTATTCATTGAGTCTCAGTGAGCCATTGTTGTGTGTGTCTGTTTACTTGTATGGGCTTGGCATTGAGTCACAGAGAGGTGTTTGTGTGTGTTTGTGTGTCTGTGTGGTGGTATAAACTGCATTGAGTCACACGGCGGTGTGTGTGAGAGTGTGTGTGTGTGCAGGTACAGGCTGGTATTGAACCACAGTGAGCCGTGTGTGTGTGTGCTGGAATAGGCAGAGCATTGAGTCTCAGGTGTGTGTATGTGTGTGTGTATGCTGGTATGGTCTCTGCATTGATTCACTAAGGTGTGTTGTGTGTGTATGTACATGGAGCTGAAGACTGTACACTGATTCACAGTGAGCTGTGTGTGTATGTGTGTGTGTGTGTGATGGTATGGGCTTTGCATTGAGTCACTGAGGTGTGTGTCTGTGTGTGTATACCTGGAACTACAGACTGTGCACTGATTCACAATGAGCCATGTGTGAATGTGTGTATGTGATAGTATAGGGTGTGCATAGAGTCACAATGAGCCGTGCATATGTGTCTTTGCATGGGTGTTGTGGTATAGGCTGTGCATTGTGTCACAGTGACTGTGCGTGTGTGTGTGTGTGTGTTTGTGATGGTATAGTACATGCATTGTATCAGAGAGAGCCATGCATGCGTCTCTGTGTGTGTGTGCTGGCATAGGCATTACATTGTGTCACAGTGAGCCATGTGTTTGTATGCTGGTGGAGACTCTGCATTGAGTCACAGTAAGACTTGTGTGTGTGCCAGTACAGGCTGTGCAAGGAGTCAGTGAGTCATATATGTGTGTGTGTGTGTGTGTGTGTGTGCTGATATATGAAGTGCATTGAGTCCAAGTGAATCATGTATGTTTGTGTGTGTTTGTGGGTGCTGCTATAGGTGGTTCACTGAGTCACAGTCAGGTATGTGTGAGTGTTTGTGTGTTCTTGTATAGGCTGTGCATTGATTCACAGTGAGGCATGTGTGTAAGCTGGTACAGGAGGTGCATTGAGTCACAGTGATGGTTGTGTTTGTGTGTGTGTGTGTGCTGCAGTAGGCTGTGTATTGAGTCACAGAAAGTGGGTCTTTGTGTGTGTATGTGCATGTACAGGCTGCGGTTTGAGTCACAGTGATGGGTGTCTCTGTGTGGTGTTATAGGCTGTGCATTGAATCACAGCCCTGTGTTAGTGTTGTGTATTTGGTGCTGTAGAGTCTGCATGAGTCAGAGTAAGGTGTGTGTGTGTGCTGCTATATGCTGAGAATTGAGTCACACCTAGGTGAGTGTATGTGTATGTGTATGCTGATATGGGATTTGCATTGAATCACTGAGCGGTGTGTGTTTGTGTGTGTGTGTACTGCTATAGTCTGTACACTGAGACATGTTAAGGTGTGTTTCTGTGTGTGTGTGTGCGGGTATAGGCTATGCATTGACTCACATTGAGCCATGTGTTTGTATGTGCTAGTATACACTGTTCATTGAGTCTCAGTGAGCCTTTGTTTTGTGTGTCTGTTTACTTGTATGGGCTTGGCATTGAGTCTCAGACAGGTGTGTGTGTGTGTCTGTGTGTCTGTGTGGTGGTATCATCTGCATTGAGTCACATGGCGGTGTGTGTGAGAGTGTGTGTGTGTGCAGGTACAGGCTGGTATTGAATGACAGTGAGCCGTGTGTGTGCCTGTGTGTGTGTGTGTGCTGGAATAGGCAGAGCATTGAGTCTCAGGTGTGTGTATGTGTGTGTGTATGCTGGTATGGTCTCTGCATTGATTCACTAAGGTGTGTTGTGTGTGTATGTACATGGAGCTGAAGACTGTACACTGATTCACAGTGAGCTGTGTGTGTATGTGTGTGTGTGTGTGATGGTATGGGCTTTGCATTGAGTCACTGAGGTGTGTGTCTGTGTGTGTATACCTGGAACTACAGACTGTGCACTGATTCACAATGAGCCATGTGTGAATGTGTGTATGTGATAGTATAGGGTGTGCATAGAGTCACAAAGAGCCGTGCATATGTGTCTTTGCATGGGTGTTGTGGTATAGGGTCTGCGTTGTGTCACAGTGACTGTGCGTGTGTGTGTGTTTGTGATGGTATAGTACGTGTGATGGTATAGTACGTACCTGCATTGAATCAGAGAGAGCCATGCATGTGTCTCTGTGTGTGTGTGCTGGCATAGGCATTACATTGAGTCACAGTGAGCCATGTGTTTGTATGCTGGTGTAGACTCTGCATTGAGTCACAGTAAGCCTTGTGTGTGTGCCAGTACAGGCTGTGCATTGAGTCAGTGAGTCATATGTGTGTGTGTGTTTGTGTGTGTGTGTGCTGGTTTAGGCAGTGCATTGAGTCCAATGAGCAGTGTATGTTTGTGTGTGTGTGTGTGTGCTGCTATAGGTGGTTCACTGAGTCACAGTCAGGTATGTGTGAGTGAGTGTTTGTGTGTTCTTCTATAGGCTGTGCATTGATTCACAGTGAGCTCTGTGTGTATGGTGGTATAGGCGGTGCATTGAATCACAGTGATGGTTGTTTTTCTGTGTGTATGCTGCAGTAGGCTGTGAATTGAGTCACAGAAGGTGGGTCTTTGTGTGTATATGTGCAGGTACAAGCTGCAGTTCGAGTCACAGTGATGGGTGTCTCTGTGTGATGTTATAGGCTGTGCATTGAATCACAGCGAGCCGTATTAGTGTGTGTACGTGTATTTGTGTATGCGTGTGTGTGTGTGATGGTACAGGCTGAACATTGAATCACTGAGGTGTGCATGTGTGTATGTGGTGTTACAGACTGTTTGTTAGGTCAAACTGAGCAATATGTGTGTGTAGGGGTGTGTGTGTACAGTTATTTGCTGTGCACTGAGTCACAGTGAACCATGTGTGTGTGGGGAGCTGGTATAGTCAGAGCACTGAGTCACAGTTGAATGTGTGGGAGTTGTTTGTGTATGTGTGTGTGTATTTGCTGGTGTAGACTGTGCATTGAGTCACAGTGAGTAGTGCGCTGTGTGTGTGCTGTGATGGTGTGGACTGTGGTTTTATCCACTTTGACCTGAACGGCTGTGTGTGTTTGTGTGTGTGTGTGTGCTGGCACTAGATGACAATTGAGACAGAGTGGGCTGTGTGTCTGTGTGTGCGCTGGTATAGACTCTGTATTGAGTCACTGTGAGCTGTGTGTGTATGTGTGTGCTCGTATAGGCTGTGCATTGAGTCACAGTGAGGTGTTTGTGTGTGTGTGTGCTGGTACAGGAAGCGTTTTGAGTCACAGTCTCGTGTGTGTGTGTGTGCATGTGAGTTTGTGTGCTGGTATGGGCTTTATTGTGCTGGTATGGGCTTTATTGACTCATGGGTGTGTGTGTGAGTGTGGGTGATACAGACTGCATTGAGTCACAGTGCGCTGTGTGTGTGTGCTGGTATAGGCGATTTATTGAGTACCAGTGAGCCATGTGTGAGTGCGTGTTGGTGTGTGTGTGTGTGTACTGGTATAGGCTGTGCATTGAGTCACAGTGAGGCCTGCATCTGTGCATGTCTGTGTTTGTGTGTGTGTGTTTGCTGGTATAGGCTGAGCTTTGAATCACTCTGAGGTGTGTGTGCATGTGCTGGTAAAATTGTGCCTTGATTCACTGTGCCATGTGAGTGTGTGTGCACGCTGGTATAGGTTGTGCATTGAGTCACAGTGGGAGGTGTGTGTGTCTGTGTGTTCTGGTATAGGCTGACAATTGAGGCACACTGAGGTCTGTGTGCACATGTGTGTATATGTGTGCTGGTACAGCCTGCTCATTGAGTCATATTGAGTTTTTTGTGTGTGTGTGTGCAGGTAGAGGCAGCACATTGAGTCACAGTGAGGTGTATGTGTGTGATGTTATATGCTATGCACTGATTCATAGGGAGGTTTGTGTCTGTGTGTGTGCACTTTCTAGTTTAGGATTTGCATTGAATCACACTGAGCTGTGTTTTTGAGTGTCAGTATGTGTGCGTGTGTGGAGGTATGGGCTGTGGATTGACTCACATTTTGCCGTATGTGCTTCTCTGTGTGTGTATGTCTGCTAGCATATCCTGTGCACTGAGTCACAGGGAGCCGTGTGTGTGTGTGTGTGTGTGTCCTGGTACAGAGTGTGCATTGATTCACAGTCAGCCATGTGTGTGTGTGTGTGAGTGCACTGGTATAGGATGTGCAGTGAGTCAGAGTGATGTGTGTGTGTGTCTGCATGTTCTGATATAGGCTGACCATTGTGTAACATTGAGGGTGTGTGTGTGTGTGTGCTGGTATAGGCTGCATATTTTGTCACAGTGAGCTGTGTGTGTGTGTATGTGTAGGTACAGGCTGTGCATTGAGTCACAGTGTGGGGTGTGTGTGTGATGTTATATTCTGTGCACTAGGACAGAGTGAGCCGTGTGTGTGTGCTGGTATAATCTGAACATTGAGTCACAGTGTGGTGTGGTGTGTGTGCCTTTGCTGGTATGGACTGTGCATTGAATCCCAGCCCTGTGTTAGTGTTTGTGTATTTGGTGCTGTAGAGTCTGCATGAGTCACAGTAAGATGTGTGTGTGTGTACTGCTATAGGCTGTACACTGAGCCATATTAAGGTGTGTTTCTGTGTGTGTGTGTGCGGGTATAGGCTATACATTGACTCACATTGAGCCATGTGTTTGTATGTGCTACTATACGCTATTCATTGAGTCTCAGTGAGCCATTGTTGTGTGTGTCTGTTTACTTGTATGGGCTTGGCATTGAGTCACAGAGAGGTGTTTGTGTGTGTTTGTGTGTCTGTGTGGTGGTATAAACTGCATTGAGTCACACGGCGGTGTGTGTGAGAGTGTGTGTGTGTGCAGGTACAGGCTGGTATTGAACCACAGTGAGCCGTGTGTGTGTGTGCTGGAATAGGCAGAGCATTGAGTCTCAGGTGTGTGTATGTGTGTGTGTATGCTGGTATGGTCTCTGCATTGATTCACTAAGGTGTGTTGTGTGTGTATGTACATGGAGCTGAAGACTGTACACTGATTCACAGTGAGCTGTGTGTGTATGTGTGTGTGTGTGTGATGGTATGGGCTTTGCATTGAGTCACTGAGGTGTGTGTCTGTGTGTGTATACCTGGAACTACAGACTGTGCACTGATTCACAATGAGCCATGTGTGAATGTGTGTATGTGATAGTATAGGGTGTGCATAGAGTCACAATGAGCCGTGCATATGTGTCTTTGCATGGGTGTTGTGGTATAGGCTGTGCATTGTGTCACAGTGACTGTGCGTGTGTGTGTGTGTGTTTGTGATGGTATAGTACATGCATTGTATCAGAGAGAGCCATGCATGCGTCTCTGTGTGTGTGTGCTGGCATAGGCATTACATTGTGTCACAGTGAGCCATGTGTTTGTATGCTGGTGGAGACTCTGCATTGAGTCACAGTAAGACTTGTGTGTGTGCCAGTACAGGCTGTGCAAGGAGTCAGTGAGTCATATATGTGTGTGTGTGTGTGTGTGTGTGCTGATATATGAAGTGCATTGAGTCCAAGTGAATCATGTATGTTTGTGTGTGTTTGTGGGTGCTGCTATAGGTGGTTCACTGAGTCACAGTCAGGTATGTGTGAGTGTTTGTGTGTTCTTGTATAGGCTGTGCATTGATTCACAGTGAGGCATGTGTGTAAGCTGGTACAGGAGGTGCATTGAGTCACAGTGATGGTTGTGTTTGTGTGTGTGTGTGTGCTGCAGTAGGCTGTGTATTGAGTCACAGAAAGTGGGTCTTTGTGTGTGTATGTGCATGTACAGGCTGCGGTTTGAGTCACAGTGATGGGTGTCTCTGTGTGGTGTTATAGGCTGTGCATTGAATCACAGCCCTGTGTTAGTGTTGTGTATTTGGTGCTGTAGAGTCTGCATGAGTCACAGTAAGGTGTGTGTGTGTGCTGCTATATGCTGAGAATTGAGTCACACCTAGGTGAGTGTATGTGTATGTGTATGCTGATATGGGATTTGCATTGAATCACTGAACGGTGTGTGTTTGTGTGTGTGTGTACTGCTATAGTCTGTACACTGAGCCATGTTAAGGTGTGTTTCTGTGTGTGTGTGTGCGGGTATAGGCTATGCATTGACTCACATTGAGCCATGTGTTTGTATGTGCTAGTATACACTGTTCATTGAGTCTCAGTGAGCCTTTGTTTTGTGTGTCTGTTTACTTGTATGGGCTTGGCATTGAGTCTCAGACAGGTGTGTGTGTGTGTCTGTGTGTCTGTGTGGTGGTATCATCTGCATTGAGTCACACGGCAGTGTGTGTGAGAGTGTGTGTGTGTGTAGGTACAGGCTGGTATTGAATGACAGTGAGCCGTGTGTGTGCCTGTGTGTGTGTGTGTGTGCTGGAATAGGCAGAGCATTGAGTCTCAGGTGTGTGTATGTGTGTGTGTATGCTGGTATGGTCTCTGCATTGATTCACTAAGGTGTGTTGTGTGTGTATGTACATGGAGCTGAAGACTGTACACTGATTCACAGTGAGCTGTGTGTGTATGTGTGTGTGTGTGTGTGATGGTATGGGCTTTGCATTGAGTCACTGAGGTGTGTGTCTGTGTGTGTATACCTGGAACTACAGACTGTGCACTGATTCACAATGAGCCATGTGTGAATGTGTGTATGTGATAGTATAGGGTGTGCATAGAGTCACAAAGAGCCGTGCATATGTGTCTTTGCATGGGTGTTGTGGTATAGGGTCTGCGTTGTGTCACAGTGACTGTGCGTGTGTGTGTGTTTGTGATGGTATAGTACGTGCATTGAATCAGAGAGAGCCATGCATGTGTCTCTGTGTGTGTGTGCTGGCATAGGCATTACATTGAGTCACAGTGAGCCATGTGTTTGTATGCTGGTGTAGACTCTGCATTGAGTCACAGTAAGCCTTGTGTGTGTGCCAGTACAGGCTGTGCATTGAGTCAGTGAGTCATATGTGTGTGTGTGTTTGTGTGTGTGTGTGCTGGTTTAGGCAGTGCATTGAGTCCAATGAGCAGTGTATGTTTGTGTGTGTGTGTGTGTGCTGCTATAGGTGGTTCACTGAGTCACAGTCAGGTATGTGTGAGTGAGTGTTTGTGTGTTCTTCTATAGGCTGTGCATTGATTCACAGTGAGCTCTGTGTGTATGGTGGTATAGGCGGTGCATTGAATCACAGTGATGGTTGTTTTTCTGTGTGTATGCTGCAGTAGGCTCTGAATTGAGTCACAGAAGGTGGGTCTTTGTGTGTGTATGTGCAGTTACAAGCTGCAGTTCGAGTCACAGTGATGGGTGTCTCTGTGTGATGTTATAGGCTGTGCATTGAATCACAGCGAGCCGTATTAGTGTGTGTACGTGTATTTGTGTATGCGTGTGTGTGTGTGATGGTACAGGCTGAACATTGAGTCACTGAGGTGTGCATGTGTGTATGTGGTGTTACAGACTGTTCGTTAGGTCAAACTGAGCAATATGTGTGTGTAGGGCTGTGTACAGTTATTTGCTGTGCACTGTGTCACAGTGAACCATGTGTGTGTGGGGAGCTGGTATAGTCAGAGCACTGAGTCACAGTTGAATGTGTGGGAGTTGTTTGTGTATGTGTGTGTGTATTTGCTGGTGTAGACTGTGCATTGAGTCACAGTGAGTAGTGCGGTGTGTGTGTGCTGTGATGGTGTGGACTGTGGTTTTATCCACTTTGACCTAAACGGCTGTGTGTGTGTGTTTGTGTGTGTGTGTGTGCTGGCACTAGATGACAATTGAGACAGAGTGGGCTGTGTGTCTGTGTGTGCGCTGGTATAGACTCTGTATTGAGTCACTGTGAGCTGTGTGTGTATGTGTGTGCTCGTATAGGCTGTGCATTGAGTCACAGTGAGGTGTTTGTGTGTGTGTGTGCTGGTACAGGAAGCGTTTTGAGTCACAGTCTCGTGTGTGTGTGTGTGCATGTGAGTTTGTGTGCTGGTATGGGCTTTATTGTGCTGGTATGGGCTTTATTGACTCATGGGTGTGTGTGTGAGTGTGGGTGATACAGACTGCATTGAGTCACAGTGTGCTGTGTGTGTGTGTGCTGGTATAGGCGATTTATTGAGTACCAGTGAGCCATGTGTGAGTGTGTGTTGGTGTGTGTGTGTGTGTACTGTTATAGGCTGTGCATTGAGTCACAGTGAGGCCTGCATCTGTGCATGTCTGTGTTTGTGTGTGTGTGTTTGCTGGTATAGGCTGAGTTTTGAATCACTCTGAGGTGTGTGTGCATGTGCTGGTAAAATTGTGCCTTGATTCACTGTGCCATGTGAGTGTGTGTGCACGCTGGTATAGGTTGTGCATTGAGTCAGAGTGGGAGGTGTGTGTGTCTGTGTGTTCTGGTATAGGCTGACAATTGAGGCACACTGAGGTCTGTGTGCACATGTGTGTATATGTGTGCTGGTACAGCCTGCTCATTGAGTCATATTGAGTTTTGTGTGTGTGTGTGTGCAGGTAGAGGCAGCACATTGAGTCACAGTGAGGTGTATGTGTGTGATGTTATATGCTATGCACTGATTCATAGGGAGGTTTGTGTCTGTGTGTGTGCACTTTCTAGTTTAGGATTTGCATTGAATCACACTGAGCTGTGTTTTTGAGTGTCAGTATGTGTGTGTGTGTGGCGGTATGGGCTGTGGATTGAGTCACATTTTGCCGTATGTGCTTCTCTGTGTGTGTATGTCTGCTAGCATATCCTGTGCACTGAGTCACAGGGAGCCGTGTGTGTGTGTGTGTGTGTGTGTGTGTCCTGGTACAGAGTGTGCATTGATTCACAGTCAGCCATGTGTGTGTGTGTGTGAGTGCACTGGTATAGGATGTGCAGTGAGTCAGAGTGATGTGTGTGTGTGTCTGCATGTTCTGATATAGGCTGACCATTGTGTAACATTGAGGGTGTGTTTGTGTGTGTGCTGGTATAGGCTGCATATTTTGTCACAGTGAGCTGTGTGTGTGTGTATGTGTAGGTACAGGCTGTGCATTGAGTCACAGTGTGGGGTGTGTGTGTGATGTTATATTCTGTGCACTAGGACAGACTGAGCCGTGTGTGTGTGCTGGTATAATCTGAACATTGAGTCACAGTGTGGTGTGGTGTGTGTGCCTTTGCTGGTATGGACTGTGCATTGAATCCCAGCCCTGTGTTAGTGTTTGTGTATTTGGTGCTGTAGAGTCTGCATGAGTCACAGTAAGATGTGTGTGTGTGTACTGCTATAGGCTGTACACTGAGCCATATTAAGGTGTGTTTCTGTGTGTGTGTGTGCGGGTATAGGCTATACATTGACTCACATTGAGCCATGTGTTTGTATGTGCTACTATACGCTATTCATTGAGTCTCAGTGAGCCATTGTTGTGTGTGTCTGTTTACTTGTATGGGCTTGGCATTGAGTCACAGAGAGGTGTTTGTGTGTGTTTGTGTGTCTGTGTGGTGGTATAAACTGCATTGAGTCACACGGCGGTGTGTGTGAGAGTGTGTGTGTGTGCAGGTACAGGCTGGTATTGAACCACAGTGAGCCGTGTGTGTGTGTGCTGGAATAGGCAGAGCATTGAGTCTCAGGTGTGTGTATGTGTGTGTGTATGCTGGTATGGTCTCTGCATTGATTCACTAAGGTGTGTTGTGTGTGTATGTACATGGAGCTGAAGACTGTACACTGATTCACAGTGAGCTGTGTGTGTATGTGTGTGTGTGTGTGATGGTATGGGCTTTGCATTGAGTCACTGAGGTGTGTGTCTGTGTGTGTATACCTGGAACTACAGACTGTGCACTGATTCACAATGAGCCATGTGTGAATGTGTGTATGTGATAGTATAGGGTGTGCATAGAGTCACAATGAGCCGTGCATATGTGTCTTTGCATGGGTGTTGTGGTATAGGCTGTGCATTGTGTCACAGTGACTGTGCGTGTGTGTGTGTGTGTGTTTGTGATGGTATAGTACATGCATTGTATCAGAGAGAGCCATGCATGCGTCTCTGTGTGTGTGTGCTGGCATAGGCATTACATTGTGTCACAGTGAGCCATGTGTTTGTATGCTGGTGGAGACTCTGCATTGAGTCACAGTAAGACTTGTGTGTGTGCCAGTACAGGCTGTGCAAGGAGTCAGTGAGTCATATATGTGTGTGTGTGTGTGTGTGTGTGTGCTGATATATGAAGTGCATTGAGTCCAAGTGAATCATGTATGTTTGTGTGTGTTTGTGGGTGCTGCTATAGGTGGTTCACTGAGTCACAGTCAGGTATGTGTGAGTGTTTGTGTGTTCTTGTATAGGCTGTGCATTGATTCACAGTGAGGCATGTGTGTAAGCTGGTACAGGAGGTGCATTGAGTCACAGTGATGGTTGTGTTTGTGTGTGTGTGTGTGCTGCAGTAGGCTGTGTATTGAGTCACAGAAAGTGGGTCTTTGTGTGTGTATGTGCATGTACAGGCTGCGGTTTGAGTCACAGTGATGGGTGTCTCTCTGTGGTGTTATAGGCTGTGCATTGAATCACAGCCCTGTGTTAGTGTTGTGTATTTGGTGCTGTAGAGTCTGCATGAGTCACAGTAACGTGTGTGTGTGTGCTGCTATATGCTGAGAATTGAGTCACACCTAGGTGAGTGTATGTGTATGTGTATGCTGATATGGGATTTGCATTGAATCACTGAACGGTGTGTGTTTGTGTGTGTGTGTACTGCTATAGTCTGTACACTGAGACATGTTAAGGTGTGTTTCTCTGTGTGTGTGTGCGGGTATAGGCTATGCATTGACTCACATTGAGCCATGTGTTTGTATGTGCTAGTATACACTGTTCATTGAGTCTCAGTGAGCCTTTGTTTTGTGTGTCTGTTTACTTGTATGGGCTTGGCATTGAGTCTCAGACAGGTGTGTGTGTGTGTCTGTGTGTCTGTGTGGTGGTATCATCTGCATTGAGTCACACGGCAGTGTGTGTGAGAGTGTGTGTGTGTGTAGGTACAGGCTGGTATTGAATGACAGTGAGCCGTGTGTGTGCCTGTGTGTGTGTGTGTGTGCTGGAATAGGCAGAGCATTGAGTCTCAGGTGTGTGTATGTGTGTGTGTATGCTGGTATGGTCTCTGCATTGATTCACTAAGGTGTGTTGTGTGTGTATGTACATGGAGCTGAAGACTGTACACTGATTCACAGTGAGCTGTGTGTGTATGTGTGTGTGTGTGTGTGATGGTATGGGCTTTGCATTGAGTCACTGAGGTGTGTGTCTGTGTGTGTATACCTGGAACTACAGACTGTGCACTGATTCACAATGAGCCATGTGTGAATGTGTGTATGTGATAGTATAGGGTGTGCATAGAGTCACAAAGAGCCGTGCATATGTGTCTTTGCATGGGTGTTGTGGTATAGGGTCTGCGTTGTGTCACAGTGACTGTGCGTGTGTGTGTGTTTGTGATGGTATAGTACGTGCATTGAATCAGAGAGAGCCATGCATGTGTCTCTGTGTGTGTGTGCTGGCATAGGCATTACATTGAGTCACAGTGAGCCATGTGTTTGTATGCTGGTGTAGACTCTGCATTGAGTCACAGTAAGCCTTGTGTGTGTGCCAGTACAGGCTGTGCATTGAGTCAGTGAGTCATATGTGTGTGTGTGTTTGTGTGTGTGTGTGCTGGTTTAGGCAGTGCATTGAGTCCAATGAGCAGTGTATGTTTGTGTGTGTGTGTGTGTGCTGCTATAGGTGGTTCACTGAGTCACAGTCAGGTATGTGTGAGTGAGTGTTTGTGTGTTCTTCTATAGGCTGTGCATTGATTCACAGTGAGCTCTGTGTGTATGGTGGTATAGGCGGTGCATTGAATCACAGTGATGGTTGTTTTTCTGTGTGTATGCTGCAGTAGGCTCTGAATTGAGTCACAGAAGGTGGGTCTTTGTGTGTGTATGTGCAGTTACAAGCTGTAGTTCGAGTCACAGTGATGGGTGTCTCTGTGTGATGTTATAGGCTGTGCATTGAATCACAGCGAGCCGTATTAGTGTGTGTACGTGTATTTGTGTATGCGTGTGTGTGTGTGATGGTACAGGCTGAACATTGAGTCACTGAGGTGTGCATGTGTGTATGTGGTGTTACAGACTGTTCGTTAGGTCAAACTGAGCAATATGTGTGTGTAGGGGTGTGTGTGTACAGTTATTTGCTGTGCACTGAGTCACAGTGAACCATGTGTGTGTGGGGAGCTGGTATAGTCAGAGCACTGAGTCACAGTTGAATGTGTGGGAGTTGTTTGTGTATGTGTGTGTGTATTTGCTGGTGTAGACTGTGCATTGAGTCACAGTGAGTAGTGCGGTGTGTGTGTGCTGTGATGGTGTGGACTGTGGTTTTATCCACTTTGACCTGAACGGCTGTGTGTGTTTGTGTGTTTGTGTGTGTGTGTGTGTGCTGGCACTAGATGACAATTGAGACAGAGTGGGCTGTGTGTCTGTGTGTGCGCTGGTATAGACTCTGTATTGAGTCACTGTGAGCTGTGTGTGTATGTGTGTGCTCGTATAGGCTGTGCATTGAGTCACAGTGAGGTGTTTGTGTGTGTGTGTGCTGGTACAGGAAGCGTTTTGAGTCACAGTCTCGTGTGTGTGTGTGTGCATGTGAGTTTGTGTGCTGGTATGGGCTTTATTGTGCTGGTATGGGCTTTATTGACTCATGGGTGTGTGTGTGAGTGTGGGTGATACAGACTGCATTGAGTCACAGTGCGCTGTGTGTGTGTGTGCTGGTATAGGCGATTTATTGAGTACGAGTGAGCCATGTGTGAATGCGTGTTGGTGTGTGTGTGTGTGTACTGGTATAGGCTGTGCATTGAGTCACAGTGAGGCCTGCATCTGTGCATGTCTGTGTTTGTGTGTGTGTGTTTGCTGGTATAGGCTGAGCTTTGAATCACTCTGAGGTGTGTGTGCATGTGCTGGTAAAATTGTGCCTTGATTCACTGTGCCATGTGAGTGTGTGTGCACGCTGGTATAGGTTGTGCATTGAGTCAGAGTGGGAGGTGTGTGTGTCTGTGTGTTCTGGTATAGGCTGACAATTGAGGCACACTGAGGTCTGTGTGCACATGTGTGTATATGTGTGCTGGTACAGCCTGCTCATTGAGTCATATTGAGTTTTTTGTGTGTGTGTGTGCAGGTAGAGGCAGCACATTGAGTCACAGTGAGGTGTATGTGTGTGATGTTATATGCTATGCACTGATTCATAGGGAGGTTTGTGTCTGTGTGTGTGCACTTTCTAGTTTAGGATTTGCATTGAATCACACTGAGCTGTGTTTTTGAGTGTCAGTATGTGTGCGTGTGTGGAGGTATGGGCTGTGGATTGACTCACATTTTGCCGTATGTGCTTCTCTGTGTGTGTATGTCTGCTAGCATATCCTGTGCAGTAAGTCACAGGGAGCCATGTGTGTGTGTGTGTGTGTGTCCTGGTACAGAGTGTGCATTGATTCACAGTCAGCCATGTGTGTGTGTGTGAGTGCACTGGTATAGGATGTGCAGTGAGTCAGAGTGATGTGTGTGTGTGTCTGCATGTTCTGATATAGGCTGACCATTGTGTAACATTGAGGGTGTGTGTGTGTGTGTGCTGGTATAGGCTGCATATTTTGTCACAGTGAGCTGTGTGTGTGTGTATGTGTAGGTACAGGCTGTGCATTGAGTCACAGTGTGGGGTGTGTGTGTGATGTTATATTCTGTGCACTAGGACAGAGTGAGCCGTGTGTGTGTGCTGGTATAATCTGAACATTGAGTCACAGTGTGGTGTGGTGTGTGTGCCTTTGCTGGTATGGACTGTGCATTGCATCCCAGCCCTGTGTTAGTGTTTGTGTATTTGGTGCTGTAGAGTCTGCATGAGTCACAGTAAGATGTGTGTGTGTGTACTGCTATAGGCTGTACACTGAGCCATATTAAGGTGTGTTTCTGTGTGTGTGTGTGCGGGTATAGGCTATACATTGACTCACATTGAGCCATGTGTTTGTATGTGCTACTATACGCTATTCATTGAGTCTCAGTGAGCCATTGTTGTGTGTGTCTGTTTACTTGTATGGGCTTGGCATTGAGTCACAGAGAGGTGTTTGTGTGTGTTTGTGTGTCTGTGTGGTGGTATAAACTGCATTGAGTCACACGGCGGTGTGTGTGAGAGTGTGTGTGTGTGCAGGTACAGGCTGGTATTGAACCACAGTGAGCCGTGTGTGTGTGTGCTGGAATAGGCAGAGCATTGAGTCTCAGGTGTGTGTATGTGTGTGTGTATGCTGGTATGGTCTCTGCATTGATTCACTAAGGTGTGTTGTGTGTGTATGTACATGGAGCTGAAGACTGTACACTGATTCACAGTGAGCTGTGTGTGTATGTGTGTGTGTGTGTGTGATGGTATGGGCTTTGCATTGAGTCACTGAGGTGTGTGTCTGTGTGTGTATACCTGGAACTACAGACTGTGCACTGATTCACAATGAGCCATGTGTGAATGTGTGTATGTGATAGTATAGGGTGTGCATAGAGTCACAATGAGCCGTGCATATGTGTCTTTGCATGGGTTTTGTGGTATAGGCTGTGCATTGTGTCACAGTGACTGTGCGTGTGTGTGTGTGTGTGTTTGTGATGGTATAGTACATGCATTGTATCAGAGAGAGCCATGCATGCGTCTCTGTGTGTGTGTGCTGGCATAGGCATTACATTGTGTCACAGTGAGCCATGTGTTTGTATGCTGGTGGAGACTCTGCATTGAGTCACAGTAAGACTTGTGTGTGTGCCAGTACAGGCTGTGCAAGGAGTCAGTGAGTCATATATGTGTGTGTGTGTGTGTGTGTGCTGATATATGAAGTGCATTGAGTCCAAGTGAATCATGTATGTTTGTGTGTGTTTGTGGGTGCTGCTATAGGTGGTTCACTGAGTCACAGTCAGGTATGTGTGAGTGTTTGTGTGTTCTTGTATAGGCTGTGCATTGATTCACAGTGAGGCATGTGTGTAAGCTGGTACAGGAGGTGCATTGAGTCACAGTGATGGTTGTGTTTGTGTGTGTGTGTGTGCTGCAGTAGGCTGTGTATTGAGTCACAGAAAGTGGGTCTTTGTGTGTGTATGTGCATGTACAGGCTGCGGTTTGAGTCACAGTGATGGGTGTCTCTGTGTGGTGTTATAGGCTGTGCATTGAATCACAGCCCTGTGTTAGTGTTGTGTATTTGGTGCTGTAGAGTCTGCATGAGTCACAGTAAGGTGTGTGTGTGTGCTGCTATATGCTGAGAATTGAGTCACACCTAGGTGAGTGTATGTGTATGTGTATGCTGATATGGGATTTGCATTGAATCACTGAGCGGTGTGTGTTTGTGTGTGTGTGTACTGCTATAGTCTGTACACTGAGCCATGTTAAGGTGTGTTTCTGTGTGTGTGTGTGCGGGTATAAGCTATGCATTGACTCACATTGAGCCATGTGTTTGTATGTGCTAGTATACACTGTTCATTGAGTCTCAGTGAGCCTTTGTTTTGTGTGTCTGTTTACTTGTATGGGCTTGGCATTGAGTCTCAGACAGGTGTGTGTGTGTGTCTGTGTGTCTGTGTGGTGGTATCATCTGCATTGAGTCACACGGCGGTGTGTGTGAGAGTGTGTGTGTGTGCAGGTAGAGGCTGGTATTGAATTACAGTGAGCCGTGTGTGTGCCTGTGTGTGTGTGTGTGCTGGAATAGGCAGAGCATTGAGTCTCAGGTGTGTGTATGTGTGTGTGTATGCTGGTATGGTCTCTGCATTGATTCACTAAGGTGTGTTGTGTGTGTATGTACATGGAGCTGAAGACTGTACACTGATTCACAGTGAGCTGTGTGTGTATGTGTGTGTGTGTGTGATGGTATGGGCTTTGCATTGAGTCACTGAGGTGTGTGTCTGTGTGTGTATACCTGGAACTACAGACTGTGCACTGATTCACAATGAGCCATGTGTGAATGTGTGTATGTGATAGTATAGGGTGTGCATAGAGTCACAAAGAGCCGTGCATATGTGTCTTTGCATGGGTGTTGTGGTATAGGGTCTGCGTTGTGTCACAGTGACTGTGCGTGTGTGTGTGTTTGTGATGGTATAGTACGTGCATTGAATCAGAGAGAGCCATGCATGTGTCTCTGTGTGTGTGTGCTGGCATAGGCATTACATTGAGTCACAGTGAGCCATGTGTTTGTATGCTGGTGTAGACTCTGCATTGAGTCACAGTAAGCCTTGTGTGTGTGCTAGTACAGGCTGTGCATTGAGTCAGTGAGTCGTATGTGTGTGTGTGTTTGTGTGTGTGTGTGCTGGTTTAGGCAGTGCATTGAGTCCAATGAGCAGTGTATGTTTGTGTGTGTGTGTGTGTGCTGCTATAGGTGGTTCACTGAGTCACAGTCAGGTATGTGTGAGTGAGTGTTTGTGTGTTCTTCTATAGGCTGTGCATTGATTCACAGTGAGCTCTGTGTGTATGGTGGTATAGGCGGTGCATTGAATCACAGTGATGGTTGTTTTTCTGTGTGTATGCTGCAGTAGGCTGTGAATTGAGTCACAGAAGGTGGGTCTTTGTGTGCGTATGTGCAGGTACAAGCTGCAGTTCGAGTCACAGTGATGGGTGTCTCTGTGTGATGTTATAGGCTGTGCATTGAATCACAGCGAGCCGTATTAGTGTGTGTACGTGTATTTGTGTATGCGTGTGTGTGTGTGATGGTACAGGCTGAACATTGAGTCACTGAGGTGTGCATGTGTGTATGTGGTGTTACAGACTGTTCGTTAGGTCAAACTGAGCAATATGTGTGTGTAGGGGTGTGTGTGTACAGTTATTTGCTGTGCACTGAGTCACAGTGAACCATGTGTGTGTGGGGAGCTGGTATAGTCAGAGCACTGAGTCACAGTTGAATGTGTGGGAGTTGTTTGTGTATGTGTGTGTGTATTTGCTGGTGTAGACTGTGCATTGAGTCACAGTGAGTAGTGCGGTGTGTGTGTGCTGTGATGGTGTGGACTGTGGTTTTATCCACTTTGACCTGAACGGCTGT
Organism: Pseudorca crassidens; assembly: GCF_039906515.1. NCBI lineage: Eukaryota > Metazoa > Chordata > Mammalia > Artiodactyla > Delphinidae > Pseudorca > Pseudorca crassidens. The sequence continues at coordinate 14,005,129 of NC_090318.1, forward strand.
GTGTGTTTGTGTGTTTGTGTGTGTGTGTGTGCTGGCACTAGATGACAGTTGAGACAGAGTGGGCTGTGTGTCTGTGTGTGCGCTGGTATAGACTCTGTATTGAGTCACTGTGAGCTGTGTGTGTATGTGTGTGCTCGTATAGGCTGTGCATTGAGTCACAGTGAGGTGTTTGTGTGTGTGTGTGCTGGTACAGGAAGCGTTTTGAGTCACAGTCTCGTGTGTGTGTGTGTGCATGTGAGTTTGTGTGCTGGTATGGGCTTTATTGTGCTGGTATGGGCTTTATTGACTCATGGGTGTGTGTGTGAGTGTGGGTGATACAGACTGCATTGAGTCACAGTGCGCTGTGTGTGTGTGCTTGTATAGGCGATTTATTGAGTACCAGTGAGCCATGTGTGAGTGCGTGTTGGTGTGTGTGTGTGTGTACCGGTATAGGCTGTGCATTGAGTCACAGTGAGGCCTGCATCTGTGCATGTCTGTGTTTGTGTGTGTGTGTTTGCTGGTATAGGCTGAGCTTTGAATCACTCTGAGGTGTGTGTGCATGTGCTGGTAAAATTGTGCCTTGATTCACTGTGCCATGTGAGTGTGTGTGCACGCTGGTATAGGTTGTGCATTGAGTCAGAGTGGGAGGTGTGTGTGTCTGTGTGTTCTGGTATAGGCTGACAATTGAGGCACACTGAGGTCTGTGTGCACATGTGTGTATATGTGTGCTGGTACAGCCTGCTCATTGAGTCATATTGAGTTTTGTGTGTGTGTGTGTGCAGGTAGAGGCAGCACATTGAGTCACAGTGAGGTGTATGTGTGTGATGTTATATGCTATGCACTGATTCATAGGGAGGTTTGTGTCTGTGTGTGTGCACTTTCTAGTTTAGGATTTGCATTGAATCACACTGAGCTGTGTTTTTGAGTGTCAGTATGTGTGCGTGTGTGGAGGTATGGGCTGTGGATTGACTCACATTTTGCCGTATGTGCTTCTCTGTGTGTGTATGTCTGCTAGCATATCCTGTGCACTAAGTCACAGGGAGCCATGTGTGTGTGTGTGTGTGTGTCCTGGTACAGAGTGTGCATTGATTCACAGTCAGCCATGTGTGTGTGTGTGAGTGCACTGGTATAGGATGTGCAGTGAGTCAGAGTGATGTGTGTGTGTGTCTTCATGTTCTGATATAGGCTGCCCATTGTGTAACATTGAGGGTGTGTGTGTGTGTGTGCTGGTATAGGCTGCATATTTTGTCACAGTGAGCTGTGTGTGTGTGTATGTGTAGGTACAGGCTGTGCATTGAGTCACAGTGTGGGGGGTGTGTGTGATGTTATATTCTGTGCACTAGGACAGACTGAGCCGTGTGTGTGTGCTGGTATAATCTGAACATTGAGTCACAGTGTGGTGTGGTGTGTGTGCCTTTGCTGGTATGGACTGTGCATTGAATCCCAGCCCTGTGTTCGTGTTTGTGTATTTGGTGCTGTAGAGTCTGCATGAGTCACAGTAAGATATGTGTGTGTGTACTGCTATAGGCTGTACACTGAGCCATATTAAGGTGTGTTTCTGTGTGTGTGTGTGCGGGTATAGGCTATGCATTGACTCACATTGAGCCATGTGTTTGTATGTGCTACTATACGCTATTCATTGAGTCTCAGTGAGCCATTGTTGTGTGTGTCTGTTTACTTGTATGGGCTTGGCATTGAGTCACAGAGAGGTGTTTGTGTGTGTTTGTGTGTCTGTGTGGTGGTATAAACTGCATTGAGTCACACGGCGGTGTGTGTGAGAGTGTGTGTGTGTGCAGGTACAGGCTGGTATTGAACCACAGTGAGCCGTGTGTGTGTGTGCTGGAATAGGCAGAGCATTGAGTCTCAGGTGTGTGTATGTGTGTGTGTATGCTGGTATGGTCTCTGCATTGATTCACTAAGGTGTGTTGTGTGTGTATGTACATGGAGCTGAAGACTGTACACTGATTCACAGTGAGCTGTGTGTGTATGTGTGTGTGTGTGTGATGGTATGGGCTTTGCATTGAGTCACTGAGGTGTGTGTCTGTGTGTGTATACCTGGAACTACAGACTGTGCACTGATTCACAATGAGCCATGTGTGAATGTGTGTATGTGATAGTATAGGGTGTTCATAGAGTCACAATGAGCCGTGCATATGTGTCTTTGCATGGGTGTTGTGGTATAGGCTGTGCATTGTGTCACAGTGACTGTGCGTGTGTGTGTGTGTGTGTTTGTGATGGTATAGTACATGCATTGTATCAGAGAGAGCCATGCATGCGTCTCTGTGTGTGTGTGCTGGCATAGGCATTACATTGTGTCACAGTGAGCCATGTGTTTGTATGCTGGTGGAGACTCTGCATTGAGTCACAGTAAGACTTGTGTGTGTGCCAGTACAGGCTGTGCAAGGAGTCAGTGAGTCATATATGTGTGTGTGTGTGTGTGTGTGCTGATATATGAAGTGCATTGAGTCCAAGTGAATCATGTATGTTTGTGTGTGTTTGTGGGTGCTGCTATAGGTGGTTCACTGAGTCACAGTCAGGTATGTGTGAGTGTTTGTGTGTTCTTGTATAGGCTGTGCATTGATTCACAGTGAGACATGTGTGTAAGCTGGTACAGGAGGTGCATTGAGTCACAGTGATGGTTGTGTTTGTGTGTGTGTGTGTGCTGCAGTAGGCTGTGTATTGAGTCACAGAAAGTGGGTCTTTGTGTGTGTATGTGCATGTACAGGCTGCGGTTTGAGTCACAGTGATGGGTGTCTCTCTGTGGTGTTATAGGCTGTGCATTGAATCACAGCCCTGTGTTAGTGTTGTGTATTTGGTGCTGTAGAGTCTGCATGAGTCACAGTAAGGTGTGTGTGTGTGCTGCTATATGCTGAGAATTGAGTCACACCTAGGTGAGTGTATGTGTATGTGTATGCTGATATGGGATTTGCATTGAATCACTGAGCGGTGTGTGTTTGTGTGTGTGTGTACTGCTATAGTCTGTACACTGAGCCATGTTAAGGTGTGTTTCTGTGTGTGTGTGTGCGGGTATAGGCTATGCATTGACTCACATTGAGCCATGTGTTTGTATGTGCTAGTATACACTATTCATTGAGTCTCAGTGAGCCTTTGTTTTGTGTGTCTGTTTACTTGTATGGGCTTGGCATTGAGTCTCAGTCAGGTGTGTGTGTGTGTCTGTGTGGTGGTATCATCTGCATTGAGTCACACGGCGGTGTGTGTGAGAGTGTGTGTGTGTGCAGGTAGAGGCTGGTATTGAATGACAGTGAGCTGTGTGTGTGCCTGTGTGTTTGTGTGTGCTGGAATAGGCAGAGCATTGAGTCTCAGGTGTGTGTATGTGTGTGTGTATGCTGGTATGGTCTCTGCATTGATTCACTAAGGTGTGTTGTGTGTGTATGTACATGGAGCTGAAGACTGTACACTGATTCACAGTGAGCTGTGTGTGTATGTGTGTGTGTGTGTGATGGTATGGGCTTTGCATTGAGTCACTGAGGTGTGTGTCTGTGTGTGTATACCTGGAACTACAGACTGTGCACTGATTCACAATGAGCCATGTGTGAATGTGTGTATGTGATAGTATAGGGTGTGCATAGAGTCACAAAGAGCCGTGCATATGTGTCTTTGCATGGGTGTTGTGGTATAGGGTCTGCGTTGTGTCACAGTGACTGTGCATGTGTGTGTGTTTGTGATGGTATAGTACGTGCATTGAATCAGAGAGAGCCATGCATGTGTCTCTGTGTGTGTGTGCTGGCATAGGCATTACATTGAGTCACAGTGAGCCATGTGTTTGTATGCTGGTGTAGACTCTGCATTGAGTCACAGTAAGCCTTGTGTGTGTGCCAGTACAGGCTGTGCATTGAGTCAGTGAGTCATATGTGTGTGTGTGTTTGTGTGTGTGTGTGCTGGTTTAGGCAGTGCATTGAGTCCAATGAGCAGTGTATGTTTGTGTGTGTGTGTGTGTGTTGCTATAGGTGGTTCACTGAGTCACAGTCAGGTATGTGTGAGTGAGTGTTTGTGTGTTCTTCTATAGGCTGTGCATTGATTCACAGTGAGCTCTGTGTGTATGGTGGTATAGGCGGTGCATTGAATCACAGTGATGGTTGTTTTTCTGTGTGTATGCTGCAGTAGGCTGTGAATTGAGTCACAGAAGGTGGGTCTTTGTGTGTGTATGTGCAAGTACAAGCTGCAGTTCGAGTCACAGTGATGGGTGTCTCTGTGTGATGTTATAGGCTGTGCATTGAATCACAGCGAGCCGTATTAGTGTGTGTACGTGTATTTGTGTATGCGTGTGTGTGTGTGATGGTACAGGCTGAACATTGAGTCACTGAGGTGTGCATGTGTGTATGTGGTGTTACAGACTGTTCGTTAGGTCAAACTGAGCAATATGTGTGTGTAGGGGTGTGTGTGTACAGTTATTTGCTGTGCACTGAGTCACAGTGAACCATGTGTGTGTGGGGAGCTGGTATAGTCAGAGCACTGAGTCACAGTTGAATGTGTGGGAGTTGTTTGTGTATGTGTGTGTGTATTTGCTGGTGTAGACTGTGCATTGAGTCACAGTGAGTAGTGCGGTGTGTGTGTGCTGTGATGGTGTGGACTGTGGTTTTATCCACTTTGACCTGAACGGCTGTGTGTGTTTGTGTGTTTGTGTGTGTGTGTGTGCTGGCACTAGATGACAGTTGAGACAGAGTGGGCTGTGTGTCTGTGTGTGCGCTGGTATAGACTCTGTATTGAGTCACTGTGAGCTGTGTGTGTATGTGTGTGCTCGTATAGGCTGTGCATTGAGTCACAGTGAGGTGTTTGTGTGTGTGTGTGCTGGTACAGGAAGCGTTTTGAGTCACAGTCTCGTGTGTGTGTGTGTGCATGTGAGTTTGTGTGCTGGTATGGGCTTTATTGTGCTGGTATGGGCTTTATTGACTCATGGGTGTGTGTGTGAGTGTGGGTGATACAGACTGCATTGAGTCACAGTGCGCTGTGTGTGTGTGTGCTGGTATAGGCGATTTATTGAGTACCAGTGAGCCATGTGTGAGTGCGTGTTGGTGTGTGTGTGTGTGTACCGGTATAGGCTGTGCATTGAGTCACAGTGAGGCCTGCATCTGTGCATGTCTGTGTTTGTGTGTGTGTGTTTGCTGGTATAGGCTGAGCTTTGAATCACTCTGAGGTGTGTGTGCATGTGCTGGTAAAATTGTGCCTTGATTCACTGTGCCATGTGAGTGTGTGTGCACGCTGGTATAGGTTGTGCATTGAGTCACAGTGGGAGGTGTGTGTGTCTGTGTGTTCTGGTATAGGCTGACAATTGAGGCACACTGAGGTCTGTGTGCACATGTGTGTATATGTGTGCTGGTACAGCCTGCTCATTGAGTCATATTGAGTTTTTTGTGTGTGTGTGTGCAGGTAGAGGCAGCACATTGAGTCACAGTGAGGTGTATGTGTGTGATGTTATATGCTATGCACTGATTCATAGGGAGGTTTGTGTCTGTGTGTGTGCACTTTCTAGTTTAGGATTTGCATTGAATCACACTGAGCTGTGTTTTTGAGTGTCAGTATGTGTGCGTGTGTGGAGGTATGGGCTGTGGATTGACTCACATTTTGCCGTATGTGCTTCTCTGTGTGTGTATGTCTGCTAGCATATCCTGTGCAGTAAGTCACAGGGAGCCATGTGTGTGTGTGTGTGTGTGTCCTGGTACAGAGTGTGCATTGATTCACAGTCAGCCATGTGTGTGTGTGTGAGTGCACTGGTATAGGATGTGCAGTGAGTCAGAGTGATGTGTGTGTGTGTCTGCATGTTCTGATATAGGCTGCCCATTGTGTAACATTGAGGGTGTGTGTGTGTGTGTGCTGGTATAGGCTGCATATTTTGTCACAGTGAGCTGTGTGTGTGTGTATGTGTAGGTACAGGCTGTGCATTGAGTCACAGTGTGGGGGGTGTGTGTGATGTTATATTCTGTGCACTAGGACAGAGTGAGCCGTGTGTGTGTGCTGGTATAATCTGAACATTGAGTCACAGTGTGGTGTGGTGTGTGTGCCTTTGCTGGTATGGACTGTGCATTGAATCCCAGCCCTGTGTTAGTGTTTGTGTATTTGGTGCTGTAGAGTCTGCATGAGTCACAGTAAGATGTGTGTGTGTGTACTGCTATAGGCTGTACACTGAGCCATATTAAGGTGTGTTTCTGTGTGTGTGTGTGCGGGTATAGGCTATACATTGACTCACATTGAGCCATGTGTTTGTATGTGCTACTATACGCTATTCATTGAGTCTCAGTGAGCCATTGTTGTGTGTGTCTGTTTACTTGTATGGGCTTGGCATTGAGTCACAGAGAGGTGTTTGTGTGTGTTTGTGTGTCTGTGTGGTGGTATCATCTGCATTGAGTCACACGGCGGTGTGTGTGAGAGTGTGTGTGTGTGCAGGTACAGGCTGGTATTGAACCACAGTGAGCCGTGTGTGTGTGTGCTGGAATAGGCAGAGCATTGAGTCTCCGGTGTGTGTATGTGTGTGTGTATGCTGGTATGGTCTCTGCATTGATTCACTAAGGTGTGTTGTGTGTGTATGTACATGGAGCTGAAGACTGTACACTGATTCACAGTGAGCTGTGTGTGTATGTGTGTGTGCGTGTGATGGTATGGGCTTTGCATTGAGTCACTGAGGTGTGTGTCTGTGTGTGTATACCTGGAACTACAGACTGTGCACTGATTCACAATGAGCCATGTGTGAATGTGTGTATGTGATAGTATAGGGTGTTCATAGAGTCACAATGAGCCGTGCATATGTGTCTTTGCATGGGTGTTGTGGTATAGGCTGTGCATTGTGTCACAGTGACTGAGCGTGTGTGTGTGTGTGTGTTTGTGATGGTATAGTACATGCATTGTATCAGAGAGAGCCATGCATGCGTCTCTGTGTGTGTGTGCTGGCATAGGCATTACATTGTGTCACAGTGAGCCATGTGTTTGTATGCTGGTGGAGACTCTGCATTGAGTCACAGTAAGACTTGTGTGTGTGCCAGTACAGGCTGTGCAAGGAGTCAGTGAGTCATATATGTGTGTGTGTGTGTGTGCTGATATATGAAGTGCATTGAGTCCAAGTGAATCATGTATGTTTGTGTGTGTTTGTGGGTGCTGCTATAGGTGGTTCACTGAGTCACAGTCAGGTATGTGTGAGTGTTTGTGTGTTCTTGTATAGGCTGTGCATTGATTCACAGTGAGGTATGTGTGTAAGCTGGTACAGGAGGTGCATTGAGTCACAGTGATGGTTGTGTTTGTGTGTGTGTGTGTGTGCAGTAGGCTGTGTATTGAGTCACAGAAAGTGTGTCTTTGTGTGTGTATGTGCATGTACAGGCTGCGGTTTGAGTCACAGTGATGGGTGTCTCTGTGTGGTGTTATAGGCTGTGCATTGAATCACAGCCCTGTGTTAGTGTTGTGTATTTGGTGCTGTAGAGTCTGCATGAGTCAAAGTAAGGTGTGTGTGTGTGCTGCTATATGCTGAGAATTGAGTCACACCTAGGTGAGTGTATGTGTATGTGTATGCTGATATGGGATTTGCATTGAATCACTGAACGGTGTGTGTTTGTGTGTGTGTGTACTGCTATAGTCTGTACACTGAGACATGTTAAGGTGTGTTTCTGTGTGTGCGTGTGCGGGTATAGGCTATGCATTGACTCACATTGAGCCATGTGTTTGTATGTGCTAGTATACACTGTTCATTGAGTCTCAGTGAGCCTTTGTTTTGTGTGTCTGTTTACTTGTATGGGCTTGGCATTGAGTCTCAGACAGGTGTGTGTGTGTGTCTGTGTGTCTGTGTGGTGGTATCATCTACATTGAGTCACACAGCAGTGTGTGTGAGAGTGTGTGTGTGTGCAGGTACAGGCTGGTATTGAATGACAGTGAGCCGTGTGTGTGTCTGTGTGTGTGTGTGTGCTGGAATAGGCAGAGCATTGAGTCTCAGGTGTGTGTATGTGTGTGTGTATGCTGGTATGGTCTCTGCATTGATTCACTAAGGTGTGTTGTGTGTGTATGTACATGGAGCTGAAGACTGTACACAGATTCACAGTGAGCTGTGTGTGTATGTGTGTGTGTGTGTGATGGTATGGGCTTTGCATTGAGTCACTGAGGTGTGTGTCTGTGTGTGTATACCTGGAACTACAGACTGTGCACTGATTCACAATGAGCCATGTGTGAATGTGTGTATGTGATAGTATAGGGTGTGCATAGAGTCACAAAGAGCCGTGCATATGTGTCTTTGCATGGGTGTTGTGGTATAGGGTCTGCGTTGTGTCACAGTGACTGTGCGTGTGTGTGTGTTTGTGATGGTATAGTACGTGCATTGAATCAGAGAGAGCCATGCATGTGTCTCTGTGTGTGTGTGCTGGCATAGGCATTACATTGAGTCACAGTGAGCCATGTGTTTGTATGCTGGTGTAGACTCTGCATTGAGTCACAGTAAGCCTTGTGTGTGTGCCAGTACAGGCTGTGCATTGAGTCAGTGAGTCATATGTGTGTGTGTGTTTGTGTGTGTGTGTGTGCTGGTTTAGGCAGTGCATTGAGTCCAATGAGCAGTGTATGTTTGTGTGTGTGTGTGTGTGCTGCTATAGGTGGTTCACTGAGTCACAGTCAGGTATGTGTGAGTGAGTGTTTGTGTGTTCTTCTATAGGCTGTGCATTGATTCACAGTGAGCTCTGTGTGTATGGTGGTATAGGCGGTGCATTGAATCACAGTGATGGTTGTTTTTCTGTGTGTATGCTGCAGTAGGCTGTGAATTGAGTCACAGAAGGTGGGTCTTTGTGTGCGTATGTGCAGGTACAAGCTGCAGTTCGAGTCACAGTGATGGGTGTCTCTGTGTGATGTTATAGGCTGTGCATTGAATCACAGCGAGCCGTATTAGTGTGTGTACGTGTATTTGTGTATGCGTGTGTGTGTGTGATGGTACAGGCTGAACATTGAGTCACTGAGGTGTGCATGTGTGTATGTGGTGTTACAGACTGTTCGTTAGGTCAAACTGAGCAATATGTGTGTGTAGGGGTGTGTGTGTACAGTTATTTGCTGTGCACTGAGTCACAGTGAACCATGTGTGTGTGGGGAGCTGGTATAGTCAGAGCACTGAGTCACAGTTGAATGTGTGGGAGTTGTTTGTGTATGTGTGTGTGTATTTGCTGGTGTAGACTGTGCATTGAGTCACAGTGAGTAGTGCGGTGTGTGTGTGCTGTGATGGTGTGGACTGTGGTTTTATCCACTTTGACCTGAACGGCTGTGTGTGTTTGTGTGTTTGTGTGTGTGTGTGTGCTGGCACTAGATGACAGTTGAGACAGAGTGGGCTGTGTGTCTGTGTGTGCGCTGGTATAGACTCTGTATTGAGTCACTGTGAGCTGTGTGTGTATGTGTGTGCTCGTATAGGCTGTGCATTGAGTCACAGTGAGGTGTTTGTGTGTGTGTGTGCTGGTACAGGAAGCGTTTTGAGTCACAGTCTCGTGTGTGTGTGTGTGCATGTGAGTTTGTGTGCTGGTATGGGCTTTATTGTGCTGGTATGGGCTTTATTGACTCATGGGTGTGTGTGTGAGTGTGGGTGATACAGACTGCATTGAGTCACAGTGCGCTGTGTGTGTGTGTGCTGGTATAGGCGATTTATTGAGTACCAGTGAGCCATGTGTGAGTGCGTGTTGGTGTGTGTGTGTGTGTACTGGTATAGGCTGTGCATTGAGTCACAGTGAGGCCTGCATCTGTGCATGTCTGTGTTTGTGTGTGTGTGTTTGCTGGTATAGGCTGAGCTTTGAATCACTCTGAGGTGTGTGTGCATGTGCTGGTAAAATTGTGCCTTGATTCACTGTGCCATGTGAGTGTGTGTGCACGCTGGTATAGGTTGTGCATTGAGTCACAGTGGGAGGTGTGTGTGTCTGTGTGTTCTGGTATAGGCTGACAATTGAGGCACACTGAGGTCTGTGTGCACATGTGTGTATATGTGTGCTGGTACAGCCTGCTCATTGAGTCATATTGAGTTTTTTGTGTGTGTGTGTGCAGGTAGAGGCAGCACATTGAGTCACAGTGAGGTGTATGTGTGTGATGTTATATGCTATGCACTGATTCATAGGGAGGTTTGTGTCTGTGTGTGTGCACTTTCTAGTTTAGGATTTGCATTGAATCACACTGAGCTGTGTTTTTGAGTGTCAGTATGTGTGCGTGTGTGGAGGTATGGGCTGTGGATTGACTCACATTTTGCCGTATGTGCTTCTCTGTGTGTGTATGTCTGCTAGCATATCCTGTGCAGTAAGTCACAGGGAGCCATGTGTGTGTGTGTGTGTGTGTCCTGGTACAGAGTGTGCATTGATTCACAGTCAGCCATGTGTGTGTGTGTGAGTGCACTGGTATAGGATGTGCAGTGAGTCAGAGTGATGTGTGTGTGTGTCTGCATGTTCTGATATAGGCTGCCCATTGTGTAACATTGAGGGTGTGTGTGTGTGTGTGCTGGTATAGGCTGCATATTTTGTCACAGTGAGCTGTGTGTGTGTGTATGTGTAGGTACAGGCTGTGCATTGAGTCACAGTGTGGGGGGTGTGTGTGATGTTATATTCTGTGCACTAGGACAGAGTGAGCCGTGTGTGTGTGCTGGTATAATCTGAACATTGAGTCACAGTGTGGTGTGGTGTGTGTGCCTTTGCTGGTATGGACTGTGCATTGAATCCCAGCCCTGTGTTAGTGTTTGTGTATTTGGTGCTGTAGAGTCTGCATGAGTCACAGTAAGATGTGTGTGTGTGTACTGCTATAGGCTGTACACTGAGCCATATTAAGGTGTGTTTCTGTGTGTGTGTGTGCGGGTATAGGCTATACATTGACTCACATTGAGCCATGTGTTTGTATGTGCTACTATACGCTATTCATTGAGTCTCAGTGAGCCATTGTTGTGTGTGTCTGTTTACTTGTATGGGCTTGGCATTGAGTCACAGAGAGGTGTTTGTGTGTGTTTGTGTGTCTGTGTGGTGGTATCATCTGCATTGAGTCACACGGCGGTGTGTGTGAGAGTGTGTGTGTGTGCAGGTACAGGCTGGTATTGAACCACAGTGAGCCGTGTGTGTGTGTGCTGGAATAGGCAGAGCATTGAGTCTCCGGTGTGTGTATGTGTGTGTGTATGCTGGTATGGTCTCTGCATTGATTCACTAAGGTGTGTTGTGTGTGTATGTACATGGAGCTGAAGACTGTACACTGATTCACAGTGAGCTGTGTGTGTATGTGTGTGTGCGTGTGATGGTATGGGCTTTGCATTGAGTCACTGAGGTGTGTGTCTGTGTGTGTATACCTGGAACTACAGACTGTGCACTGATTCACAATGAGCCATGTGTGAATGTGTGTATGTGATAGTATAGGGTGTTCATAGAGTCACAATGAGCCGTGCATATGTGTCTTTGCATGGGTGTTGTGGTATAGGCTGTGCATTGTGTCACAGTGACTGTGCGTGTGTGTGTGTGTGTGTTTGTGATGGTATAGTACATGCATTGTATCAGAGAGAGCCATGCATGCGTCTCTGTGTGTGTGTGCTGGCATAGGCATTACATTGTGTCACAGTGAGCCATGTGTTTGTATGCTGGTGGAGACTCTGCATTGAGTCACAGTAAGACTTGTGTGTGTGCCAGTACAGGCTGTGCAAGGAGTCAGTGAGTCATATATGTGTGTGTGTGTGTGCTGATATATGAAGTGCATTGAGTCCAAGTGAATCATGTATGTTTGTGTGTGTTTGTGGGTGCTGCTATAGGTGGTTCACTGAGTCACAGTCAGGTATGTGTGAGTGTTTGTGTGTTCTTGTATAGGCTGTGCATTGATTCACAGTGAGGTATGTGTGTAAGCTGGTACAGGAGGTGCATTGAGTCACAGTGATGGTTGTGTTTGTGTGTGTGTGTGTGCTGCAGTAGGCTGTGTATTGAGTCACAGAAAGTGTGTCTTTGTGTGTGTATGTGCATGTACAGGCTGTGGTTTGAGTCACAGTGATGGGTGTCTCTGTGTGGTGTTATAGGCTGTGCATTGAATCACAGCCCTGTGTTAGTGTTGTGTATTTGGTGCTGTAGAGTCTGCATGAGTCACAGTAAGGTGTGTGTGTGCTGCTATATGCTGAGAATTGAGTCACACCTAGGTGAGTGTATGTGTATGTGTATGCTGATATGGGATTTGCATTGAATCACTGAACGGTGTGTGTTTGTGTGTGTGTGTACTGCTATAGTCTGTACACTGAGACATGTTAAGGTGTGTTTCTGTGTGTGTGTGTGCGGGTATAGGCTATGCATTGACTCACATTGAGCCATGTGTTTGTATGTGCTAGTATACACTGTTCATTGAGTCTCAGTGAGCCTTTGTTTTGTGTGTCTGTTTACTTGTATGGGCTTGGCATTGAGTCTCAGACAGGTGTGTGTGTGTGTCTGTGTGTCTGTGTGGTGGTATCATCTACATTGAGTCACACGGCGGTGTGTGTGAGAGTGTGTGTGTGTGCAGGTACAGGCTGGTATTGAATGACAGTGAGCCGTGTGTGTGCCTGTGTGTGTGTGTGTGCTGGAATAGGCAGAGCATTGAGTCTCAGGTGTGTGTATGTGTGTGTGTATGCTGGTATGGTCTCTGCATTGATTCACTAAGGTGTGTTGTGTGTGTATGTACATGGAGCTGAAGACTGTACACTGATTCACAGTGAGCTGTGTGTGTATGTGTGTGTGTGTGTGATGGTATGGGCTTTGCATTGAGTCACTGAGGTGTGTGTCTGTGTGTGTATACCTGGAACTACAGACTGTGCACTGATTCACAATGAGCCATGTGTGTATGTGTGTATGTGATAGTATAGGGTGTGCATAGAGTCACAAAGAGCCGTGCATATGTGTCTTTGCATGGGTGTTGTGGTATAGGGTCTGCGTTGTGTCACAGTGACTGTGCGTGTGTGTGTGTTTGTGATGGTATAGTACGTGCATTGAATCAGAGAGAGCCATGCATGTGTCTCTGTGTGTGTGTGCTGGCATAGGCATTACATTGAGTCACAGTGAGCCATGTGTTTGTATGCTGGTGTAGACTCTGCATTGAGTCACAGTAAGCCTTGTGTGTGTGCCAGTACAGGCTGTGCATTGAGTCAGTGAGTCATATGTGTGTGTGTGTTTGTGTGTGTGTGTGCTGGTTTAGGCAGTGCATTGAGTCCAATGAGCAGTGTATGTTTGTGTGTGTGTGTGTGTGCTGCTATAGGTGGTTCACTGAGTCACAGTCAGGTATGTGTGAGTGTTTGTGTGTTCTTCTATAGGCTGTGCATTGATTCACAGTGAGCTCTGTGTGTATGGTGGTATAGGCGGTGCATTGAATCACAGTGATGGTTGTTTTTCTGTGTGTATGCTGCAGTAGGCTGTGAATTGAGTCACAGAAGGTGGGTCTTTGTGTGCGTATGTGCAGGTACAAGCTGCAGTTCGAGTCACAGTGATGGGTGTCTCTGTGTGATGTTATAGGCTGTGCATTGAATCACAGCGAGCCGTATTAGTGTGTGTACGTGTATTTGTGTATGCGTGTGTGTGTGTGATGGTACAGGCTGAACATTGAGTCACTGAGGTGTGCATGTGTGTATGTGGTGTTACAGACTGTTCGTTAGGTCAAACTGAGCAATATGTGTGTGTAGGGGTGTGTGTGTACAGTTATTTGCTGTGCACTGAGTCACAGTGAACCATGTGTGTGTGGGGAGCTGGTATAGTCAGAGCACTGAGTCACAGTTGAATGTGTGGGAGTTGTTTGTGTATGTGTGTGTGTATTTGCTGGTGTAGACTGTGCATTGAGTCACAGTGAGTAGTGCGGTGTGTGTGTGCTGTGATGGTGTGGACTGTGGTTTTATCCACTTTGACCTGAACGGCTGTGTGTGTTTGTGTGTTTGTGTGTGTGTGTGTGCTGGCACTAGATGACAGTTGAGACAGAGTGGGCTGTGTGTCTGTGTGTGCGCTGGTATAGACTCTGTATTGAGTCACTGTGAGCTGTGTGTGTATGTGTGTGCTCGTATAGGCTGTGCATTGAGTCACAGTGAGGTGTTTGTGTGTGTGTGTGCTGGTACAGGAAGCGTTTTGAGTCACAGTCTCGTGTGTGTGTGTGTGCATGTGAGTTTGTGTGCTGGTATGGGCTTTATTGTGCTGGTATGGGCTTTATTGACTCATGGGTGTGTGTGTGAGTGTGGGTGATACAGACTGCATTGAGTCACAGTGCGCTGTGTGTGTGTGTGCTGGTATAGGCGATTTATTGAGTACCAGTGAGCCATGTGTGAGTGCGTGTTGGTGTGTGTGTGTGTGTACTGGTATAGGCTGTGCATTGAGTCACAGTGAGGCCTGCATCTGTGCATGTCTGTGTTTGTGTGTGTGTGTTTGCTGGTATAGGCTGAGCTTTGAATCACTCTGAGGTGTGTGTGCATGTGCTGGTAAAATTGTGCCTTGATTCACTGTGCCATGTGAGTGTGTGTGCACGCTGGTATAGGTTGTGCATTGAGTCAGAGTGGGAGGTGTGTGTGTCTGTGTGTTCTGGTATAGGCTGACAATTGAGGCACACTGAGGTCTGTGTGCACATGTGTGTATATGTGTGCTGGTACAGCCTGCTCATTGAGTCATATTGAGTTTTTTGTGTGTGTGTGTGCAGGTAGAGGCAGCACATTGAGTCACAGTGAGGTGTATGTGTGTGATGTTATATGCTATGCACTGATTCATAGGGAGGTTTGTGTCTGTGTGTGTGCACTTTCTAGTTTAGGATTTGCATTGAATCACACTGAGCTGTGTTTTTGAGTGTCAGTATGTGTGCGTGTGTGGAGGTATGGGCTGTGGATTGACTCACATTTTGCCGTATGTGCTTCTCTGTGTGTGTATGTCTGCTAGCATATCCTGTGCACTAAGTCACAGGGAGCCATGTGTGTGTGTGTGTGTGTGTCCTGGTACAGAGTGTGCATTGATTCACAGTCAGCCATGTGTGTGTGTGTGAGTGCACTGGTATAGGATGTGCAGTGAGTCAGAGTGATGTGTGTGTGTGTCTGCATGTTCTGATATAGGCTGACCATTGTGTAACATTGAGGGTGTGTGTGTGTGTGTGCTGGTATAGGCTGCATATTTTGTCACAGTGAGCTGTGTGTGTGTGTATGTGTAGGTACAGGCTGTGCATTGAGTCACAGTGTGGGGGGTGTGTGTGATGTTATATTCTGTGCACTAGGACAGAGTGAGCCGTGTGTGTGTGCTGGTATAATCTGAACATTGAGTCACAGTGTGGTGTGGTGTGTGTGCCTTTGCTGGTATGGACTGTGCATTGAATCCCAGCCCTGTGTTAGTGTTTGTGTATTTGGTGCTGTAGAGTCTGCATGAGTCACAGTAAGATGTGTGTGTGTGTACTGCTATAGGCTGTACACTGAGCCATATTAAGGTGTGTTTCTGTGTGTGTGTGTGCGGGTATAGGCTATACATTGACTCACATTGAGCCATGTGTTTGTATGTGCTACTATACGCTATTCATTGAGTCTCAGTGAGCCATTGTTGTGTGTGTCTGTTTACTTGTATGGGCTTGGCATTGAGTCACAGAGAGGTGTTTGTGTGTGTTTGTGTGTCTGTGTGGTGGTATCATCTGCATTGAGTCACACGGCGGTGTGTGTGAGAGTGTGTGTGTGTGCAGGTACAGGCTGGTATTGAACCACAGTGAGCCGTGTGTGTGTGTGCTGGAATAGGCAGAGCATTGAGTCTCCGGTGTGTGTATGTGTGTGTGTATGCTGGTATGGTCTCTGCATTGATTCACTAAGGTGTGTTGTGTGTGTATGTACATGGAGCTGAAGACTGTACACTGATTCACAGTGAGCTGTGTGTGTATGTGTGTGTGCGTGTGATGGTATGGGCTTTGCATTGAGTCACTGAGGTGTGTGTCTGTGTGTGTATACCTGGAACTACAGACTGTGCACTGATTCACAATGAGCCATGTGTGAATGTGTGTATGTGATAGTATAGGGTGTTCATAGAGTCACAATGAGCCGTGCATATGTGTCTTTGCATGGGTGTTGTGGTATAGGCTGTGCATTGTGTCACAGTGACTGTGCGTGTGTGTGTGTGTGTGTTTGTGATGGTATAGTACATGCATTGTATCAGAGAGAGCCATGCATGCGTCTCTGTGTGTGTGTGCTGGCATAGGCATTACATTGTGTCACAGTGAGCCATGTGTTTGTATGCTGGTGGAGACTCTGCATTGAGTCACAGTAAGACTTGTGTGTGTGCCAGTACAGGCTGTGCAAGGAGTCAGTGAGTCATATATGTGTGTGTGTGTGTGTGCTGATATATGAAGTGCATTGAGTCCAAGTGAATCATGTATGTTTGTGTGTGTTTGTGGGTGCTGCTATAGGTGGTTCACTGAGTCACAGTCAGGTATGTGTGAGTGTTTGTGTGTTCTTGTATAGGCTGTGCATTGATTCACAGTGAGGTATGTGTGTAAGCTGGTACAGGAGGTGCATTGAGTCACAGTGATGGTTGTGTTTGTGTGTGTGTGTGTGTGCAGTAGGCTGTGTATTGAGTCACAGAAAGTGTGTCTTTGTGTGTGTATGTGCATGTACAGGCTGCGGTTTGAGTCACAGTGATGGGTGTCTCTGTGTGGTGTTATAGGCTGTGCATTGAATCACAGCCCTGTGTTAGTGTTGTGTATTTGGTGCTGTAGAGTCTGCATGAGTCAAAGTAAGGTGTGTGTGTGTGCTGCTATATGCTGAGAATTGAGTCACACCTAGGTGAGTGTATGTGTATGTGTATGCTGATATGGGATTTGCATTGAATCACTGAACGGTGTGTGTTTGTGTGTGTGTGTACTGCTATAGTCTGTACACTGAGACATGTTAAGGTGTGTTTCTGTGTGTGCGTGTGCGGGTATAGGCTATGCATTGACTCACATTGAGCCATGTGTTTGTATGTGCTAGTATACACTGTTCATTGAGTCTCAGTGAGCCTTTGTTTTGTGTGTCTGTTTACTTGTATGGGCTTGGCATTGAGTCTCAGACAGGTGTGTGTGTGTGTCTGTGTGTCTGTGTGGTGGTATCATCTACATTGAGTCACACGGCAGTGTGTGTGAGAGTGTGTGTGTGTGCAGGTACAGGCTGGTATTGAATGACAGTGAGCCGTGTGTGTGTCTGTGTGTGTGTGTGTGCTGGAATAGGCAGAGCATTGAGTCTCAGGTGTGTGTATGTGTGTGTGTATGCTGGTATGGTCTCTGCATTGATTCACTAAGGTGTGTTGTGTGTGTATGTACATGGAGCTGAAGACTGTACACAGATTCACAGTGAGCTGTGTGTGTATGTGTGTGTGTGTGTGATGGTATGGGCTTTGCATTGAGTCACTGAGGTGTGTGTCTGTGTGTGTATACCTGGAACTACAGACTGTGCACTGATTCACAATGAGCCATGTGTGAATGTGTGTATGTGATAGTATAGGGTGTGCATAGAGTCACAAAGAGCCGTGCATATGTGTCTTTGCATGGGTGTTGTGGTATAGGGTCTGCGTTGTGTCACAGTGACTGTGCGTGTGTGTGTGTTTTTGATGGTATAGTACGTGCATTGAATCAGAGAGAGCCATGCATGTGTCTCTGTGTGTGTGTGCTGGCATAGGCATTACATTGAGTCACAGTGAGCCATGTGTTTGTATGCTGGTGTAGACTCTGCATTGAGTCACAGTAAGCCTTGTGTGTGTGCCAGTACAGGCTGTGCATTGAGTCAGTGAGTCATATGTGTGTGTGTGTTTGTGTGTGTGTGTGTGCTGGTTTAGGCAGTGCATTGAGTCCAATGAGCAGTGTATGTTTGTGTGTGTGTGTGTGTGCTGCTATAGGTGGTTCACTGAGTCACAGTCAGGTATGTGTGAGTGAGTGTTTGTGTGTTCTTCTATAGGCTGTGCATTGATTCACAGTGAGCTCTGTGTGTATGGTGGTATAGGCGGTGCATTGAATCACAGTGATGGTTGTTTTTCTGTGTGTATGCTGCAGTAGGCTGTGAATTGAGTCACAGAAGGTGGGTCTTTGTGTGCGTATGTGCAGGTACAAGCTGCAGTTCGAGTCACAGTGATGGGTGTCTCTGTGTGATGTTATAGGCTGTGCATTGAATCACAGCGAGCCGTATTAGTGTGTGTACGTGTATTTGTGTATGCGTGTGTGTGTGTGATGGTACAGGCTGAACATTGAGTCACTGAGGTGTGCATGTGTGTATGTGGTGTTACAGACTGTTCGTTAGGTCAAACTGAGCAATATGTGTGTGTAGGGGTGTGTGTGTACAGTTATTTGCTGTGCACTGAGTCACAGTGAACCATGTGTGTGTGGGGAGCTGGTATAGTCAGAGCACTGAGTCACAGTTGAATGTGTGGGAGTTGTTTGTGTATGTGTGTGTGTATTTGCTGGTGTAGACTGTGCATTGAGTCACAGTGAGTAGTGCGGTGTGTGTGTGCTGTGATGGTGTGGACTGTGGTTTTATCCACTTTGACCTGAACGGCTGTGTGTGTTTGTGTGTTTGTGTGTGTGTGTGTGCTGGCACTAGATGACAGTTGAGACAGAGTGGGCTGTGTGTCTGTGTGTGCGCTGGTATAGACTCTGTATTGAGTCACTGTGAGCTGTGTGTGTATGTGTGTGCTCGTATAGGCTGTGCATTGAGTCACAGTGAGGTGTTTGTGTGTGTGTGTGCTGGTACAGGAAGCGTTTTGAGTCACAGTCTCGTGTGTGTGTGTGTGCATGTGAGTTTGTGTGCTGGTATGGGCTTTATTGTGCTGGTATGGGCTTTATTGACTCATGGGTGTGTGTGTGAGTGTGGGTGATACAGACTGCATTGAGCCACAGTGCGCTGTGTGTGTGTGTGCTGGTATAGGCGATTTATTGAGTACCAGTGAGCCATGTGTGAGTGCGTGTTGGTGTGTGTGTGTGTGTACTGGTATAGGCTGTGCATTGAGTCACAGTGAGGCCTGCATCTGTGCATGTCTGTGTTTGTGTGTGTGTGTTTGCTGGTATAGGCTGAGCTTTGAATCACTCTGAGGTGTGTGTGCATGTGCTGGTAAAATTGTGCCTTGATTCACTGTGCCATGTGAGTGTGTGTGCACGCTGGTATAGGTTGTGCATTGAGTCAGAGTGGGAGGTGTGTGTGTCTGTGTGTTCTGGTATAGGCTGACAATTGAGGCACACTGAGGTCTGTGTGCACATGTGTGTATATGTGTGCTGGTACAGCCTGCTCATTGAGTCATATTGAGTTTTTTGTGTGTGTGTGTGCAGGTAGAGGCAGCACATTGAGTCACAGTGAGGTGTATGTGTGTGATGTTATATGCTATGCACTGATTCATAGGGAGGTTTGTGTCTGTGTGTGTGCACTTTCTAGTTTAGGATTTGCATTGAATCACACTGAGCTGTGTTTTTGAGTGTCAGTATGTGTGCGTGTGTGGAGGTATGGGCTGTGGATTGACTCACATTTTGCCGTATGTGCTTCTCTGTGTGTGTATGTCTGCTAGCATATCCTGTGCAGTAAGTCACAGGGAGCCATGTGTGTGTGTGTGTGTGTGTCCTGGTACAGAGTGTGCATTGATTCACAGTCAGCCATGTGTGTGTGTGTGAGTGCACTGGTATAGGATGTGCAGTGAGTCAGAGTGATGTGTGTGTGTGTCTGCATGTTCTGATATAGGCTGCCCATTGTGTAACATTGAGGGTGTGTGTGTGTGTGTGCTGGTATAGGCTGCATATTTTGTCACAGTGAGCTGTGTGTGTGTGTATGTGTAGGTACAGGCTGTGCATTGAGTCACAGTGTGGGGGGTGTGTGTGATGTTATATTCTGTGCACTAGGACAGAGTGAGCCGTGTGTGTGTGCTGGTATAATCTGAACATTGAGTCACAGTGTGGTGTGGTGTGTGTGCCTTTGCTGGTATGGACTGTGCATTGAATCCCAGCCCTGTGTTAGTGTTTGTGTATTTGGTGCTGTAGAGTCTGCATGAGTCACAGTAAGATGTGTGTGTGTGTACTGCTATAGGCTGTACACTGAGCCATATTAAGGTGTGTTTCTGTGTGTGTGTGTGCGGGTATAGGCTATACATTGACTCACATTGAGCCATGTGTTTGTATGTGCTACTATACGCTATTCATTGAGTCTCAGTGAGCCATTGTTGTGTGTGTCTGTTTACTTGTATGGGCTTGGCATTGAGTCACAGAGAGGTGTTTGTGTGTGTTTGTGTGTCTGTGTGGTGGTATCATCTGCATTGAGTCACACGGCGGTGTGTGTGAGAGTGTGTGTGTGTGCAGGTACAGGCTGGTATTGAACCACAGTGAGCCGTGTGTGTGTGTGCTGGAATAGGCAGAGCATTGAGTCTCCGGTGTGTGTATGTGTGTGTGTATGCTGGTATGGTCTCTGCATTGATTCACTAAGGTGTGTTGTGTGTGTATGTACATGGAGCTGAAGACTGTACACTGATTCACAGTGAGCTGTGTGTGTATGTGTGTGTGCGTGTGATGGTATGGGCTTTGCATTGAGTCACTGAGGTGTGTGTCTGTGTGTGTATACCTGGAACTACAGACTGTGCACTGATTCACAATGAGCCATGTGTGAATGTGTGTATGTGATAGTATAGGGTGTTCATAGAGTCACAATGAGCCGTGCATATGTGTCTTTGCATGGGTGTTGTGGTATAGGCTGTGCATTGTGTCACAGTGACTGTGCGTGTGTGTGTGTGTGTGTTTGTGATGGTATAGTACATGCATTGTATCAGAGAGAGCCATGCATGCGTCTCTGTGTGTGTGTGCTGGCATAGGCATTACATTGTGTCACAGTGAGCCATGTGTTTGTATGCTGGTGGAGACTCTGCATTGAGTCACAGTAAGACTTGTGTGTGTGCCAGTACAGGCTGTGCAAGGAGTCAGTGAGTCATATATGTGTGTGTGTGTGTGTGCTGATATATGAAGTGCATTGAGTCCAAGTGAATCATGTATGTTTGTGTGTGTTTGTGGGTGCTGCTATAGGTGGTTCACTGAGTCACAGTCAGGTATGTGTGAGTGTTTGTGTGTTCTTGTATAGGCTGTGCATTGATTCACAGTGAGGTATGTGTGTAAGCTGGTACAGGAGGTGCATTGAGTCACAGTGATGGTTGTGTTTGTGTGTGTGTGTGTGCAGTAGGCTGTGTATTGAGTCACAGAAAGTGTGTCTTTGTGTGTGTATGTGCATGTACAGGCTGCGGTTTGAGTCACAGTGATGGGTGTCTCTGTGTGGTGTTATAGGCTGTGCATTGAATCACAGCCCTGTGTTAGTGTTGTGTATTTGGTGCTGTAGAGTCTGCATGAGTCAAAGTAAGGTGTGTGTGTGTGCTGCTATATGCTGAGAATTGAGTCACACCTAGGTGAGTGTATGTGTATGTGTATGCTGATATGGGATTTGCATTGAATCACTGAACGGTGTGTGTTTGTGTGTGTGTGTACTGCTATAGTCTGTACACTGAGACATGTTAAGGTGTGTTTCTGTGTGTGCGTGTGCGGGTATAGGCTATGCATTGACTCACATTGAGCCATGTGTTTGTATGTGCTAGTATACACTGTTCATTGAGTCTCAGTGAGCCTTTGTTTTGTGTGTCTGTTTACTTGTATGGGCTTGGCATTGAGTCTCAGACAGGTGTGTGTGTGTGTCTGTGTGTCTGTGTGGTGGTATCATCTACATTGAGTCACACGGCAGTGTGTGTGAGAGTGTGTGTGTGTGCAGGTACAGGCTGGTATTGAATGACAGTGAGCCGTGTGTGTGTCTGTGTGTGTGTGTGTGCTGGAATAGGCAGAGCATTGAGTCTCAGGTGTGTGTATGTGTGTGTGTATGCTGGTATGGTCTCTGCATTGATTCACTAAGGTGTGTTGTGTGTGTATGTACATGGAGCTGAAGACTGTACACAGATTCACAGTGAGCTGTGTGTGTATGTGTGTGTGTGTGTGATGGTATGGGCTTTGCATTGAGTCACTGAGGTGTGTGTCTGTGTGTGTATACCTGGAACTACAGACTGTGCACTGATTCACAATGAGCCATGTGTGAATGTGTGTATGTGATAGTATAGGGTGTGCATAGAGTCACAAAGAGCCGTGCATATGTGTCTTTGCATGGGTGTTGTGGTATAGGGTCTGCGTTGTGTCACAGTGACTGTGCGTGTGTGTGTGTTTGTGATGGTATAGTACGTGCATTGAATCAGAGAGAGCCATGCATGTGTCTCTGTGTGTGTGTGCTGGCATAGGCATTACATTGAGTCACAGTGAGCCATGTGTTTGTATGCTGGTGTAGACTCTGCATTGAGTCACAGTAAGCCTTGTGTGTGTGCCAGTACAGGCTGTGCATTGAGTCAGTGAGTCATATGTGTGTGTGTGTTTGTGTGTGTGTGTGTGCTGGTTTAGGCAGTGCATTGAGTCCAATGAGCAGTGTATGTTTGTGTGTGTGTGTGTGTGCTGCTATAGGTGGTTCACTGAGTCACAGTCAGGTATGTGTGAGTGAGTGTTTGTGTGTTCTTCTATAGGCTGTGCATTGATTCACAGTGAGCTCTGTGTGTATGGTGGTATAGGCGGTGCATTGAATCACAGTGATGGTTGTTTTTCTGTGTGTATGCTGCAGTAGGCTGTGAATTGAGTCACAGAAGGTGGGTCTTTGTGTGCGTATGTGCAGGTACAAGCTGCAGTTCGAGTCACAGTGATGGGTGTCTCTGTGTGATGTTATAGGCTGTGCATTGAATCACAGCGAGCCGTATTAGTGTGTGTACGTGTATTTGTGTATGCGTGTGTGTGTGTGATGGTACAGGCTGAACATTGAGTCACTGAGGTGTGCATGTGTGTATGTGGTGTTACAGACTGTTCGTTAGGTCAAACTGAGCAATATGTGTGTGTAGGGGTGTGTGTGTACAGTTATTTGCTGTGCACTGAGTCACAGTGAACCATGTGTGTGTGGGGAGCTGGTATAGTCAGAGCACTGAGTCACAGTTGAATGTGTGGGAGTTGTTTGTGTATGTGTGTGTGT
Source organism: Pseudorca crassidens (assembly GCF_039906515.1). NCBI lineage: Eukaryota > Metazoa > Chordata > Mammalia > Artiodactyla > Delphinidae > Pseudorca > Pseudorca crassidens. The sequence goes on from NC_090318.1 coordinate 14,028,062, forward strand.
ATTTGCTGGTGTAGACTGTGCATTGAGTCACAGTGAGTAGTGCGGTGTGTGTGTGCTGTGATGGTGTGGACTGTGGTTTTATCCACTTTGACCTGAACGGCTGTGTGTGTTTGTGTGTTTGTGTGTGTGTGTGTGCTGGCACTAGATGACAGTTGAGACAGAGTGGGCTGTGTGTCTGTGTGTGCGCTGGTATAGACTCTGTATTGAGTCACTGTGAGCTGTGTGTGTATGTGTGTGCTCGTATAGGCTGTGCATTGAGTCACAGTGAGGTGTTTGTGTGTGTGTGTGCTGGTACAGGAAGCGTTTTGAGTCACAGTCTCGTGTGTGTGTGTGTGCATGTGAGTTTGTGTGCTGGTATGGGCTTTATTGTGCTGGTATGGGCTTTATTGACTCATGGGTGTGTGTGTGAGTGTGGGTGATACAGACTGCATTGAGTCACAGTGCGCTGTGTGTGTGTGTGCTGGTATAGGCGATTTATTGAGTACCAGTGAGCCATGTGTGAGTGCGTGTTGGTGTGTGTGTGTGTGTACTGGTATAGGCTGTGCATTGAGTCACAGTGAGGCCTGCATCTGTGCATGTCTGTGTTTGTGTGTGTGTGTTTGCTGGTATAGGCTGAGCTTTGAATCACTCTGAGGTGTGTGTGCATGTGCTGGTAAAATTGTGCCTTGATTCACTGTGCCATGTGAGTGTGTGTGCACGCTGGTATAGGTTGTGCATTGAGTCAGAGTGGGAGGTGTGTGTGTCTGTGTGTTCTGGTATAGGCTGACAATTGAGGCACACTGAGGTCTGTGTGCACATGTGTGTATATGTGTGCTGGTACAGCCTGCTCATTGAGTCATATTGAGTTTTTTGTGTGTGTGTGTGCAGGTAGAGGCAGCACATTGAGTCACAGTGAGGTGTATGTGTGTGATGTTATATGCTATGCACTGATTCATAGGGAGGTTTGTGTCTGTGTGTGTGCACTTTCTAGTTTAGGATTTGCATTGAATCACACTGAGCTGTGTTTTTGAGTGTCAGTATGTGTGCGTGTGTGGAGGTATGGGCTGTGGATTGACTCACATTTTGCCGTATGTGCTTCTCTGTGTGTGTATGTCTGCTAGCATATCCTGTGCACTAAGTCACAGGGAGCCATGTGTGTGTGTGTGTGTGTGTCCTGGTACAGAGTGTGCATTGATTCACAGTCAGCCATGTGTGTGTGTGTGAGTGCACTGGTATAGGATGTGCAGTGAGTCAGAGTGATGTGTGTGTGTGTCTGCATGTTCTGATATAGGCTGCCCATTGTGTAACATTGAGGGTGTGTGTGTGTGTGTGCTGGTATAGGCTGCATATTTTGTCACAGTGAGCTGTGTGTGTGTGTATGTGTAGGTACAGGCTGTGCATTGAGTCACAGTGTGGGGGGTGTGTGTGATGTTATATTCTGTGCACTAGGACAGAGTGAGCCGTGTGTGTGTGCTGGTATAATCTGAACATTGAGTCACAGTGTGGTGTGGTGTGTGTGCCTTTGCTGGTATGGACTGTGCATTGAATCCCAGCCCTGTGTTAGTGTTTGTGTATTTGGTGCTGTAGAGTCTGCATGAGTCACAGTAAGATGTGTGTGTGTGTACTGCTATAGGCTGTACACTGAGCCATATTAAGGTGTGTTTCTGTGTGTGTGTGTGCGGGTATAGGCTATACATTGACTCACATTGAGCCATGTGTTTGTATGTGCTACTATACGCTATTCATTGAGTCTCAGTGAGCCATTGTTGTGTGTGTCTGTTTACTTGTATGGGCTTGGCATTGAGTCACAGAGAGGTGTTTGTGTGTGTTTGTGTGTCTGTGTGGTGGTATCATCTGCATTGAGTCACACGGCGGTGTGTGTGAGAGTGTGTGTGTGTGCAGGTACAGGCTGGTATTGAACCACAGTGAGCCGTGTGTGTGTGTGCTGGAATAGGCAGAGCATTGAGTCTCCGGTGTGTGTATGTGTGTGTGTATGCTGGTATGGTCTCTGCATTGATTCACTAAGGTGTGTTGTGTGTGTATGTACATGGAGCTGAAGACTGTACACTGATTCACAGTGAGCTGTGTGTGTATGTGTGTGTGCGTGTGATGGTATGGGCTTTGCATTGAGTCACTGAGGTGTGTGTCTGTGTGTGTATACCTGGAACTACAGACTGTGCACTGATTCACAATGAGCCATGTGTGAATGTGTGTATGTGATAGTATAGGGTGTTCATAGAGTCACAATGAGCCGTGCATATGTGTCTTTGCATGGGTGTTGTGGTATAGGCTGTGCATTGTGTCACAGTGACTGTGCGTGTGTGTGTGTGTGTGTTTGTGATGGTATAGTACATGCATTGTATCAGAGAGAGCCATGCATGCGTCTCTGTGTGTGTGTGCTGGCATAGGCATTACATTGTGTCACAGTGAGCCATGTGTTTGTATGCTGGTGGAGACTCTGCATTGAGTCACAGTAAGACTTGTGTGTGTGCCAGTACAGGCTGTGCAAGGAGTCAGTGAGTCATATATGTGTGTGTGTGTGTGTGCTGATATATGAAGTGCATTGAGTCCAAGTGAATCATGTATGTTTGTGTGTGTTTGTGGGTGCTGCTATAGGTGGTTCACTGAGTCACAGTCAGGTATGTGTGAGTGTTTGTGTGTTCTTGTATAGGCTGTGCATTGATTCACAGTGAGGTATGTGTGTAAGCTGGTACAGGAGGTGCATTGAGTCACAGTGATGGTTGTGTTTGTGTGTGTGTGTGTGTGCAGTAGGCTGTGTATTGAGTCACAGAAAGTGTGTCTTTGTGTGTGTATGTGCATGTACAGGCTGCGGTTTGAGTCACAGTGATGGGTGTCTCTGTGTGGTGTTATAGGCTGTGCATTGAATCACAGCCCTGTGTTAGTGTTGTGTATTTGGTGCTGTAGAGTCTGCATGAGTCAAAGTAAGGTGTGTGTGTGTGCTGCTATATGCTGAGAATTGAGTCACACCTAGGTGAGTGTATGTGTATGTGTATGCTGATATGGGATTTGCATTGAATCACTGAACGGTGTGTGTTTGTGTGTGTGTGTACTGCTATAGTCTGTACACTGAGACATGTTAAGGTGTGTTTCTGTGTGTGCGTGTGCGGGTATAGGCTATGCATTGACTCACATTGAGCCATGTGTTTGTATGTGCTAGTATACACTGTTCATTGAGTCTCAGTGAGCCTTTGTTTTGTGTGTCTGTTTACTTGTATGGGCTTGGCATTGAGTCTCAGACAGGTGTGTGTGTGTGTCTGTGTGTCTGTGTGGTGGTATCATCTACATTGAGTCACACGGCAGTGTGTGTGAGAGTGTGTGTGTGTGCAGGTACAGGCTGGTATTGAATGACAGTGAGCCGTGTGTGTGTCTGTGTGTGTGTGTGTGCTGGAATAGGCAGAGCATTGAGTCTCAGGTGTGTGTATGTGTGTGTGTATGCTGGTATGGTCTCTGCATTGATTCACTAAGGTGTGTTGTGTGTGTATGTACATGGAGCTGAAGACTGTACACAGATTCACAGTGAGCTGTGTGTGTATGTGTGTGTGTGTGTGATGGTATGGGCTTTGCATTGAGTCACTGAGGTGTGTGTCTGTGTGTGTATACCTGGAACTACAGACTGTGCACTGATTCACAATGAGCCATGTGTGAATGTGTGTATGTGATAGTATAGGGTGTGCATAGAGTCACAAAGAGCCGTGCATATGTGTCTTTGCATGGGTGTTGTGGTATAGGGTCTGCGTTGTGTCACAGTGACTGTGCGTGTGTGTGTGTTTGTGATGGTATAGTACGTGCATTGAATCAGAGAGAGCCATGCATGTGTCTCTGTGTGTGTGTGCTGGCATAGGCATTACATTGAGTCACAGTGAGCCATGTGTTTGTATGCTGGTGTAGACTCTGCATTGAGTCACAGTAAGCCTTGTGTGTGTGCCAGTACAGGCTGTGCATTGAGTCAGTGAGTCATATGTGTGTGTGTGTTTGTGTGTGTGTGTGTGCTGGTTTAGGCAGTGCATTGAGTCCAATGAGCAGTGTATGTTTGTGTGTGTGTGTGTGTGCTGCTATAGGTGGTTCACTGAGTCACAGTCAGGTATGTGTGAGTGAGTGTTTGTGTGTTCTTCTATAGGCTGTGCATTGATTCACAGTGAGCTCTGTGTGTATGGTGGTATAGGCGGTGCATTGAATCACAGTGATGGTTGTTTTTCTGTGTGTATGCTGCAGTAGGCTGTGAATTGAGTCACAGAAGGTGGGTCTTTGTGTGCGTATGTGCAGGTACAAGCTGCAGTTCGAGTCACAGTGATGGGTGTCTCTGTGTGATGTTATAGGCTGTGCATTGAATCACAGCGAGCCGTATTAGTGTGTGTACGTGTATTTGTGTATGCGTGTGTGTGTGTGATGGTACAGGCTGAACATTGAGTCACTGAGGTGTGCATGTGTGTATGTGGTGTTACAGACTGTTCGTTAGGTCAAACTGAGCAATATGTGTGTGTAGGGGTGTGTGTGTACAGTTATTTGCTGTGCACTGAGTCACAGTGAACCATGTGTGTGTGGGGAGCTGGTATAGTCAGAGCACTGAGTCACAGTTGAATGTGTGGGAGTTGTTTGTGTATGTGTGTGTGTATTTGCTGGTGTAGACTGTGCATTGAGTCACAGTGAGTAGTGCGGTGTGTGTGTGCTGTGATGGTGTGGACTGTGGTTTTATCCACTTTGACCTGAACGGCTGTGTGTGTTTGTGTGTTTGTGTGTGTGTGTGTGCTGGCACTAGATGACAGTTGAGACAGAGTGGGCTGTGTGTCTGTGTGTGCGCTGGTATAGACTCTGTATTGAGTCACTGTGAGCTGTGTGTGTATGTGTGTGCTCGTATAGGCTGTGCATTGAGTCACAGTGAGGTGTTTGTGTGTGTGTGTGCTGGTACAGGAAGCGTTTTGAGTCACAGTCTCGTGTGTGTGTGTGTGCATGTGAGTTTGTGTGCTGGTATGGGCTTTATTGTGCTGGTATGGGCTTTATTGACTCATGGGTGTGTGTGTGAGTGTGGGTGATACAGACTGCATTGAGCCACAGTGCGCTGTGTGTGTGTGTGCTGGTATAGGCGATTTATTGAGTACCAGTGAGCCATGTGTGAGTGCGTGTTGGTGTGTGTGTGTGTGTACTGGTATAGGCTGTGCATTGAGTCACAGTGAGGCCTGCATCTGTGCATGTCTGTGTTTGTGTGTGTGTGTTTGCTGGTATAGGCTGAGCTTTGAATCACTCTGAGGTGTGTGTGCATGTGCTGGTAAAATTGTGCCTTGATTCACTGTGCCATGTGAGTGTGTGTGCACGCTGGTATAGGTTGTGCATTGAGTCAGAGTGGGAGGTGTGTGTGTCTGTGTGTTCTGGTATAGGCTGACAATTGAGGCACACTGAGGTCTGTGTGCACATGTGTGTATATGTGTGCTGGTACAGCCTGCTCATTGAGTCATATTGAGTTTTTTGTGTGTGTGTGTGCAGGTAGAGGCAGCACATTGAGTCACAGTGAGGTGTATGTGTGTGATGTTATATGCTATGCACTGATTCATAGGGAGGTTTGTGTCTGTGTGTGTGCACTTTCTAGTTTAGGATTTGCATTGAATCACACTGAGCTGTGTTTTTGAGTGTCAGTATGTGTGCGTGTGTGGAGGTATGGGCTGTGGATTGACTCACATTTTGCCGTATGTGCTTCTCTGTGTGTGTATGTCTGCTAGCATATCCTGTGCAGTAAGTCACAGGGAGCCATGTGTGTGTGTGTGTGTGTGTCCTGGTACAGAGTGTGCATTGATTCACAGTCAGCCATGTGTGTGTGTGTGAGTGCACTGGTATAGGATGTGCAGTGAGTCAGAGTGATGTGTGTGTGTGTCTGCATGTTCTGATATAGGCTGCCCATTGTGTAACATTGAGGGTGTGTGTGTGTGTGTGCTGGTATAGGCTGCATATTTTGTCACAGTGAGCTGTGTGTGTGTGTATGTGTAGGTACAGGCTGTGCATTGAGTCACAGTGTGGGGGGTGTGTGTGATGTTATATTCTGTGCACTAGGACAGAGTGAGCCGTGTGTGTGTGCTGGTATAATCTGAACATTGAGTCACAGTGTGGTGTGGTGTGTGTGCCTTTGCTGGTATGGACTGTGCATTGAATCCCAGCCCTGTGTTAGTGTTTGTGTATTTGGTGCTGTAGAGTCTGCATGAGTCACAGTAAGATGTGTGTGTGTGTACTGATATAGGCTGTACACTGAGCCATATTAAGGTGTGTTTCTGTGTGTGTGTGTGCGGGTATAGGCTATACATTGACTCACATTGAGCCATGTGTTTGTATGTGCTACTATACGCTATTCATTGAGTCTCAGTGAGCCATTGTTGTGTGTGTCTGTTTACTTGTATGGGCTTGGCATTGAGTCACAGAGAGGTGTTTGTGTGTGTTTGTGTGTCTGTGTGGTGGTATCATCTGCATTGAGTCACACGGCGGTGTGTGTGAGAGTGTGTGTGTGTGCAGGTACAGGCTGGTATTGAACCACAGTGAGCCGTGTGTGTGTGTGCTGGAATAGGCAGAGCATTGAGTCTCCGGTGTGTGTATGTGTGTGTGTATGCTGGTATGGTCTCTGCATTGATTCACTAAGGTGTGTTGTGTGTGTATGTACATGGAGCTGAAGACTGTACACTGATTCACAGTGAGCTGTGTGTGTATGTGTGTGTGCGTGTGATGGTATGGGCTTTGCATTGAGTCACTGAGGTGTGTGTCTGTGTGTGTATACCTGGAACTACAGACTGTGCACTGATTCACAATGAGCCATGTGTGAATGTGTGTATGTGATAGTATAGGGTGTTCATAGAGTCACAATGAGCCGTGCATATGTGTCTTTGCATGGGTGTTGTGGTATAGGCTGTGCATTGTGTCACAGTGACTGTGCGTGTGTGTGTGTGTGTGTTTGTGATGGTATAGTACATGCATTGTATCAGAGAGAGCCATGCATGCGTCTCTGTGTGTGTGTGCTGGCATAGGCATTACATTGTGTCACAGTGAGCCATGTGTTTGTATGCTGGTGGAGACTCTGCATTGAGTCACAGTAAGACTTGTGTGTGTGCCAGTACAGGCTGTGCAAGGAGTCAGTGAGTCATATATGTGTGTGTGTGTGTGTGCTGATATATGAAGTGCATTGAGTCCAAGTGAATCATGTATGTTTGTGTGTGTTTGTGGGTGCTGCTATAGGTGGTTCACTGAGTCACAGTCAGGTATGTGTGAGTGTTTGTGTGTTCTTGTATAGGCTGTGCATTGATTCACAGTGAGGTATGTGTGTAAGCTGGTACAGGAGGTGCATTGAGTCACAGTGATGGTTGTGTTTGTGTGTGTGTGTGTGCAGTAGGCTGTGTATTGAGTCACAGAAAGTGTGTCTTTGTGTGTGTATGTGCATGTACAGGCTGCGGTTTGAGTCACAGTGATGGGTGTCTCTGTGTGGTGTTATAGGCTGTGCATTGAATCACAGCCCTGTGTTAGTGTTGTGTATTTGGTGCTGTAGAGTCTGCATGAGTCAAAGTAAGGTGTGTGTGTGTGCTGCTATATGCTGAGAATTGAGTCACACCTAGGTGAGTGTATGTGTATGTGTATGCTGATATGGGATTTGCATTGAATCACTGAACGGTGTGTGTTTGTGTGTGTGTGTACTGCTATAGTCTGTACACTGAGACATGTTAAGGTGTGTTTCTGTGTGTGCGTGTGCGGGTATAGGCTATGCATTGACTCACATTGAGCCATGTGTTTGTATGTGCTAGTATACACTGTTCATTGAGTCTCAGTGAGCCTTTGTTTTGTGTGTCTGTTTACTTGTATGGGCTTGGCATTGAGTCTCAGACAGGTGTGTGTGTGTGTCTGTGTGTCTGTGTGGTGGTATCATCTACATTGAGTCACACGGCAGTGTGTGTGAGAGTGTGTGTGTGTGCAGGTACAGGCTGGTATTGAATGACAGTGAGCCGTGTGTGTGTCTGTGTGTGTGTGTGTGCTGGAATAGGCAGAGCATTGAGTCTCAGGTGTGTGTATGTGTGTGTGTATGCTGGTATGGTCTCTGCATTGATTCACTAAGGTGTGTTGTGTGTGTATGTACATGGAGCTGAAGACTGTACACAGATTCACAGTGAGCTGTGTGTGTATGTGTGTGTGTGTGTGATGGTATGGGCTTTGCATTGAGTCACTGAGGTGTGTGTCTGTGTGTGTATACCTGGAACTACAGACTGTGCACTGATTCACAATGAGCCATGTGTGAATGTGTGTATGTGATAGTATAGGGTGTGCATAGAGTCACAAAGAGCCGTGCATATGTGTCTTTGCATGGGTGTTGTGGTATAGGGTCTGCGTTGTGTCACAGTGACTGTGCGTGTGTGTGTGTTTGTGATGGTATAGTACGTGCATTGAATCAGAGAGAGCCATGCATGTGTCTCTGTGTGTGTGTGCTGGCATAGGCATTACATTGAGTCACAGTGAGCCATGTGTTTGTATGCTGGTGTAGACTCTGCATTGAGTCACAGTAAGCCTTGTGTGTGTGCCAGTACAGGCTGTGCATTGAGTCAGTGAGTCATATGTGTGTGTGTGTTTGTGTGTGTGTGTGTGCTGGTTTAGGCAGTGCATTGAGTCCAATGAGCAGTGTATGTTTGTGTGTGTGTGTGTGTGCTGCTATAGGTGGTTCACTGAGTCACAGTCAGGTATGTGTGAGTGAGTGTTTGTGTGTTCTTCTATAGGCTGTGCATTGATTCACAGTGAGCTCTGTGTGTATGGTGGTATAGGCGGTGCATTGAATCACAGTGATGGTTGTTTTTCTGTGTGTATGCTGCAGTAGGCTGTGAATTGAGTCACAGAAGGTGGGTCTTTGTGTGCGTATGTGCAGGTACAAGCTGCAGTTCGAGTCACAGTGATGGGTGTCTCTGTGTGATGTTATAGGCTGTGCATTGAATCACAGCGAGCCGTATTAGTGTGTGTACGTGTATTTGTGTATGCGTGTGTGTGTGTGATGGTACAGGCTGAACATTGAGTCACTGAGGTGTGCATGTGTGTATGTGGTGTTACAGACTGTTCGTTAGGTCAAACTGAGCAATATGTGTGTGTAGGGGTGTGTGTGTACAGTTATTTGCTGTGCACTGAGTCACAGTGAACCATGTGTGTGTGGGGAGCTGGTATAGTCAGAGCACTGAGTCACAGTTGAATGTGTGGGAGTTGTTTGTGTATGTGTGTGTGTATTTGCTGGTGTAGACTGTGCATTGAGTCACAGTGAGTAGTGCGGTGTGTGTGTGCTGTGATGGTGTGGACTGTGGTTTTATCCACTTTGACCTGAACGGCTGTGTGTGTTTGTGTGTTTGTGTGTGTGTGTGTGCTGGCACTAGATGACAGTTGAGACAGAGTGGGCTGTGTGTCTGTGTGTGCGCTGGTATAGACTCTGTATTGAGTCACTGTGAGCTGTGTGTGTATGTGTGTGCTCGTATAGGCTGTGCATTGAGTCACAGTGAGGTGTTTGTGTGTGTGTGTGCTGGTACAGGAAGCGTTTTGAGTCACAGTCTCGTGTGTGTGTGTGTGCATGTGAGTTTGTGTGCTGGTATGGGCTTTATTGTGCTGGTATGGGCTTTATTGACTCATGGGTGTGTGTGTGAGTGTGGGTGATACAGACTGCATTGAGTCACAGTGCGCTGTGTGTGTGTGTGCTGGTATAGGCGATTTATTGAGTACCAGTGAGCCATGTGTGAGTGCGTGTTGGTGTGTGTGTGTGTGTACTGGTATAGGCTGTGCATTGAGTCACAGTGAGGCCTGCATCTGTGCATGTCTGTGTTTGTGTGTGTGTGTTTGCTGGTATAGGCTGAGCTTTGAATCACTCTGAGGTGTGTGTGCATGTGCTGGTAAAATTGTGCCTTGATTCACTGTGCCATGTGAGTGTGTGTGCACGCTGGTATAGGTTGTGCATTGAGTCAGAGTGGGAGGTGTGTGTGTCTGTGTGTTCTGGTATAGGCTGACAATTGAGGCACACTGAGGTCTGTGTGCACATGTGTGTATATGTGTGCTGGTACAGCCTGCTCATTGAGTCATATTGAGTTTTTTGTGTGTGTGTGTGCAGGTAGAGGCAGCACATTGAGTCACAGTGAGGTGTATGTGTGTGATGTTATATGCTATGCACTGATTCATAGGGAGGTTTGTGTCTGTGTGTGTGCACTTTCTAGTTTAGGATTTGCATTGAATCACACTGAGCTGTGTTTTTGAGTGTCAGTATGTGTGCGTGTGTGGAGGTATGGGCTGTGGATTGACTCACATTTTGCCGTATGTGCTTCTCTGTGTGTGTATGTCTGCTAGCATATCCTGTGCACTAAGTCACAGGGAGCCATGTGTGTGTGTGTGTGTGTGTCCTGGTACAGAGTGTGCATTGATTCACAGTCAGCCATGTGTGTGTGTGTGAGTGCACTGGTATAGGATGTGCAGTGAGTCAGAGTGATGTGTGTGTGTGTCTGCATGTTCTGATATAGGCTGCCCATTGTGTAACATTGAGGGTGTGTGTGTGTGTGTGCTGGTATAGGCTGCATATTTTGTCACAGTGAGCTGTGTGTGTGTGTATGTGTAGGTACAGGCTGTGCATTGAGTCACAGTGTGGGGGGTGTGTGTGATGTTATATTCTGTGCACTAGGACAGAGTGAGCCGTGTGTGTGTGCTGGTATAATCTGAACATTGAGTCACAGTGTGGTGTGGTGTGTGTGCCTTTGCTGGTATGGACTGTGCATTGAATCCCAGCCCTGTGTTAGTGTTTGTGTATTTGGTGCTGTAGAGTCTGCATGAGTCACAGTAAGATGTGTGTGTGTGTACTGCTATAGGCTGTACACTGAGCCATATTAAGGTGTGTTTCTGTGTGTGTGTGTGCGGGTATAGGCTATACATTGACTCACATTGAGCCATGTGTTTGTATGTGCTACTATACGCTATTCATTGAGTCTCAGTGAGCCATTGTTGTGTGTGTCTGTTTACTTGTATGGGCTTGGCATTGAGTCACAGAGAGGTGTTTGTGTGTGTTTGTGTGTCTGTGTGGTGGTATCATCTGCATTGAGTCACACGGCGGTGTGTGTGAGAGTGTGTGTGTGTGCAGGTACAGGCTGGTATTGAACCACAGTGAGCCGTGTGTGTGTGTGCTGGAATAGGCAGAGCATTGAGTCTCCGGTGTGTGTATGTGTGTGTGTATGCTGGTATGGTCTCTGCATTGATTCACTAAGGTGTGTTGTGTGTGTATGTACATGGAGCTGAAGACTGTACACTGATTCACAGTGAGCTGTGTGTGTATGTGTGTGTGCGTGTGATGGTATGGGCTTTGCATTGAGTCACTGAGGTGTGTGTCTGTGTGTGTATACCTGGAACTACAGACTGTGCACTGATTCACAATGAGCCATGTGTGAATGTGTGTATGTGATAGTATAGGGTGTTCATAGAGTCACAATGAGCCGTGCATATGTGTCTTTGCATGGGTGTTGTGGTATAGGCTGTGCATTGTGTCACAGTGACTGTGCGTGTGTGTGTGTGTGTGTTTGTGATGGTATAGTACATGCATTGTATCAGAGAGAGCCATGCATGCGTCTCTGTGTGTGTGTGCTGGCATAGGCATTACATTGTGTCACAGTGAGCCATGTGTTTGTATGCTGGTGGAGACTCTGCATTGAGTCACAGTAAGACTTGTGTGTGTGCCAGTACAGGCTGTGCAAGGAGTCAGTGAGTCATATATGTGTGTGTGTGTGTGTGCTGATATATGAAGTGCATTGAGTCCAAGTGAATCATGTATGTTTGTGTGTGTTTGTGGGTGCTGCTATAGGTGGTTCACTGAGTCACAGTCAGGTATGTGTGAGTGTTTGTGTGTTCTTGTATAGGCTGTGCATTGATTCACAGTGAGGTATGTGTGTAAGCTGGTACAGGAGGTGCATTGAGTCACAGTGATGGTTGTGTTTGTGTGTGTGTGTGTGCAGTAGGCTGTGTATTGAGTCACAGAAAGTGTGTCTTTGTGTGTGTATGTGCATGTACAGGCTGCGGTTTGAGTCACAGTGATGGGTGTCTCTGTGTGGTGTTATAGGCTGTGCATTGAATCACAGCCCTGTGTTAGTGTTGTGTATTTGGTGCTGTAGAGTCTGCATGAGTCAAAGTAAGGTGTGTGTGTGTGCTGCTATATGCTGAGAATTGAGTCACACCTAGGTGAGTGTATGTGTATGTGTATGCTGATATGGGATTTGCATTGAATCACTGAACGGTGTGTGTTTGTGTGTGTGTGTACTGCTATAGTCTGTACACTGAGACATGTTAAGGTGTGTTTCTGTGTGTGCGTGTGCGGGTATAGGCTATGCATTGACTCACATTGAGCCATGTGTTTGTATGTGCTAGTATACACTGTTCATTGAGTCTCAGTGAGCCTTTGTTTTGTGTGTCTGTTTACTTGTATGGGCTTGGCATTGAGTCTCAGACAGGTGTGTGTGTGTGTCTGTGTGTCTGTGTGGTGGTATCATCTACATTGAGTCACACGGCAGTGTGTGTGAGAGTGTGTGTGTGTGCAGGTACAGGCTGGTATTGAATGACAGTGAGCCGTGTGTGTGTCTGTGTGTGTGTGTGTGCTGGAATAGGCAGAGCATTGAGTCTCAGGTGTGTGTATGTGTGTGTGTATGCTGGTATGGTCTCTGCATTGATTCACTAAGGTGTGTTGTGTGTGTATGTACATGGAGCTGAAGACTGTACACAGATTCACAGTGAGCTGTGTGTGTATGTGTGTGTGTGTGTGATGGTATGGGCTTTGCATTGAGTCACTGAGGTGTGTGTCTGTGTGTGTATACCTGGAACTACAGACTGTGCACTGATTCACAATGAGCCATGTGTGAATGTGTGTATGTGATAGTATAGGGTGTGCATAGAGTCACAAAGAGCCGTGCATATGTGTCTTTGCATGGGTGTTGTGGTATAGGGTCTGCGTTGTGTCACAGTGACTGTGCGTGTGTGTGTGTTTGTGATGGTATAGTACGTGCATTGAATCAGAGAGAGCCATGCATGTGTCTCTGTGTGTGTGTGCTGGCATAGGCATTACATTGAGTCACAGTGAGCCATGTGTTTGTATGCTGGTGTAGACTCTGCATTGAGTCACAGTAAGCCTTGTGTGTGTGCCAGTACAGGCTGTGCATTGAGTCAGTGAGTCATATGTGTGTGTGTGTTTGTGTGTGTGTGTGTGCTGGTTTAGGCAGTGCATTGAGTCCAATGAGCAGTGTATGTTTGTGTGTGTGTGTGTGTGCTGCTATAGGTGGTTCACTGAGTCACAGTCAGGTATGTGTGAGTGAGTGTTTGTGTGTTCTTCTATAGGCTGTGCATTGATTCACAGTGAGCTCTGTGTGTATGGTGGTATAGGCGGTGCATTGAATCACAGTGATGGTTGTTTTTCTGTGTGTATGCTGCAGTAGGCTGTGAATTGAGTCACAGAAGGTGGGTCTTTGTGTGCGTATGTGCAGGTACAAGCTGCAGTTCGAGTCACAGTGATGGGTGTCTCTGTGTGATGTTATAGGCTGTGCATTGAATCACAGCGAGCCGTATTAGTGTGTGTACGTGTATTTGTGTATGCGTGTGTGTGTGTGATGGTACAGGCTGAACATTGAGTCACTGAGGTGTGCATGTGTGTATGTGGTGTTACAGACTGTTCGTTAGGTCAAACTGAGCAATATGTGTGTGTAGGGGTGTGTGTGTACAGTTATTTGCTGTGCACTGAGTCACAGTGAACCATGTGTGTGTGGGGAGCTGGTATAGTCAGAGCACTGAGTCACAGTTGAATGTGTGGGAGTTGTTTGTGTATGTGTGTGTGTATTTGCTGGTGTAGACTGTGCATTGAGTCACAGTGAGTAGTGCGGTGTGTGTGTGCTGTGATGGTGTGGACTGTGGTTTTATCCACTTTGACCTGAACGGCTGTGTGTGTTTGTGTGTTTGTGTGTGTGTGTGTGCTGGCACTAGATGACAGTTGAGACAGAGTGGGCTGTGTGTCTGTGTGTGCGCTGGTATAGACTCTGTATTGAGTCACTGTGAGCTGTGTGTGTATGTGTGTGCTCGTATAGGCTGTGCATTGAGTCACAGTGAGGTGTTTGTGTGTGTGTGTGCTGGTACAGGAAGCGTTTTGAGTCACAGTCTCGTGTGTGTGTGTGTGCATGTGAGTTTGTGTGCTGGTATGGGCTTTATTGTGCTGGTATGGGCTTTATTGACTCATGGGTGTGTGTGTGAGTGTGGGTGATACAGACTGCATTGAGTCACAGTGCGCTGTGTGTGTGTGTGCTGGTATAGGCGATTTATTGAGTACCAGTGAGCCATGTGTGAGTGCGTGTTGGTGTGTGTGTGTGTGTACTGGTATAGGCTGTGCATTGAGTCACAGTGAGGCCTGCATCTGTGCATGTCTGTGTTTGTGTGTGTGTGTTTGCTGGTATAGGCTGAGCTTTGAATCACTCTGAGGTGTGTGTGCATGTGCTGGTAAAATTGTGCCTTGATTCACTGTGCCATGTGAGTGTGTGTGCACGCTGGTATAGGTTGTGCATTGAGTCAGAGTGGGAGGTGTGTGTGTCTGTGTGTTCTGGTATAGGCTGACAATTGAGGCACACTGAGGTCTGTGTGCACATGTGTGTATATGTGTGCTGGTACAGCCTGCTCATTGAGTCATATTGAGTTTTTTGTGTGTGTGTGTGCAGGTAGAGGCAGCACATTGAGTCACAGTGAGGTGTATGTGTGTGATGTTATATGCTATGCACTGATTCATAGGGAGGTTTGTGTCTGTGTGTGTGCACTTTCTAGTTTAGGATTTGCATTGAATCACACTGAGCTGTGTTTTTGAGTGTCAGTATGTGTGCGTGTGTGGAGGTATGGGCTGTGGATTGACTCACATTTTGCCGTATGTGCTTCTCTGTGTGTGTATGTCTGCTAGCATATCCTGTGCTGTAAGTCACAGGGAGCCATGTGTGTGTGTGTGTGTGTGTCCTGGTACAGAGTGTGCATTGATTCACAGTCAGCCATGTGTGTGTGTGTGAGTGCACTGGTATAGGATGTGCAGTGAGTCAGAGTGATGTGTGTGTGTGTCTGCATGTTCTGATATAGGCTGCCCATTGTGTAACATTGAGGGTGTGTGTGTGTGTGTGCTGGTATAGGCTGCATATTTTGTCACAGTGAGCTGTGTGTGTGTGTATGTGTAGGTACAGGCTGTGCATTGAGTCACAGTGTGGGGGGTGTGTGTGATGTTATATTCTGTGCACTAGGACAGAGTGAGCCGTGTGTGTGTGCTGGTATAATCTGAACATTGAGTCACAGTGTGGTGTGGTGTGTGTGCCTTTGCTGGTATGGACTGTGCATTGAATCCCAGCCCTGTGTTAGTGTTTGTGTATTTGGTGCTGTAGAGTCTGCATGAGTCACAGTAAGATGTGTGTGTGTGTACTGCTATAGGCTGTACACTGAGCCATATTAAGGTGTGTTTCTGTGTGTGTGTGTGCGGGTATAGGCTATACATTGACTCACATTGAGCCATGTGTTTGTATGTGCTACTATACGCTATTCATTGAGTCTCAGTGAGCCATTGTTGTGTGTGTCTGTTTACTTGTATGGGCTTGGCATTGAGTCACAGAGAGGTGTTTGTGTGTGTTTGTGTGTCTGTGTGGTGGTATCATCTGCATTGAGTCACACGGCGGTGTGTGTGAGAGTGTGTGTGTGTGCAGGTACAGGCTGGTATTGAACCACAGTGAGCCGTGTGTGTGTGTGCTGGAATAGGCAGAGCATTGAGTCTCCGGTGTGTGTATGTGTGTGTGTATGCTGGTATGGTCTCTGCATTGATTCACTAAGGTGTGTTGTGTGTGTATGTACATGGAGCTGAAGACTGTACACTGATTCACAGTGAGCTGTGTGTGTATGTGTGTGTGCGTGTGATGGTATGGGCTTTGCATTGAGTCACTGAGGTGTGTGTCTGTGTGTGTATACCTGGAACTACAGACTGTGCACTGATTCACAATGAGCCATGTGTGAATGTGTGTATGTGATAGTATAGGGTGTTCATAGAGTCACAATGAGCCGTGCATATGTGTCTTTGCATGGGTGTTGTGGTATAGGCTGTGCATTGTGTCACAGTGACTGTGCGTGTGTGTGTGTGTGTGTTTGTGATGGTATAGTACATGCATTGTATCAGAGAGAGCCATGCATGCGTCTCTGTGTGTGTGTGCTGGCATAGGCATTACATTGTGTCACAGTGAGCCATGTGTTTGTATGCTGGTGGAGACTCTGCATTGAGTCACAGTAAGACTTGTGTGTGTGCCAGTACAGGCTGTGCAAGGAGTCAGTGAGTCATATATGTGTGTGTGTGTGTGTGCTGATATATGAAGTGCATTGAGTCCAAGTGAATCATGTATGTTTGTGTGTGTTTGTGGGTGCTGCTATAGGTGGTTCACTGAGTCACAGTCAGGTATGTGTGAGTGTTTGTGTGTTCTTGTATAGGCTGTGCATTGATTCACAGTGAGGTATGTGTGTAAGCTGGTACAGGAGGTGCATTGAGTCACAGTGATGGTTGTGTTTGTGTGTGTGTGTGTGCTGCAGTAGGCTGTGTATTGAGTCACAGAAAGTGTGTCTTTGTGTGTGTATGTGCATGTACAGGCTGCGGTTTGAGTCACAGTGATGGGTGTCTCTGTGTGGTGTTATAGGCTGTGCATTGAATCACAGCCCTGTGTTAGTGTTGTGTATTTGGTGCTGTAGAGTCTGCATGAGTCAAAGTAAGGTGTGTGTGTGTGCTGCTATATGCTGAGAATTGAGTCACACCTAGGTGAGTGTATGTGTATGTGTATGCTGATATGGGATTTGCATTGAATCACTGAACGGTGTGTGTTTGTGTGTGTGTGTACTGCTATAGTCTGTACACTGAGACATGTTAAGGTGTGTTTCTGTGTGTGCGTGTGCGGGTATAGGCTATGCATTGACTCACATTGAGCCATGTGTTTGTATGTGCTAGTATACACTGTTCATTGAGTCTCAGTGAGCCTTTGTTTTGTGTGTCTGTTTACTTGTATGGGCTTGGCATTGAGTCTCAGACAGGTGTGTGTGTGTGTCTGTGTGTCTGTGTGGTGGTATCATCTACATTGAGTCACACGGCAGTGTGTGTGAGAGTGTGTGTGTGTGCAGGTACAGGCTGGTATTGAATGACAGTGAGCCGTGTGTGTGTCTGTGTGTGTGTGTGTGCTGGAATAGGCAGAGCATTGAGTCTCAGGTGTGTGTATGTGTGTGTGTATGCTGGTATGGTCTCTGCATTGATTCACTAAGGTGTGTTGTGTGTGTATGTACATGGAGCTGAAGACTGTACACAGATTCACAGTGAGCTGTGTGTGTATGTGTGTGTGTGTGTGATGGTATGGGCTTTGCATTGAGTCACTGAGGTGTGTGTCTGTGTGTGTATACCTGGAACTACAGACTGTGCACTGATTCACAATGAGCCATGTGTGAATGTGTGTATGTGATAGTATAGGGTGTGCATAGAGTCACAAAGAGCCGTGCATATGTGTCTTTGCATGGGTGTTGTGGTATAGGGTCTGCGTTGTGTCACAGTGACTGTGCGTGTGTGTGTGTTTGTGATGGTATAGTACGTGCATTGAATCAGAGAGAGCCATGCATGTGTCTCTGTGTGTGTGTGCTGGCATAGGCATTACATTGAGTCACAGTGAGCCATGTGTTTGTATGCTGGTGTAGACTCTGCATTGAGTCACAGTAAGCCTTGTGTGTGTGCCAGTACAGGCTGTGCATTGAGTCAGTGAGTCATATGTGTGTGTGTGTTTGTGTGTGTGTGTGCTGGTTTAGGCAGTGCATTGAGTCCAATGAGCAGTGTATGTTTGTGTGTGTGTGTGTGTGCTGCTATAGGTGGTTCACTGAGTCACAGTCAGGTATGTGTGAGTGAGTGTTTGTGTGTTCTTCTATAGGCTGTGCATTGATTCACAGTGAGCTCTGTGTGTATGGTGGTATAGGCGGTGCATTGAATCACAGTGATGGTTGTTTTTCTGTGTGTATGCTGCAGTAGGCTGTGAATTGAGTCACAGAAGGTGGGTCTTTGTGTGTGTATGTGCAGGTACAAGCTGCAGTTCGAGTCACAGTGATGGGTGTCTCTGTGTGATGTTATAGGCTGTGCATTGAATCACAGCGAGCCGTATTAGTGTGTGTACGTGTATTTGTGTATGCGTGTGTGTGTGTGATGGTACAGGCTGAACATTGAGTCACTGAGGTGTGCATGTGTGTATGTGGTGTTACAGACTGTTCGTTAGGTCAAACTGAGCAATATGTGTGTGTAGGGGTGTGTGTGTACAGTTATTTGCTGTGCACTGAGTCACAGTGAACCATGTGTGTGTGGGGAGCTGGTATAGTCAGAGCACTGAGTCACAGTTGAATGTGTGGGAGTTGTTTGTGTATGTGTGTGTGTATTTGCTGGTGTAGACTGTGCATTGAGTCACAGTGAGTAGTGCGGTGTGTGTGTGCTGTGATGGTGTGGACTGTGGTTTTATCCACTTTGACCTGAACGGCTGTGTGTGTTTGTGTGTTTGTGTGTGTGTGTGTGCTGGCACTAGATGACAGTTGAGACAGAGTGGGCTGTGTGTCTGTGTGTGCGCTGGTATAGACTCTGTATTGAGTCACTGTGAGCTGTGTGTGTATGTGTGTGCTCGTATAGGCTGTGCATTGAGTCACAGTGAGGTGTTTGTGTGTGTGTGTGCTGGTACAGGAAGCGTTTTGAGTCACAGTCTCGTGTGTGTGTGTGTGCATGTGAGTTTGTGTGCTGGTATGGGCTTTATTGTGCTGGTATGGGCTTTATTGACTCATGGGTGTGTGTGTGAGTGTGGGTGATACAGACTGCATTGAGTCACAGTGCGCTGTGTGTGTGTGTGCTGGTATAGGCGATTTATTGAGTACCAGTGAGCCATGTGTGAGTGCGTGTTGGTGTGTGTGTGTGTGTACTGGTATAGGCTGTGCATTGAGTCACAGTGAGGCCTGCATCTGTGCATGTCTGTGTTTGTGTGTGTGTGTTTGCTGGTATAGGCTGAGCTTTGAATCACTCTGAGGTGTGTGTGCATGTGCTGGTAAAATTGTGCCTTGATTCACTGTGCCATGTGAGTGTGTGTGCACGCTGGTATAGGTTGTGCATTGAGTCACAGTGGGAGGTGTGTGTGTCTGTGTGTTCTGGTATAGGCTGACAATTGAGGCACACTGAGGTCTGTGTGCACATGTGTGTACATGTGTGCTGGTACAGCCTGCTCATTGAGTCATATTGAGTTTTTTGGTGTGTGTGTGTGCAGGTAGAGGCAGCACATTGAGTCACAGTGAGGTGTATGTGTGTGATGTTATATGCTATGCACTGATTCATAGGGAGGTTTGTGTCTGTGTGTGTGCACTTTCTAGTTTAGGATTTGCATTGAATCACACTGAGCTGTGTTTTTGAGTGTCAGTATGTGTGCGTGTGTGGAGGTATGGGCTGTGGATTGACTCACATTTTGCCGTATGTGTTTCTCTGTGTGTGTATGTCTGCTAGCATATCCTGTGCACTAAGTCACAGGGAGCCATGTGTGTGTGTGTGTGTGTGTCCTGGTACAGAGTGTGCATTGATTCACAGTCAGCCATGTGTGTGTGTGTGAGTGCACTGGTATAGGATGTGCAGTGAGTCAGAGTGATGTGTGTGTGTGTCTGCATGTTCTGATATAGGCTGACCATTGTGTAACATTGAGGGTGTGTGTGTGTGTGTGCTGGTATAGGCTGCATATTTTGTCACAGTGAGCTGTGTGTGTGTGTATGTGTAGGTACAGGCTGTGCATTGAGTCACAGTGTGGGGGGTGTGTGTGATGTTATATTCTGTGCACTAGGACAGAGTGAGCCGTGTGTGTGTGCTGGTATAATCTGAACATTGAGTCACAGTGTGGTGTGGTGTGTGTGCCTTTGCTGGTATGGACTGTGCATTGAATCCCAGCCCTGTGTTAGTGTTTGTGTATTTGGTGCTGTAGAGTCTGCATGAGTCACAGTAAGATGTGTGTGTGTGTACTGCTATAGGCTGTACACTGAGCCATATTAAGGTGTGTTTCTGTGTGTGTGTGTGCGGGTATAGGCTATACATTGACTCACATTGAGCCATGTGTTTGTATGTGCTACTATACGCTATTCATTGAGTCTCAGTGAGCCATTGTTGTGTGTGTCTGTTTACTTGTATGGGCTTGGCATTGAGTCACAGAGAGGTGTTTGTGTGTGTTTGTGTGTCTGTGTGGTGGTATAAACTGCATTGAGTCACACGGCGGTGTGTGTGAGAGTGTGTGTGTGTGCAGGTACAGGCTGGTATTGAACCACAGTGAGCCGTGTGTGTGTGTGCTGGAATAGGCAGAGCATTGAGTCTCAGGTGTGTGTATGTGTGTGTGTATGCTGGTGTGGTCTCTGCATTGATTCACTAAGGTGTGTTGTGTGTGTATGTACATGGAGCTGAAGACTGTACACTGATTCACAGTGAGCTGTGTGTGTATGTGTGTGTGTGTGTGATGGTATGGGCTTTGCAATGAGTCACTGAGGTGTGTGTCTGTGTGTGTATACCTGGAACTACAGACTGTGCACTGATTCACAATGAGCCATGTGTGAATGTGTGTATGTGATAGTATAGGGTGTTCATAGAGTCACAATGAGCCGTGCATATGTGTCTTTGCATGGGTGTTGTGGTATAGGCTGTGCATTGTGTCACAGTGACTGTGCGTGTGTGTGTGTGTGTGTTTGTGATGGTATAGTACATGCATTGTATCAGAGAGAGCCTTGCATGCGTCTCCGTGTGTGTGTGCTGGCATAGGCATTACATTGTGTCACAGTGAGCCATGTGTTTGTATGCTGGTGGAGACTCTGCATTGAGTCACAGTAAGACTTGTGTGTGTGCCAGTACAGGCTGTGCAAGGAGCCAGTGAGTCATATATGTGTGTGTGTGTGTGTGTGTGCTGATATATGAAGTGCATTGAGTCCAAGTGAATCATGTATGTTTGTGTGTGTTTGTGGGTGCTGCTATAGGTGGTTCACTGAGTCACAGTCAGGTATGTGTGAGTGTTTGTGTGTTCTTGTATAGGCTGTGCATTGATTCACAGTGAGGCATGTGTGTAAGCTGGTACAGGAGGTGCATTGAGTCACAGTGATGGTTGTGTTTGTGTGTGTGTGTGTGCTGCAGTAGGCTGTGTATTGAGTCACAGAAAGTGGGTCTTTGTGTGTGTATGTGCATGTACAGGCTGCGGTTTAAGTCACAGTGATGGGTGTCTCTGTGTGGTGTTATAGGCTGTGCATTGAATCACAGCCCTGTGTTAGTGTTGTGTATTTGGTGCTGTAGAGTCTGCATGAGTCACAGTAAGGTGTGTGTGTGTGCTGCTATATGCTGAGAATTGAGTCACACCTAGGTGAGTGTATGTGTATGTGTATGCTGATATGGGATTTGCATTGAATCACTGAGCGGTGTGTGTTTGTGTGTGTGTGTACTGCTATAGTCTGTACACTGAGCCATGTTAAGGTGTGTTTCTGTGTGTGTGTGTGCGGGTATAGGCTATGCATTGACTCACATTGAGCCATGTGTTTGTATGTGCTAGTATACACTGTTCATTGAGTCTCAGTGAGCCTTTGTTTTGTGTGTCTGTTTACTTGTATGGGCTTGGCATTGAGTCTCAGACAGGTGTGTGTGTGTGTCTGTGTGTCTGTGTGGTGGTATCATCTGCATTGAGTCACACGGCGGTGTGTGTGAGAGTGTGTGTGTGTGCAGGTACAGGCTGGTATTGAATGACAGTGAGCCGTGTGTGTGCCTGTGTGTGTGTGTGTGCTGGAATAGGCAGAGCATTGAGTCTCAGGTGTGTGTATGTGTGTGTGTATGCTGGTATGGTCTCTGCATTGATTCACTAAGGTGTGTTGTGTGTGTATGTACATGGAGCTGAAGACTGTACACTGATTCACAGTGAGCTGTGTGTGTATGTGTGTGTGCGTGTGATGGTATGGGCTTTGCATTGAGTCACTGAGGTGTGTGTCTGTGTGTGTATACCTGGAACTACAGACTGTGCACTGATTCACAATGAGCCATGTGTGAATGTGTGTATGTGATAGTATAGGGTGTGCATAGAGTCACAAAGAGCCGTGCATATGTGTCTTTGCATGGGTGTTGTGGTATAGGGTCTGCGTTGTGTCACAGTGACTGTGCGTGTGTGTGTGTTTGTGATGGTATAGTACGTGCATTGAATCAGAGAGAGCCATGCATGTGTCTCTGTGTGTGTGTGCTGGCATAGGCATTACATTGAGTCACAGTGAGCCATGTGTTTGTATGCTGGTGTAGACTCTGCATTGAGTCACAGTAAGCCTTGTGTGTGTGCCAGTACAGGCTGTGCATTGAGTCAGTGAGTCATATGTGTGTGTGTGTTTGTGTGTGTGTGTGCTGGTTTAGGCAGTGCATTGAGTCCAATGAGCAGTGTATGTTTGTGTGTGTGTGTGTGTGCTGCTATAGGTGGTTCACTGAGTCACAGTCAGGTATGTGTGAGTGAGTGTTTGTGTGTTCTTCTATAGGCTGTGCATTGATTCACAGTGAGCTCTGTGTGTATGGTGGTATAGGCGGTGCATTGAATCACAGTGATGGTTGTTTTTCTGTGTGTATGCTGCAGTAGGCTGTGAATTGAGTCACAGAAGGTGGGTCTTTGTGTGTGTATGTGCAGGTACAAGCTGCAGTTCGAGTCACAGTGATGGGTGTCTCTGTGTGATGTTATAGGCTGTGCATTGAATCACAGCGAGCCGTATTAGTGTGTGTACGTGTATTTGTGTATGCGTGTGTGTGTGATGGTACAGGCTGAACATTGAGTCACTGAGGTGTGCATGTGTGTATGTGGTGTTACAGACTGTTCGTTAGGTCAAACTGAGCAATATGTGTGTGTAGGGGTGTGTGTGTACAGTTATTTGCTGTGCACTGAGTCACAGTGAACCATGTGTGTGTGGGGAGCTGGTATAGTCAGAGCACTGAGTCACAGTTGAATGTGTGGGAGTTGTTTGTGTATGTGTGTGTGTATTTGCTGGTGTAGACTGTGCATTGAGTCACAGTGAGTAGTGCGGTGTGTGTGTGCTGTGATGGTGTGGACTGTGGTTTTATCCACTTTGACCTGAACGGCTGTGTGTGTTTGTGTGTTTGTGTGTGTGTGTGTGCTGGCACTAGATGACAGTTGAGACAGAGTGGGCTGTGTGTCTGTGTGTGCGCTGGTATAGACTCTGTATTGAGTCACTGTGAGCTGTGTGTGTATGTGTGTGCTCGTATAGGCTGTGCATTGAGTCACAGTGAGGTGTTTGTGTGTGTGTGTGCTGGTACAGGAAGCGTTTTGAGTCACAGTCTCGTGTGTGTGTGTGTGCATGTGAGTTTGTGTGCTGGTATGGGCTTTATTGTGCTGGTATGGGCTTTATTGACTCATGGGTGTGTGTGTGAGTGTGGGTGATACAGACTGCATTGAGTCACAGTGCGCTGTGTGTGTGTGTGCTGGTATAGGCGATTTATTGAGTACCAGTGAGCCATGTGTGAGTGCGTGTTGGTGTGTGTGTGTGTGTACTGGTATAGGCTGTGCATTGAGTCACAGTGAGGCCTGCATCTGTGCATGTCTGTGTTTGTGTGTGTGTGTTTGCTGGTATAGGCTGAGCTTTGAATCACTCTGAGGTGTGTGTGCATGTGCTGGTAAAATTGTGCCTTGATTCACTGTGCCATGTGAGTGTGTGTGCACGCTGGTATAGGTTGTGCATTGAGTCAGAGTGGGAGGTGTGTGTGTCTGTGTGTTCTGGTATAGGCTGACAATTGAGGCACACTGAGGTCTGTGTGCACATGTGTGTATATGTGTGCTGGTACAGCCTGCTCATTGAGTCATATTGAGTTTTTTGTGTGTGTGTGTGCAGGTAGAGGCAGCACATTGAGTCACAGTGAGGTGTATGTGTGTGATGTTATATGCTATGCACTGATTCATAGGGAGGTTTGTGTCTGTGTGTGTGCACTTTCTAGTTTAGGATTTGCATTGAATCACACTGAGCTGTGTTTTTGAGTGTCAGTATGTGTGCGTGTGTGGAGGTATGGGCTGTGGATTGACTCACATTTTGCCGTATGTGCTTCTCTGTGTGTGTATGTCTGCTAGCATATCCTGTGCACTAAGTCACAGGGAGCCATGTGTGTGTGTGTGTGTGTGTCCTGGTACAGAGTGTGCATTGATTCACAGTCAGCCATGTGTGTGTGTGTGAGTGCACTGGTATAGGATGTGCAGTGAGTCAGAGTGATGTGTGTGTGTGTCTGCATGTTCTGATATAGGCTGACCATTGTGTAACATTGAGGGTGTGTGTGTGTGTGTGCTGGTATAGGCTGCATATTTTGTCACAGTGAGCTGTGTGTGTGTGTATGTGTAGGTACAGGCTGTGCATTGAGTCACAGTGTGGGGGGTGTGTGTGATGTTATATTCTGTGCACTAGGACAGAGTGAGCCGTGTGTGTGTGCTGGTATAATCTGAACATTGAGTCACAGTGTGGTGTGGTGTGTGTGCCTTTGCTGGTATGGACTGTGCATTGAATCCCAGCCCTGTGTTAGTGTTTGTGTATTTGGTGCTGTAGAGTCTGCATGAGTCACAGTAAGATGTGTGTGTGTGTACTGCTATAGGCTGTACACTGAGCCATATTAAGGTGTGTTTCTGTGTGTGTGTGTGCGGGTATAGGCTATACATTGACTCACATTGAGCCATGTGTTTGTATGTGCTACTATACGCTATTCATTGAGTCTCAGTGAGCCATTGTTGTGTGTGTCTGTTTACTTGTATGGGCTTGGCATTGAGTCACAGAGAGGTGTTTGTGTGTGTTTGTGTGTCTGTGTGGTGGTATAAACTGCATTGAGTCACACGGCGGTGTGTGTGAGAGTGTGTGTGTGTGCAGGTACAGGCTGGTATTGAACCACAGTGAGCCGTGTGTGTGTGTGCTGGAATAGGCAGAGCATTGAGTCTCAGGTGTGTGTATGTGTGTGTGTATGCTGGTGTGGTCTCTGCATTGATTCACTAAGGTGTGTTGTGTGTGTATGTACATGGAGCTGAAGACTGTACACTGATTCACAGTGAGCTGTGTGTGTATGTGTGTGTGTGTGTGATGGTATGGGCTTTGCATTGAGTCACTGAGGTGTGTGTCTGTGTGTGTATACCTGGAACTACAGACTGTGCACTGATTCACAATGAGCCATGTGTGAATGTGTGTATGTGATAGTATAGGGTGTTCATAGAGTCACAATGAGCCGTGCATATGTGTCTTTGCATGGGTGTTGTGGTATAGGCTGTGCATTGTGTCACAGTGACTGTGCGTGTGTGTGTGTGTGTTTGTGATGGTATAGTACATGCATTGTATCAGAGAGAGCCATGCATGCGTCTCTGTGTGTGTGTGCTGGCATAGGCATTACATTGTGTCACAGTGAGCCATGTGTTTGTATGCTGGTGGAGACTCTGCATTGAGTCACAGTAAGACTTGTGTGTGTGCCAGTACAGGCTGTGCAAGGAGTCAGTGAGTCATATATGTGTGTGTGTGTGTGTGTGTGTGCTGATATATGAAGTGCATTGAGTCCAAGTGAATCATGTATGTTTGTGTGTGTTTGTGGGTGCTGCTATAGGTGGTTCACTGAGTCACAGTCAGGTATGTGTGAGTGTTTGTGTGTTCTTGTATAGGCTGTGCATTGATTCACAGTGAGGCATGTGTGTAAGCTGGTACAGGAGGTGCATTGAGTCACAGTGATGGTTGTGTTTGTGTGTGTGTGTGTGCTGCAGTAGGCTGTGTATTGAGTCACAGAAAGTGGGTCTTTGTGTGTGTATGTGCATGTACAGGCTGCGGTTTGAGTCACAGTGATGGGTGTCTCTGTGTGGTGTTATAGGCTGTGCATTGAATCACAGCCCTGTGTTAGTGTTGTGTATTTGGTGCTGTAGAGTCTGCATGAGTCACAGTAAGGTGTGTGTGTGTGCTGCTATATGCTGAGAATTGAGTCACACCTAGGTGAGTGTATGTGTATGTGTATGCTGATATGGGATTTGCATTGAATCACTGAGCGGTGTGTGTTTGTGTGTGTGTGTACTGCTATAGTCTGTACACTGAGCCATGTTAAGGTGTGTTTCTGTGTGTGTGTGTGCGGGTATAGGCTATGCATTGACTCACATTGAGCCATGTGTTTGTATGTGCTAGTATACACTGTTCATTGAGTCTCAGTGAGCCTTTGTTTTGTGTGTCTGTTTACTTGTATGGGCTTGGCATTGAGTCTCAGACAGGTGTGTGTGTGTGTCTGTGTGTCTGTGTGGTGGTATCATCTGCATTGAGTCACACGGCGGTGTGTGTGAGAGTGTGTGTGTGTGCAGGTACAGGCTGGTATTGAATGACAGTGAGCCGTGTGTGTGCCTGTGTGTGTGTGTGTGCTGGAATAGGCAGAGCATTGAGTCTCAGGTGTGTGTATGTGTGTGTGTATGCTGGTATGGTCTCTGCATTGATTCACTAAGGTGTGTTGTGTGTGTATGTACATGGAGCTGAAGACTGTACACTGATTCACAGTGAGCTGTGTGTGTATGTGTGTGTGCGTGTGATGGTATGGGCTTTGCATTGAGTCACTGAGGTGTGTGTCTGTGTGTGTATACCTGGAACTACAGACTGTGCACTGATTCACAATGAGCCATGTGTGAATGTGTGTATGTGATAGTATAGGGTGTGCATAGAGTCACAAAGAGCCGTGCATATGTGTCTTTGCATGGGTGTTGTGGTATAGGGTCTGCGTTGTGTCACAGTGACTGTGCGTGTGTGTGTGTTTGTGATGGTATAGTACGTGCATTGAATCAGAGAGAGCCATGCATGTGTCTCTGTGTGTGTGTGCTGGCATAGGCATTACATTGAGTCACAGTGAGCCATGTGTTTGTATGCTGGTGTAGACTCTGCATTGAGTCACAGTAAGCCTTGTGTGTGTGCCAGTACAGGCTGTGCATTGAGTCAGTGAGTCATATGTGTGTGTGTGTTTGTGTGTGTGTGTGCTGGTTTAGGCAGTGCATTGAGTCCAATGAGCAGTGTATGTTTGTGTGTGTGTGTGTGTGCTGCTATAGGTGGTTCACTGAGTCACAGTCAGGTATGTGTGAGTGAGTGTTTGTGTGTTCTTCTATAGGCTGTGCATTGATTCACAGTGAGCTCTGTGTGTATGGTGGTATAGGCGGTGCATTGAATCACAGTGATGGTTGTTTTTCTGTGTGTATGCTGCAGTAGGCTGTGAATTGAGTCACAGAAGGTGGGTCTTTGTGTGTGTATGTGCAGGTACAAGCTGCAGTTCGAGTCACAGTGATGGGTGTCTCTGTGTGATGTTATAGGCTGTGCATTGAATCACAGCGAGCCGTATTAGTGTGTGTACGTGTATTTGTGTATGCGTGTGTGTGTGTGATGGTACAGGCTGAACATTGAGTCACTGAGGTGTGCATGTGTGTATGTGGTGTTACAGACTGTTCGTTAGGTCAAACTGAGCAATATGTGTGTGTAGGGGTGTGTGTGTACAGTTATTTGCTGTGCACTGAGTCACAGTGAACCATGTGTGTGTGGGGAGCTGGTATAGTCAGAGCACTGAGTCACAGTTGAATGTGTGGGAGTTGTTTGTGTATGTGTGTGTGTATTTGCTGGTGTAGACTGTGCATTGAGTCACAGTGAGTAGTGCGGTGTGTGTGTGCTGTGATGGTGTGGACTGTGGTTTTATCCACTTTGACCTGAACGGCTGTGTGTGTTTGTGTGTTTGTGTGTGTGTGTGTGCTGGCACTAGATGACAGTTGAGACAGAGTGGGCTGTGTGTCTGTGTGTGCGCTGGTATAGACTCTGTATTGAGTCACTGTGAGCTGTGTGTGTATGTGTGTGCTCGTATAGGCTGTGCATTGAGTCACAGTGAGGTGTTTGTGTGTGTGTGTGCTGGTACAGGAAGCGTTTTGAGTCACAGTCTCGTGTGTGTGTGTGTGCATGTGAGTTTGTGTGCTGGTATGGGCTTTATTGTGCTGGTATGGACTTTATTGACTCATGGGTGTGTGTGTGAGTGTGGGTGATACAGACTGCATTGAGTCACAGTGCGCTGTGTGTGTGTGTGCTGGTATAGGCGATTTATTGAGTACCAGTGAGCCATGTGTGAGTGCGTGTTGGTGTGTGTGTGTGTGTACTGGTATAGGCTGTGCATTGAGTCACAGTGAGGCCTGCATCTGTGCATGTCTGTGTTTGTGTGTGTGTGTTTGCTGGTATAGGCTGAGCTTTGAATCACTCTGAGGTGTGTGTGCATGTGCTGGTAAAATTGTGCCTTGATTCACTGTGCCATGTGAGTGTGTGTGCACGCTGGTATAGGTTGTGCATTGAGTCAGAGTGGGAGGTGTGTGTGTCTGTGTGTTCTGGTATAGGCTGACAATTGAGGCACACTGAGGTCTGTGTGCACATGTGTGTATATGTGTGCTGGTACAGCCTGCTCATTGAGTCATATTGAGTTTTTTTTGTGTGTGTGTGCAAGTAGAGGCAGCACATTGAGTCACAGTGAGGTGTATGTGTGTGATGTGATATGCTATGCACTGATTCATAGGGAGGTTTGTGTCTGTGTGTGTGCACTTTCTAGTTTAGGATTTGCATTGAATCACACTGAGCTGTGTTTTTGAGTGTCAGTATGTGTGCGTGTGTGGAGGTATGGGCTGTGGATTGACTCACATTTTGCCGTATGTGCTTCTCTGTGTGTGTATGTCTGCTAGCATATCCTGTGCACTAAGTCACAGGGAGCCATGTGTGTGTGTGTGTGTGTGTCCTGGTACAGAGTGTGCATTGATTCACAGTCAGCCATGTGTGTGTGTGTGTGAGTGCACTGGTATAGGATGTGCAGTGAGTCAGAGTGATGTGTGTGTGTGTCTGCATGTTCTGATATAGGCTGACCATTGTGTAACATTGAGGGTGTGTGTGTGTGTGTGCTGGTATAGGCTGCATATTTTGTCACAGTGAGCTGTGTGTGTGTGTATGTGTAGGTACAGGCTGTGCATTGAGTCACAGTGTGGGGTGTGTGTGTGATGTTATATTCTGTGCACTAGGAGAGACTGAGCCGTGTGTGTGTGCTGGTATAATCTGAACATTGAGTCACAGTGTGGTGTGGTGTGTGTGCCTTTGCTGGTATGGACTGTGCATTGAATCCCAGCCCTGTGTTCGTGTTTGTGTATTTGGTGCTGTAGAGTCTGCATGAGTCACAGTAAGATGTGTGTGTGTGTACTGCTATAGGCTGTACACTGAGCCATATTAAGCTGTGTTTCTGTGTGTGTGTGTGCGGGTATAGGCTATGCATTGACTCACATTGAGCCATGTGTTTGTATGTGCTACTATACGCTATTCATTGAGTCTCAGTGAGCCATTGTTGTGTGTGTCTGTTTACTTGTATGGGCTTGGCATTGAGTCACAGAGAGGTGTTTGTGTGTGTTTGTGTGTCTGTGTGGTGGTATAAACTGCATTGAGTCACACGGCGGTGTGTGTGAGAGTGTGTGTGTGTGCAGGTACAGGCTGGTATTGAACCACAGTGAGCCGTGTGTGTGTGTGCTGGAATAGGCAGAGCATTGAGTCTCCGGTGTGTGTATGTGTGTGTGTATGCTGGTATGGTCTCTGCATTGATTCACTAAGGTGTGTTGTGTGTGTATGTACATGGAGCTGAAGACTGTACACTGATTCACAGTGAGCTGTGTGTGTATGTGTGTGTGTGTGTGATGGTATGGGCTTTGCATTGAGTCACTGAGGTGTGTGTCTGTGTGTGTATACCTGGAACTACAGACTGTGCACTGATTCACAATGAGCCATGTGTGAATGTGTGTATGTGATAGTATAGGGTGTTCATAGAGTCACAATGAGCCGTGCATATGTGTCTTTGCATGGGTGTTGTGGTATAGGCTGTGCATTGTGTCACAGTGACTGTGCGTGTGTGTGTGTGTGTGTTTGTGATGGTATAGTACATGCATTGTATCAGAGAGAGCCATGCATGCGTCTCTGTGTGTGTGTGCTGGCATAGGCATTACATTGTGTCACAGTGAGCCATGTGTTTGTATGCTGGTGGAGACTCTGCATGAGTCAGAGTAAGACTTGTGTGTGTGCCAGTACAGGCTCTGCAAGGAGTCAGTGAGTCATATATGTGTGTGTGTGTGTGTGTGTGCTGATATATGAAGTGCATTGAGTCCAAGTGAATCATGTATGTTTGTGTGTGTTTGTGGGTGCTGCTATAGGTGGTTCACTGAGTCACAGTCAGGTATGTGTGAGTGTTTGTGTGTTCTTGTATAGGCTGTGCATTGATTCACAGTGAGGCATGTGTGTAAGCTGGTACAGGAGGTGCATTGAGTCACAGTGATGGTTGTGTTTGTGTGTGTGTGTGTGCTGCAGTAGGCTGTGTATTGAGTCACAGAAAGTGGGTCTTTGTGTGTGTATGTGCATGTACAGGCTGCGGTTTGAGTCACAGTGATGGGTGTCTCTGTGTGGTGTTATAGGCTGTGCATTGAATCACAGCCCTGTGTTAGTGTTGTGTATTTGGTGCTGTAGAGTCTGCATGAGTCACAGTAAGGTGTGTGTGTGTGCTGCTATATGCTGAGAATTGAGTCACACCTAGGTGAGTGTATGTGTATGTGTATGCTGATATGGGATTTGCATTGAATCACTGAGCGGTGTGTGTTTGTGTGTGTGTGTACTGCTATAGTCTGTACACTGAGCCATGTTAAGGTGTGTTTCTGTGTGTGTGTGTGCGGGTATAGGCTATGCATTGACTCACATTGAGCCATGTGTTTGTATGTGCTAGTATACACTGTTCATTGAGTCTCAGTGAGCCTTTGTTTTGTGTGTCTGTTTACTTGTATGGGCTTGGCATTGAGTCTCAGACAGGTGTGTGTGTGTGTCTGTGTGTCTGTGTGGTGGTATCATCTGCATTGAGTCACACGGCAGTGTGTGTGAGAGTGTGTGTGTGTGCAGGTACAGGCTGGTATTGAATGACAGTGAGCCGTGTGTGTGCCTGTGTGTGTGTGTGTGCTGGAATAGGCAGAGCATTGAGTCTCAGGTGTGTGTATGTGTGTGTGTATGCTGGTATGGTCTCTGCATTGATTCACTAAGGTGTGTTGTGTGTGTATGTACATGGAGCTGAAGACTGTACACTGATTCACAGTGAGCTGTGTGTGTATGTGTGTGTGTGTGTGATGGTATGGGCTTTGCATTGAGTCACTGAGGTGTGTGTCTGTGTGTGTATACCTGGAACTACAGACTGTGCACTGATTCACAATGAGCCATGTGTGAATGTGTGTATGTGATAGTATAGGGTGTGCATAGAGTCACAAAGAGCCGTGCATATGTGTCTTTGCATGGGTGTTGTGGTATAGGGTCTGCGTTGTGTCACAGTGACTGTGCGTGTGTGTGTGTTTGTGATGGTATAGTACGTGCATTCAATCAGAGAGAGCCATGCATGTGTCTCTGTGTGTGTGTGCTGGCATAGGAATTACATTAAGTCACAGTGAGCCATGTGTTTGTATGCTGGTGTAGACTCTGCATTGAGTCACAGTAAGCCTTGTGTGTGTGCCAGTACAGGCTGTGCATTGAGTCAGTGAGTCATATGTGTGTGTGTGTTTGTGTGTGTGTGTGCTGGTTTAGGCAGTGCATTGAGTCCAATGAGCAGTGTATGTTTGTGTGTGTGTGTGTGTGCTGCTTAGGTGGTTCACTGAGTCACAGTCAGGTATGTGTGAGTGAGTGTTTGTGTGTTCTTCTATAGGCTGTGCATTGATTCACAGTGAGCTCTGTGTGTATGGTGGTATAGGCGGTGCATTGAATCACAGTGATGGTTGTTTTTCTGTGTGTATGCTGCAGTAGGCTGTGAATTGAGTCACAGAAGGTGGGTCTTTGTGTGCGTATGTGCAGGTACAAGCTGCAGTTCGAGTCACAGTGATGGGTGTCTCTGTGTGATGTTATAGGCTGTGCATTGAATCACAGCGAGCCGTATTAGTGTGTGTACGTGTATTTGTGTATGCGTGTGTGTGTGTGATGGTACAGGCTGAACATTGAGTCACTGAGGTGTGCATGTGTGTATGTGGTGTTACAGACTGTTCGTTAGGTCAAACTGAGCAATATGTGTGTGTAGGGGTGTGTGTGTACAGTTATTTGCTGTGCACTGAGTCACAGTGAACCATGTGTGTGTGGGGAGCTGGTATAGTCAGAGCACTGAGTCACAGTTGAATGTGTGGGAGTTGTTTGTGTATGTGTGTGTGTATTTGCTGGTGTAGACTGTGCATTGAGTCACAGTGAGTAGTGCGGTGTGTGTGTGCTGTGATGGTGTGGACTGTGGTTTTATCCACTTTGACCTGAACGGCTGTGTGTGTTTGTGTGTTTGTGTGTGTGTGTGTGCTGGCACTAGATGACAGTTGAGACAGAGTGGGCTGTGTGTCTGTGTGTGCGCTGGTATAGACTCTGTATTGAGTCACTGTGAGCTGTGTGTGTATGTGTGTGCTCGTATAGGCTGTGCATTGAGTCACAGTGAGGTGTTTGTGTGTGTGTGTGCTGGTACAGGAAGCGTTTTGAGTCACAGTCTCGTGTGTGTGTGTGTGCATGTGAGTTTGTGTGCTGGTATGGGCTTTATTGTGCTGGTATGGGCTTTATTGACTCATGGGTGTGTGTGTGAGTGTGGGTGATACAGACTGCATTGAGTCACAGTGCGCTGTGTGTGTGTGTGCTGGTATAGGCGATTTATTGAGTACCAGTGAGCCATGTGTGAGTGCGTGTTGGTGTGTGTGTGTGTGTACTGGTATAGGCTGTGCATTGAGTCACAGTGAGGCCTGCATCTGTGCATGTCTGTGTTTGTGTGTGTGTGTTTGCTGGTATAGGCTGAGCTTTGAATCACTCTGAGGTGTGTGTGCATGTGCTGGTAAAATTGTGCCTTGATTCACTGTGCCATGTGAGTGTGTGTGCACGCTGGTATAGGTTGTGCATTGAGTCAGAGTGGGAGGTGTGTGTGTCTGTGTGTTCTGGTATAGGCTGACAATTGAGGCACACTGAGGTCTGTGTGCACATGTGTGTATATGTGTGCTGGTACAGCCTGCTCATTGAGTCATATTGAGTTTTTTGTGTGTGTGTGTGCAGGTAGAGGCAGCACATTGAGTCACAGTGAGGTGTATGTGTGTGATGTTATATGCTATGCACTGATTCATAGGGAGGTTTGTGTCTGTGTGTGTGCACTTTCTAGTTTAGGATTTGCATTGAATCACACTGAGCTGTGTTTTTGAGTGTCAGTATGTGTGCGTGTGTGGAGGTATGGGCTGTGGATTGACTCACATTTTGCCGTATGTGCTTCTCTGTGTGTGTATGTCTGCTAGCATATCCTGTGCAGTAAGTCACAGGGAGCCATGTGTGTGTGTGTGTGTGTGTCCTGGTACAGAGTGTGCATTGATTCACAGTCAGCCATGTGTGTGTGTGTGAGTGCACTGGTATAGGATGTGCAGTGAGTCAGAGTGATGTGTGTGTGTGTCTGCATGTTCTGATATAGGCTGCCCATTGTGTAACATTGAGGGTGTGTGTGTGTGTGTGCTGGTATAGGCTGCATATTTTGTCACAGTGAGCTGTGTGTGTGTGTATGTGTAGGTACAGGCTGTGCATTGAGTCACAGTGTGGGGGGTGTGTGTGATGTTATATTCTGTGCACTAGGACAGAGTGAGCCGTGTGTGTGTGCTGGTATAATCTGAACATTGAGTCACAGTGTGGTGTGGTGTGTGTGCCTTTGCTGGTATGGACTGTGCATTGAATCCCAGCCCTGTGTTAGTGTTTGTGTATTTGGTGCTGTAGAGTCTGCATGAGTCACAGTAAGATGTGTGTGTGTGTACTGCTATAGGCTGTACACTGAGCCATATTAAGGTGTGTTTCTGTGTGTGTGTGTGCGGGTATAGGCTATACATTGACTCACATTGAGCCATGTGTTTGTATGTGCTACTATACGCTATTCATTGAGTCTCAGTGAGCCATTGTTGTGTGTGTCTGTTTACTTGTATGGGCTTGGCATTGAGTCACAGAGAGGTGTTTGTGTGTGTTTGTGTGTCTGTGTGGTGGTATCATCTGCATTGAGTCACACGGCGGTGTGTGTGAGAGTGTGTGTGTGTGCAGGTACAGGCTGGTATTGAACCACAGTGAGCCGTGTGTGTGTGTGCTGGAATAGGCAGAGCATTGAGTCTCCGGTGTGTGTATGTGTGTGTGTATGCTGGTATGGTCTCTGCATTGATTCACTAAGGTGTGTTGTGTGTGTATGTACATGGAGCTGAAGACTGTACACTGATTCACAGTGAGCTGTGTGTGTATGTGTGTGTGCGTGTGATGGTATGGGCTTTGCATTGAGTCACTGAGGTGTGTGTCTGTGTGTGTATACCTGGAACTACAGACTGTGCACTGATTCACAATGAGCCATGTGTGAATGTGTGTATGTGATAGTATAGGGTGTTCATAGAGTCACAATGAGCCGTGCATATGTGTCTTTGCATGGGTGTTGTGGTATAGGCTGTGCATTGTGTCACAGTGACTGTGCGTGTGTGTGTGTGTGTGTTTGTGATGGTATAGTACATGCATTGTATCAGAGAGAGCCATGCATGCGTCTCTGTGTGTGTGTGCTGGCATAGGCATTACATTGTGTCACAGTGAGCCATGTGTTTGTATGCTGGTGGAGACTCTGCATTGAGTCACAGTAAGACTTGTGTGTGTGCCAGTACAGGCTGTGCAAGGAGTCAGTGAGTCATATATGTGTGTGTGTGTGTGTGCTGATATATGAAGTGCATTGAGTCCAAGTGAATCATGTATGTTTGTGTGTGTTTGTGGGTGCTGCTATAGGTGGTTCACTGAGTCACAGTCAGGTATGTGTGAGTGTTTGTGTGTTCTTGTATAGGCTGTGCATTGATTCACAGTGAGGTATGTGTGTAAGCTGGTACAGGAGGTGCATTGAGTCACAGTGATGGTTGTGTTTGTGTGTGTGTGTGTGCTGCAGTAGGCTGTGTATTGAGTCACAGAAAGTGTGTCTTTGTGTGTGTATGTGCATGTACAGGCTGCGGTTTGAGTCACAGTGATGGGTGTCTCTGTGTGGTGTTATAGGCTGTGCATTGAATCACAGCCCTGTGTTAGTGTTGTGTATTTGGTGCTGTAGAGTCTGCATGAGTCAAAGTAAGGTGTGTGTGTGTGCTGCTATATGCTGAGAATTGAGTCACACCTAGGTGAGTGTATGTGTATGTGTATGCTGATATGGGATTTGCATTGAATCACTGAACGGTGTGTGTTTGTGTGTGTGTGTACTGCTATAGTCTGTACACTGAGACATGTTAAGGTGTGTTTCTGTGTGTGCGTGTGCGGGTATAGGCTATGCATTGACTCACATTGAGCCATGTGTTTGTATGTGCTAGTATACACTGTTCATTGAGTCTCAGTGAGCCTTTGTTTTGTGTGTCTGTTTACTTGTATGGGCTTGGCATTGAGTCTCAGACAGGTGTGTGTGTGTGTCTGTGTGTCTGTGTGGTGGTATCATCTACATTGAGTCACACGGCAGTGTGTGTGAGAGTGTGTGTGTGTGCAGGTACAGGCTGGTATTGAATGACAGTGAGCCGTGTGTGTGTCTGTGTGTGTGTGTGTGCTGGAATAGGCAGAGCATTGAGTCTCAGGTGTGTGTATGTGTGTGTGTATGCTGGTATGGTCTCTGCATTGATTCACTAAGGTGTGTTGTGTGTGTATGTACATGGAGCTGAAGACTGTACACAGATTCACAGTGAGCTGTGTGTGTATGTGTGTGTGTGTGTGATGGTATGGGCTTTGCATTGAGTCACTGAGGTGTGTGTCTGTGTGTGTATACCTGGAACTACAGACTGTGCACTGATTCACAATGAGCCATGTGTGAATGTGTGTATGTGATAGTATAGGGTGTGCATAGAGTCACAAAGAGCCGTGCATATGTGTCTTTGCATGGGTGTTGTGGTATAGGGTCTGCGTTGTGTCACAGTGACTGTGCGTGTGTGTGTGTTTGTGATGGTATAGTACGTGCATTGAATCAGAGAGAGCCATGCATGTGTCTCTGTGTGTGTGTGCTGGCATAGGCATTACATTGAGTCACAGTGAGCCATGTGTTTGTATGCTGGTGTAGACTCTGCATTGAGTCACAGTAAGCCTTGTGTGTGTGCCAGTACAGGCTGTGCATTGAGTCAGTGAGTCATATGTGTGTGTGTGTTTGTGTGTGTGTGTGCTGGTTTAGGCAGTGCATTGAGTCCAATGAGCAGTGTATGTTTGTGTGTGTGTGTGTGTGCTGCTATAGGTGGTTCACTGAGTCACAGTCAGGTATGTGTGAGTGAGTGTTTGTGTGTTCTTCTATAGGCTGTGCATTGATTCACAGTGAGCTCTGTGTGTATGGTGGTATAGGCGGTGCATTGAATCACAGTGATGGTTGTTTTTCTGTGTGTATGCTGCAGTAGGCTGTGAATTGAGTCACAGAAGGTGGGTCTTTGTGTGTGTATGTGCAGGTACAAGCTGCAGTTCGAGTCACAGTGATGGGTGTCTCTGTGTGATGTTATAGGCTGTGCATTGAATCACAGCGAGCCGTATTAGTGTGTGTACGTGTATTTGTGTATGCGTGTGTGTGTGTGATGGTACAGGCTGAACATTGAGTCACTGAGGTGTGCATGTGTGTATGTGGTGTTACAGACTGTTCGTTAGGTCAAACTGAGCAATATGTGTGTGTAGGGGTGTGTGTGTACAGTTATTTGCTGTGCACTGAGTCACAGTGAACCATGTGTGTGTGGGGAGCTGGTATAGTCAGAGCACTGAGTCACAGTTGAATGTGTGGGAGTTGTTTGTGTATGTGTGTGTGTATTTGCTGGTGTAGACTGTGCATTGAGTCACAGTGAGTAGTGCGGTGTGTGTGTGCTGTGATGGTGTGGACTGTGGTTTTATCCACTTTGACCTGAACGGCTGTGTGTGTTTGTGTGTTTGTGTGTGTGTGTGTGCTGGCACTAGATGACAGTTGAGACAGAGTGGGCTGTGTGTCTGTGTGTGCGCTGGTATAGACTCTGTATTGAGTCACTGTGAGCTGTGTGTGTATGTGTGTGCTCGTATAGGCTGTGCATTGAGTCACAGTGAGGTGTTTGTGTGTGTGTGTGCTGGTACAGGAAGCGTTTTGAGTCACAGTCTCGTGTGTGTGTGTGTGCATGTGAGTTTGTGTGCTGGTATGGGCTTTATTGTGCTGGTATGGGCTTTATTGACTCATGGGTGTGTGTGTGAGTGTGGGTGATACAGACTGCATTGAGTCACAGTGCGCTGTGTGTGTGTGTGCTGGTATAGGCGATTTATTGAGTACCAGTGAGCCATGTGTGAGTGCGTGTTGGTGTGTGTGTGTGTGTACTGGTATAGGCTGTGCATTGAGTCACAGTGAGGCCTGCATCTGTGCATGTCTGTGTTTGTGTGTGTGTGTTTGCTGGTATAGGCTGAGCTTTGAATCACTCTGAGGTGTGTGTGCATGTGCTGGTAAAATTGTGCCTTGATTCACTGTGCCATGTGAGTGTGTGTGCACGCTGGTATAGGTTGTGCATTGAGTCACAGTGGGAGGTGTGTGTGTCTGTGTGTTCTGGTATAGGCTGACAATTGAGGCACACTGAGGTCTGTGTGCACATGTGTGTATATGTGTGCTGGTACAGCCTGCTCATTGAGTCATATTGAGTTTTTTGGTGTGTGTGTGTGCAGGTAGAGGCAGCACATTGAGTCACAGTGAGGTGTATGTGTGTGATGTTATATGCTATGCACTGATTCATAGGGAGGTTTGTGTCTGTGTGTGTGCACTTTCTAGTTTAGGATTTGCATTGAATCACACTGAGCTGTGTTTTTGAGTGTCAGTATGTGTGCGTGTGTGGAGGTATGGGCTGTGGATTGACTCACATTTTGCCGTATGTGTTTCTCTGTGTGTGTATGTCTGCTAGCATATCCTGTGCACTAAGTCACAGGGAGCCATGTGTGTGTGTGTGTGTGTGTCCTGGTACAGAGTGTGCATTGATTCACAGTCAGCCATGTGTGTGTGTGTGAGTGCACTGGTATAGGATGTGCAGTGAGTCAGAGTGATGTGTGTGTGTGTCTGCATGTTCTGATATAGGCTGACCATTGTGTAACATTGAGGGTGTGTGTGTGTGTGTGCTGGTATAGGCTGCATATTTTGTCACAGTGAGCTGTGTGTGTGTGTATGTGTAGGTACAGGCTGTGCATTGAGTCACAGTGTGGGGGGTGTGTGTGATGTTATATTCTGTGCACTAGGACAGAGTGAGCCGTGTGTGTGTGCTGGTATAATCTGAACATTGAGTCACAGTGTGGTGTGGTGTGTGTGCCTTTGCTGGTATGGACTGTGCATTGAATCCCAGCCCTGTGTTAGTGTTTGTGTATTTGGTGCTGTAGAGTCTGCATGAGTCACAGTAAGATGTGTGTGTGTGTACTGCTATAGGCTGTACACTGAGCCATATTAAGGTGTGTTTCTGTGTGTGTGTGTGCGGGTATAGGCTATACATTGACTCACATTGAGCCATGTGTTTGTATGTGCTACTATACGCTATTCATTGAGTCTCAGTGAGCCATTGTTGTGTGTGTCTGTTTACTTGTATGGGCTTGGCATTGAGTCACAGAGAGGTGTTTGTGTGTGTTTGTGTGTCTGTGTGGTGGTATAAACTGCATTGAGTCACACGGCGGTGTGTGTGAGAGTGTGTGTGTGTGCAGGTACAGGCTGGTATTGAACCACAGTGAGCCGTGTGTGTGTGTGCTGGAATAGGCAGAGCATTGAGTCTCAGGTGTGTGTATGTGTGTGTGTATGCTGGTGTGGTCTCTGCATTGATTCACTAAGGTGTGTTGTGTGTGTATGTACATGGAGCTGAAGACTGTACACTGATTCACAGTGAGCTGTGTGTGTATGTGTGTGTGTGTGTGATGGTATGGGCTTTGCAATGAGTCACTGAGGTGTGTGTCTGTGTGTGTATACCTGGAACTACAGACTGTGCACTGATTCACAATGAGCCATGTGTGAATGTGTGTATGTGATAGTATAGGGTGTTCATAGAGTCACAATGAGCCGTGCATATGTGTCTTTGCATGGGTGTTGTGGTATAGGCTGTGCATTGTGTCACAGTGACTGTGCGTGTGTGTGTGTGTGTGTTTGTGATGGTATAGTACATGCATTGTATCAGAGAGAGCCTTGCATGCGTCTCCGTGTGTGTGTGCTGGCATAGGCATTACATTGTGTCACAGTGAGCCATGTGTTTGTATGCTGGTGGAGACTCTGCATTGAGTCACAGTAAGACTTGTGTGTGTGCCAGTACAGGCTGTGCAAGGAGTCAGTGAGTCATATATGTGTGTGTGTGTGTGTGTGTGTGCTGATATATGAAGTGCATTGAGTCCAAGTGAATCATGTATGTTTGTGTGTGTTTGTGGGTGCTGCTATAGGTGGTTCACTGAGTCACAGTCAGGTATGTGTGAGTGTTTGTGTGTTCTTGTATAGGCTGTGCATTGATTCACAGTGAGGCATGTGTGTAAGCTGGTACAGGAGGTGCATTGAGTCACAGTGATGGTTGTGTTTGTGTGTGTGTGTGTGCTGCAGTAGGCTGTGTATTGAGTCACAGAAAGTGGGTCTTTGTGTGTGTATGTGCATGTACAGGCTGCGGTTTAAGTCACAGTGATGGGTGTCTCTGTGTGGTGTTATAGGCTGTGCATTGAATCACAGCCCTGTGTTAGTGTTGTGTATTTGGTGCTGTAGAGTCTGCATGAGTCACAGTAAGGTGTGTGTGTGTGCTGCTATATGCTGAGAATTGAGTCACACCTAGGTGAGTGTATGTGTATGTGTATGCTGATATGGGATTTGCATTGAATCACTGAGCGGTGTGTGTTTGTGTGTGTGTGTACTGCTATAGTCTGTACACTGAGCCATGTTAAGGTGTGTTTCTGTGTGTGTGTGTGCGGGTATAGGCTATGCATTGACTCACATTGAGCCATGTGTTTGTATGTGCTAGTATACACTGTTCATTGAGTCTCAGTGAGCCTTTGTTTTGTGTGTCTGTTTACTTGTATGGGCTTGGCATTGAGTCTCAGACAGGTGTGTGTGTGTGTCTGTGTGTCTGTGTGGTGGTATCATCTGCATTGAGTCACACGGCGGTGTGTGTGAGAGTGTGTGTGTGTGCAGGTACAGGCTGGTATTGAATGACAGTGAGCCGTGTGTGTGCCTGTGTGTGTGTGTGTGCTGGAATAGGCAGAGCATTGAGTCTCAGGTGTGTGTATGTGTGTGTGTATGCTGGTATGGTCTCTGCATTGATTCACTAAGGTGTGTTGTGTGTGTATGTACATGGAGCTGAAGACTGTACACTGATTCACAGTGAGCTGTGTGTGTATGTGTGTGTGCGTGTGATGGTATGGGCTTTGCATTGAGTCACTGAGGTGTGTGTCTGTGTGTGTATACCTGGAACTACAGACTGTGCACTGATTCACAATGAGCCATGTGTGAATGTGTGTATGTGATAGTATAGGGTGTTCATAGAGTCACAAAGAGCCGTGCATATGTGTCTTTGCATGGGTGTTGTGGTATAGGGTCTGTGTTGTGTCACAGTGACTGTGCGTGTGTGTGTGTTTGTGATGGTATAGTACGTGCATTGAATCAGAGAGAGCCATGCATGTGTCTCTGTGTGTGTGTGCTGGCATAGGCATTACATTGAGTCACAGTGAGCCATGTGTTTGTATGCTGGTGTAGACTCTGCATTGAGTCACAGTAAGCCTTGTGTGTGTGCCAGTACAGGCTGTGCATTGAGTCAGTGAGTCATATGTGTGTGTGTGTTTGTGTGTGTGTGTGCTGGTTTAGGCAGTGCATTGAGTCCAATGAGCAGTGTATGTTTGTGTGTGTGTGTGTGTGCTGCTATAGGTGGTTCACTGAGTCACAGTCAGGTATGTGTGAGTGAGTGTTTGTGTGTTCTTCTATAGGCTGTGCATTGATTCACAGTGAGCTCTGTGTGTATGGTGGTATAGGCGGTGCATTGAATCACAGTGATGGTTGTTTTTCTGTGTGTATGCTGCAGTAGGCTGTGAATTGAGTCACAGAAGGTGGGTCTTTGTGTGTGTATGTGCAGGTACAAGCTGCAGTTCGAGTCACAGTGATGGGTGTCTCTGTGTGATGTTATAGGCTGTGCATTGAATCACAGCGAGCCGTATTAGTGTGTGTACGTGTATTTGTGTATGCGTGTGTGTGTGATGGTACAGGCTGAACATTGAGTCACTGAGGTGTGCATGTGTGTATGTGGTGTTACAGACTGTTCGTTAGGTCAAACTGAGCAATATGTGTGTGTAGGGGTGTGTGTGTACAGTTATTTGCTGTGCACTGAGTCACAGTGAACCATGTGTGTGTGGGGAGCTGGTATAGTCAGAGCACTGAGTCACAGTTGAATGTGTGGGAGTTGTTTGTGTATGTGTGTGTGTATTTGCTGGTGTAGACTGTGCATTGAGTCACAGTGAGTAGTGCGGTGTGTGTGTGCTGTGATGGTGTGGACTGTGGTTTTATCCACTTTGACCTGAACGGCTGTGTGTGTTTGTGTGTTTGTGTGTGTGTGTGTGCTGGCACTAGATGACAGTTGAGACAGAGTGGGCTGTGTGTCTGTGTGTGCGCTGGTATAGACTCTGTATTGAGTCACTGTGAGCTGTGTGTGTATGTGTGTGCTCGTATAGGCTGTGCATTGAGTCACAGTGAGGTGTTTGTGTGTGTGTGTGCTGGTACAGGAAGCGTTTTGAGTCACAGTCTCGTGTGTGTGTGTGTGCATGTGAGTTTGTGTGCTGGTATGGGCTTTATTGTGCTGGTATGGGCTTTATTGACTCATGGGTGTGTGTGTGAGTGTGGGTGATACAGACTGCATTGAGTCACAGTGCGCTGTGTGTGTGTGTGCTGGTATAGGCGATTTATTGAGTACCAGTGAGCCATGTGTGAGTGCGTGTTGGTGTGTGTGTGTGTGTACTGGTATAGGCTGTGCATTGAGTCACAGTGAGGCCTGCATCTGTGCATGTCTGTGTTTGTGTGTGTGTGTTTGCTGGTATAGGCTGAGCTTTGAATCACTCTGAGGTGTGTGTGCATGTGCTGGTAAAATTGTGCCTTGATTCACTGTGCCATGTGAGTGTGTGTGCACGCTGGTATAGGTTGTGCA
Organism: Pseudorca crassidens; assembly: GCF_039906515.1. NCBI lineage: Eukaryota > Metazoa > Chordata > Mammalia > Artiodactyla > Delphinidae > Pseudorca > Pseudorca crassidens. The sequence goes on from NC_090318.1 coordinate 14,070,283, forward strand.
TTGAGTCAGAGTGGGAGGTGTGTGTGTCTGTGTGTTCTGGTATAGGCTGACAATTGAGGCACACTGAGGTCTGTGTGCACATGTGTGTATATGTGTGCTGGTACAGCCTGCTCATTGAGTCATATTGAGTTTTTTGTGTGTGTGTGTGCAGGTAGAGGCAGCACATTGAGTCACAGTGAGGTGTATGTGTGTGATGTTATATGCTATGCACTGATTCATAGGGAGGTTTGTGTCTGTGTGTGTGCACTTTCTAGTTTAGGATTTGCATTGAATCACACTGAGCTGTGTTTTTGAGTGTCAGTATGTGTGCGTGTGTGGAGGTATGGGCTGTGGATTGACTCACATTTTGCCGTATGTGCTTCTCTGTGTGTGTATGTCTGCTAGCATATCCTGTGCACTAAGTCACAGGGAGCCATGTGTGTGTGTGTGTCCTGGTACAGAGTGTGCATTGATTCACAGTCAGCCATGTGTGTGTGTGTGAGTGCACTGGTATAGGATGTGCAGTGAGTCAGAGTGATGTGTGTGTGTGTCTGCATGTTCTGATATAGGCTGACCATTGTGTAACATTGAGGGTGTGTGTGTGTGTGTGCTGGTATAGGCTGCATATTTTGTCACAGTGAGCTGTGTGTGTGTGTATGTGTAGGTACAGGCTGTGCATTGAGTCACAGTGTGGGGGGTGTGTGTGATGTTATATTCTGTGCACTAGGACAGAGTGAGCCGTGTGTGTGTGCTGGTATAATCTGAACATTGAGTCACAGTGTGGTGTGGTGTGTGTGCCTTTGCTGGTATGGACTGTGCATTGAATCCCAGCCCTGTGTTAGTGTTTGTGTATTTGGTGCTGTAGAGTCTGCATGAGTCACAGTAAGATGTGTGTGTGTGTACTGCTATAGGCTGTACACTGAGCCATATTAAGGTGTGTTTCTGTGTGTGTGTGTGCGGGTATAGGCTATACATTGACTCACATTGAGCCATGTGTTTGTATGTGCTACTATACGCTATTCATTGAGTCTCAGTGAGCCATTGTTGTGTGTGTCTGTTTACTTGTATGGGCTTGGCATTGAGTCACAGAGAGGTGTTTGTGTGTGTTTGTGTGTCTGTGTGGTGGTATAAACTGCATTGAGTCACACGGCGGTGTGTGTGAGAGTGTGTGTGTGTGCAGGTACAGGCTGGTATTGAACCACAGTGAGCCGTGTGTGTGTGTGCTGGAATAGGCAGAGCATTGAGTCTCAGGTGTGTGTATGTGTGTGTGTATGCTGGTGTGGTCTCTGCATTGATTCACTAAGGTGTGTTGTGTGTGTATGTACATGGAGCTGAAGACTGTACACTGATTCACAGTGAGCTGTGTGTGTATGTGTGTGTGTGTGTGATGGTATGGGCTTTGCATTGAGTCACTGAGGTGTGTGTCTGTGTGTGTATACCTGGAACTACAGACTGTGCACTGATTCACAATGAGCCATGTGTGAATGTGTGTATGTGATAGTATAGGGTGTTCATAGAGTCACAATGAGCCGTGCATATGTGTCTTTGCATGGGTGTTGTGGTATAGGCTGTGCATTGTGTCACAGTGACTGTGCGTGTGTGTGTGTGTGTTTGTGATGGTATAGTACATGCATTGTATCAGAGAGAGCCATGCATGCGTCTCTGTGTGTGTGTGCTGGCATAGGCATTACATTGTGTCACAGTGAGCCATGTGTTTGTATGCTGGTGGAGACTCTGCATTGAGTCACAGTAAGACTTGTGTGTGTGCCAGTACAGGCTGTGCAAGGAGTCAGTGAGTCATATATGTGTGTGTGTGTGTGTGTGTGCTGATATATGAAGTGCATTGAGTCCAAGTGAATCATGTATGTTTGTGTGTGTTTGTGGGTGCTGCTATAGGTGGTTCACTGAGTCACAGTCAGGTATGTGTGAGTGTTTGTGTGTTCTTGTATAGGCTGTGCATTGATTCACAGTGAGGCATGTGTGTAAGCTGGTACAGGAGGTGCATTGAGTCACAGTGATGGTTGTGTTTGTGTGTGTGTGTGTGCTGCAGTAGGCTGTGTATTGAGTCACAGAAAGTGGGTCTTTGTGTGTGTATGTGCATGTACAGGCTGCGGTTTGAGTCACAGTGATGGGTGTCTCTGTGTGGTGTTATAGGCTGTGCATTGAATCACAGCCCTGTGTTAGTGTTGTGTATTTGGTGCTGTAGAGTCTGCATGAGTCACAGTAAGGTGTGTGTGTGTGCTGCTATATGCTGAGAATTGAGTCACACCTAGGTGAGTGTATGTGTATGTGTATGCTGATATGGGATTTGCATTGAATCACTGAGCGGTGTGTGTTTGTGTGTGTGTGTACTGCTATAGTCTGTACACTGAGCCATGTTAAGGTGTGTTTCTGTGTGTGTGTGTGCGGGTATAGGCTATGCATTGACTCACATTGAGCCATGTGTTTGTATGTGCTAGTATACACTGTTCATTGAGTCTCAGTGAGCCTTTGTTTTGTGTGTCTGTTTACTTGTATGGGCTTGGCATTGAGTCTCAGACAGGTGTGTGTGTGTGTCTGTGTGTCTGTGTGGTGGTATCATCTGCATTGAGTCACACGGCGGTGTGTGTGAGAGTGTGTGTGTGTGCAGGTACAGGCTGGTATTGAATGACAGTGAGCCGTGTGTGTGCCTGTGTGTGTGTGTGTGCTGGAATAGGCAGAGCATTGAGTCTCAGGTGTGTGTATGTGTGTGTGTATGCTGGTATGGTCTCTGCATTGATTCACTAAGGTGTGTTGTGTGTGTATGTACATGGAGCTGAAGACTGTACACTGATTCACAGTGAGCTGTGTGTGTATGTGTGTGTGCGTGTGATGGTATGGGCTTTGCATTGAGTCACTGAGGTGTGTGTCTGTGTGTGTATACCTGGAACTACAGACTGTGCACTGATTCACAATGAGCCATGTGTGAATGTGTGTATGTGATAGTATAGGGTGTGCATAGAGTCACAAAGAGCCGTGCATATGTGTCTTTGCATGGGTGTTGTGGTATAGGGTCTGTGTTGTGTCACAGTGACTGTGCGTGTGTGTGTGTTTGTGATGGTATAGTACGTGCATTGAATCAGAGAGAGCCATGCATGTGTCTCTGTGTGTGTGTGCTGGCATAGGCATTACATTGAGTCACAGTGAGCCATGTGTTTGTATGCTGGTGTAGACTCTGCATTGAGTCACAGTAAGCCTTGTGTGTGTGCCAGTACAGGCTGTGCATTGAGTCAGTGAGTCATATGTGTGTGTGTGTTTGTGTGTGTGTGTGCTGGTTTAGGCAGTGCATTGAGTCCAATGAGCAGTGTATGTTTGTGTGTGTGTGTGTGTGCTGCTATAGGTGGTTCACTGAGTCACAGTCAGGTATGTGTGAGTGAGTGTTTGTGTGTTCTTCTATAGGCTGTGCATTGATTCACAGTGAGCTCTGTGTGTATGGTGGTATAGGCGGTGCATTGAATCACAGTGATGGTTGTTTTTCTGTGTGTATGCTGCAGTAGGCTGTGAATTGAGTCACAGAAGGTGGGTCTTTGTGTGTGTATGTGCAGGTACAAGCTGCAGTTCGAGTCACAGTGATGGGTGTCTCTGTGTGATGTTATAGGCTGTGCATTGAATCACAGCGAGCCGTATTAGTGTGTGTACGTGTATTTGTGTATGCGTGTGTGTGTGTGATGGTACAGGCTGAACATTGAGTCACTGAGGTGTGCATGTGTGTATGTGGTGTTACAGACTGTTCGTTAGGTCAAACTGAGCAATATGTGTGTGTAGGGGTGTGTGTGTACAGTTATTTGCTGTGCACTGAGTCACAGTGAACCATGTGTGTGTGGGGAGCTGGTATAGTCAGAGCACTGAGTCACAGTTGAATGTGTGGGAGTTGTTTGTGTATGTGTGTGTGTATTTGCTGGTGTAGACTGTGCATTGAGTCACAGTGAGTAGTGCGGTGTGTGTGTGCTGTGATGGTGTGGACTGTGGTTTTATCCACTTTGACCTGAACGGCTGTGTGTGTTTGTGTGTTTGTGTGTGTGTGTGTGCTGGCACTAGATGACAGTTGAGACAGAGTGGGCTGTGTGTCTGTGTGTGCGCTGGTATAGACTCTGTATTGAGTCACTGTGAGCTGTGTGTGTATGTGTGTGCTCGTATAGGCTGTGCATTGAGTCACAGTGAGGTGTTTGTGTGTGTGTGTGCTGGTACAGGAAGCGTTTTGAGTCACAGTCTCGTGTGTGTGTGTGTGCATGTGAGTTTGTGTGCTGGTATGGGCTTTATTGTGCTGGTATGGACTTTATTGACTCATGGGTGTGTGTGTGAGTGTGGGTGATACAGACTGCATTGAGTCACAGTGCGCTGTGTGTGTGTGTGCTGGTATAGGCGATTTATTGAGTACCAGTGAGCCATGTGTGAGTGCGTGTTGGTGTGTGTGTGTGTGTACTGGTATAGGCTGTGCATTGAGTCACAGTGAGGCCTGCATCTGTGCATGTCTGTGTTTGTGTGTGTGTGTTTGCTGGTATAGGCTGAGCTTTGAATCACTCTGAGGTGTGTGTGCATGTGCTGGTAAAATTGTGCCTTGATTCACTGTGCCATGTGAGTGTGTGTGCACGCTGGTATAGGTTGTGCATTGAGTCAGAGTGGGAGGTGTGTGTGTCTGTGTGTTCTGGTATAGGCTGACAATTGAGGCACACTGAGGTCTGTGTGCACATGTGTGTATATGTGTGCTGGTACAGCCTGCTCATTGAGTCATATTGAGTTTTTTTTGTGTGTGTGTGCAAGTAGAGGCAGCACATTGAGTCACAGTGAGGTGTATGTGTGTGATGTGATATGCTATGCACTGATTCATAGGGAGGTTTGTGTCTGTGTGTGTGCACTTTCTAGTTTAGGATTTGCATTGAATCACACTGAGCTGTGTTTTTGAGTGTCAGTATGTGTGCGTGTGTGGAGGTATGGGCTGTGGATTGACTCACATTTTGCCGTATGTGCTTCTCTGTGTGTGTATGTCTGCTAGCATATCCTGTGCACTAAGTCACAGGGAGCCATGTGTGTGTGTGTGTGTGTGTCCTGGTACAGAGTGTGCATTGATTCACAGTCAGCCATGTGTGTGTGTGTGTGAGTGCACTGGTATAGGATGTGCAGTGAGTCAGAGTGATGTGTGTGTGTGTCTGCATGTTCTGATATAGGCTGACCATTGTGTAACATTGAGGGTGTGTGTGTGTGTGTGCTGGTATAGGCTGCATATTTTGTCACAGTGAGCTGTGTGTGTGTGTATGTGTAGGTACAGGCTGTGCATTGAGTCACAGTGTGGGGTGTGTGTGTGATGTTATATTCTGTGCACTAGGAGAGACTGAGCCGTGTGTGTGTGCTGGTATAATCTGAACATTGAGTCACAGTGTGGTGTGGTGTGTGTGCCTTTGCTGGTATGGACTGTGCATTGAATCCCAGCCCTGTGTTCGTGTTTGTGTATTTGGTGCTGTAGAGTCTGCATGAGTCACAGTAAGATGTGTGTGTGTGTACTGCTATAGGCTGTACACTGAGCCATATTAAGCTGTGTTTCTGTGTGTGTGTGTGCGGGTATAGGCTATGCATTGACTCACATTGAGCCATGTGTTTGTATGTGCTACTATACGCTATTCATTGAGTCTCAGTGAGCCATTGTTGTGTGTGTCTGTTTACTTGTATGGGCTTGGCATTGAGTCACAGAGAGGTGTTTGTGTGTGTTTGTGTGTCTGTGTGGTGGTATAAACTGCATTGAGTCACACGGCGGTGTGTGTGAGAGTGTGTGTGTGTGCAGGTACAGGCTGGTATTGAACCACAGTGAGCCGTGTGTGTGTGTGCTGGAATAGGCAGAGCATTGAGTCTCCGGTGTGTGTATGTGTGTGTGTATGCTGGTATGGTCTCTGCATTGATTCACTAAGGTGTGTTGTGTGTGTATGTACATGGAGCTGAAGACTGTACACTGATTCACAGTGAGCTGTGTGTGTATGTGTGTGTGTGTGTGATGGTATGGGCTTTGCATTGAGTCACTGAGGTGTGTGTCTGTGTGTGTATACCTGGAACTACAGACTGTGCACTGATTCACAATGAGCCATGTGTGAATGTGTGTATGTGATAGTATAGGGTGTTCATAGAGTCACAATGAGCCGTGCATATGTGTCTTTGCATGGGTGTTGTGGTATAGGCTGTGCATTGTGTCACAGTGACTGTGCGTGTGTGTGTGTGTGTGTTTGTGATGGTATAGTACATGCATTGTATCAGAGAGAGCCATGCATGCGTCTCTGTGTGTGTGTGCTGGCATAGGCATTACATTGTGTCACAGTGAGCCATGTGTTTGTATGCTGGTGGAGACTCTGCATGAGTCAGAGTAAGACTTGTGTGTGTGCCAGTACAGGCTCTGCAAGGAGTCAGTGAGTCATATATGTGTGTGTGTGTGTGTGTGTGCTGATATATGAAGTGCATTGAGTCCAAGTGAATCATGTATGTTTGTGTGTGTTTGTGGGTGCTGCTATAGGTGGTTCACTGAGTCACAGTCAGGTATGTGTGAGTGTTTGTGTGTTCTTGTATAGGCTGTGCATTGATTCACAGTGAGGCATGTGTGTAAGCTGGTACAGGAGGTGCATTGAGTCACAGTGATGGTTGTGTTTGTGTGTGTGTGTGTGCTGCAGTAGGCTGTGTATTGAGTCACAGAAAGTGGGTCTTTGTGTGTGTATGTGCATGTACAGGCTGCGGTTTGAGTCACAGTGATGGGTGTCTCTGTGTGGTGTTATAGGCTGTGCATTGAATCACAGCCCTGTGTTAGTGTTGTGTATTTGGTGCTGTAGAGTCTGCATGAGTCACAGTAAGGTGTGTGTGTGTGCTGCTATATGCTGAGAATTGAGTCACACCTAGGTGAGTGTATGTGTATGTGTATGCTGATATGGGATTTGCATTGAATCACTGAGCGGTGTGTGTTTGTGTGTGTGTGTACTGCTATAGTCTGTACACTGAGCCATGTTAAGGTGTGTTTCTGTGTGTGTGTGTGCGGGTATAGGCTATGCATTGACTCACATTGAGCCATGTGTTTGTATGTGCTAGTATACACTGTTCATTGAGTCTCAGTGAGCCTTTGTTTTGTGTGTCTGTTTACTTGTATGGGCTTGGCATTGAGTCTCAGACAGGTGTGTGTGTGTGTCTGTGTGTCTGTGTGGTGGTATCATCTGCATTGAGTCACACGGCAGTGTGTGTGAGAGTGTGTGTGTGTGCAGGTACAGGCTGGTATTGAATGACAGTGAGCCGTGTGTGTGCCTGTGTGTGTGTGTGTGCTGGAATAGGCAGAGCATTGAGTCTCAGGTGTGTGTATGTGTGTGTGTATGCTGGTATGGTCTCTGCATTGATTCACTAAGGTGTGTTGTGTGTGTATGTACATGGAGCTGAAGACTGTACACTGATTCACAGTGAGCTGTGTGTGTATGTGTGTGTGTGTGTGATGGTATGGGCTTTGCATTGAGTCACTGAGGTGTGTGTCTGTGTGTGTATACCTGGAACTACAGACTGTGCACTGATTCACAATGAGCCATGTGTGAATGTGTGTATGTGATAGTATAGGGTGTGCATAGAGTCACAAAGAGCCGTGCATATGTGTCTTTGCATGGGTGTTGTGGTATAGGGTCTGCGTTGTGTCACAGTGACTGTGCGTGTGTGTGTGTTTGTGATGGTATAGTACGTGCATTCAATCAGAGAGAGCCATGCATGTGTCTCTGTGTGTGTGTGCTGGCATAGGAATTACATTAAGTCACAGTGAGCCATGTGTTTGTATGCTGGTGTAGACTCTGCATTAAGTCACAGTAAGCCTTGTGTGTGTGCCAGTACAGGCTGTGCATTGAGTCAGTGAGTCATATGTGTGTGTGTGTTTGTGTGTGTGTGTGCTGGTTTAGGCAGTGCATTGAGTCCAATGAGCAGTGTATGTTTGTGTGTGTGTGTGTGTGCTGCTTAGGTGGTTCACTGAGTCACAGTCAGGTATGTGTGAGTGAGTGTTTGTGTGTTCTTCTATAGGCTGTGCATTGATTCACAGTGAGCTCTGTGTGTATGGTGGTATAGGCGGTGCATTGAATCACAGTGATGGTTGTTTTTCTGTGTGTATGCTGCAGTAGGCTGTGAATTGAGTCACAGAAGGTGGGTCTTTGTGTGTGTATGTGCAGGTACAAGCTGCAGTTCGAGTCACAGTGATGGGTGTCTCTGTGTGATGTTATAGGCTGTGCATTGAATCACAGTGAGCTGTATTAGTGTGTGTACGTGTATTTGTGTATGCGTGTGTGTGTGTGATGGTACAGGCTGAACATTGAGTCACTGAGGTGTGCATGTGTGTATGTGGTGTTACAGACTGTTCGTTAGGTCAAACTGAGCAATATGTGTGTGTAGGGGTGTGTGTGTACAGTTATTTGCTGTGCACTGAGTCACAGTGAACCATGTGTGTGTGGGGAGCTGGTATAGTCAGAGCACTGAGTCACAGTTGAATGTGTGGGAGTTGTTTGTGTATGTGTGTGTGTATTTGCTGGTGTAGACTGTGCATTGAGTCACAGTGAGTAGTGCGGTGTGAGTGTGCTGTGATGGTGTGGACTGTGGTTTTATTCACTTTTACCTGAACGGCTGTGTGTGTTTGTGTGTTTGTGTGTGTGTGTGTGCTGGCACTAGATGACAGTTGAGACAGAGTGGGCTGTGTGTCTGTGTGTGCGCTGGTATAGACTCTGTATTGAGTCACTGTGAGCTGTGTGTGTATGTGTGTGCTCGTATAGGCTGTGCATTGAGTCACAGTGAGGTGTTTGTGTGTGTGTGTGCTGGTACAGGAAGCGTTTTGAGTCACAGTCTCGTGTGTGTGTGTGTGCATGTGAGTTTGTGTGCTGGTATGGGCTTTATTGTGCTGGTATGGACTTTATTGACTCATGGGTGTGTGTGTGAGTGTGGGTGATACAGACTGCATTGAGTCACAGTGCGCTGTGTGTGTGTGTGCTGGTATAGGCGATTTATTGAGTACCAGTGAGCCATGTGTGAGTGCGTGTTGGTGTGTGTGTGTGTGTACTGGTATAGGCTGTGCATTGAGTCACAGTGAGGCCTGCATCTGTGCATGACTGTGTTTGTGTGTGTGTGTTTGCTGGTATAGGCTGAGCTTTGAATCACTCTGAGGTGTGTGTGCATGTGCTGGTAAAATTGTGCCTTGATTCACTGTGCCATGTGAGTGTGTGTGCACGCTGGTATAGGTTGTGCATTGAGTCAGAGTGGGAGGTGTGTGTGTCTGTGTGTTCTGGTATAGGCTGACAATTGAGGCACACTGAGGTCTGTGTGCACATGTGTGTATATGTGTGCTGGTACAGCCTGCTCATTGAGTCATATTGAGTTTTTTGTGTGTGTGTGTGCAGGTAGAGGCAGCACATTGAGTCACAGTGAGGTGTATGTGTGTGATGTTATATGCTATGCACTGATTCATAGGGAGGTTTGTGTCTGTGTGTGTGCACTTTCTAGTTTAGGATTTGCATTGAATCACACTGAGCTGTGTTTTTGAGTGTCAGTATGTGTGCGTGTGTGGAGGTATGGGCTGTGGATTGACTCACATTTTGCCGTATGTGCTTCTCTGTGTGTGTATGTCTGCTAGCATATCCTGTGCACTAAGTCACAGGGAGCCATGTGTGTGTGTGTGTGTGTGTCCTGGTACAGAGTGTGCATTGATTCACAGTCAGCCATGTGTGTGTGTGTGAGTGCACTGGTATAGGATGTGCAGTGAGTCAGAGTGATGTGTGTGTGTGTCTGCATGTTCTGATATAGGCTGACCATTGTGTAACATTGAGGGTGTGTGTGTGTGTGTGCTGGTATAGGCTGCATATTTTGTCACAGTGAGCTGTGTGTGTGTGTATGTGTAGGTACAGGCTGTGCATTGAGTCACAGTGTGGGGGGTGTGTGTGATGTTATATTCTGTGCACTAGGACAGAGTGAGCCGTGTGTGTGTGCTGGTATAATCTGAACATTGAGTCACAGTGTGGTGTGGTGTGTGTGCCTTTGCTGGTATGGACTGTGCATTGAATCCCAGCCCTGTGTTCGTGTTTGTGTATTTGGTGCTGTAGAGTCTGCATGAGTCACAGTAAGATATGTGTGTGTGTACTGCTATAGGCTGTACACTGAGCCATATTAAGGTGTGTTTCTGTGTGTGTGTGTGCGGGTATAGGCTATACATTGACTCACATTGAGCCATGTGTTTGTATGTGCTACTATACGCTATTCATTGAGTCTCAGTGAGCCATTGTTGTGTGTGTCTGTTTACTTGTATGGGCTTGGCATTGAGTCACAGAGAGGTGTTTGTGTGTGTTTGTGTGTCTGTGTGGTGGTATAAACTGCATTGAGTCACACGGCGGTGTGTGTGAGAGTGTGTGTGTGTGCAGGTACAGGCTGGTATTGAACCACAGTGAGCCGTGTGTGTGTGTGCTGGAATAGGCAGAGCATTGAGTCTCAGGTGTGTGTATGTGTGTGTGTATGCTGGTGTGGTCTCTGCATTGATTCACTAAGGTGTGTTGTGTGTGTATGTACATGGAGCTGAAGACTGTACACTGATTCACAGTGAGCTGTGTGTGTATGTGTGTGTGTGTGTGATGGTATGGGCTTTGCATTGAGTCACTGAGGTGTGTGTCTGTGTGTGTATACCTGGAACTACAGACTGTGCACTGATTCACAATGAGCCATGTGTGAATGTGTGTATGTGATAGTATAGGGTGTTCATAGAGTCACAATGAGCCGTGCATATGTGTCTTTGCATGGGTGTTGTGGTATAGGCTGTGCATTGTGTCACAGTGACTGTGCGTGTGTGTGTGTGTGTGTTTGTGATGGTATAGTACATGCATTGTATCAGAGAGAGCCATGCATGCGTCTCTGTGTGTGTGTGCTGGCATAGGCATTACATTGTGTCACAGTGAGCCATGTGTTTGTATGCTGGTGGAGACTCTGCATTGAGTCACAGTAAGACTTGTGTGTGTGCCAGTACAGGCTGTGCAAGGAGTCAGTGAGTCATATATGTGTGTGTGTGTGTGTGTGTGCTGATATATGAAGTGCATTGAGTCCAAGTGAATCATGTATGTTTGTGTGTGTTTGTGGGTGCTGCTATAGGTGGTTCACTGAGTCACAGTCAGGTATGTGTGAGTGTTTGTGTGTTCTTGTATAGGCTGTGCATTGATTCACAGTGAGGCATGTGTGTAAGCTGGTACAGGAGGTGCATTGAGTCACAGTGATGGTTGTGTTTGTGTGTGTGTGTGTGCTGCAGTAGGCTGTGTATTGAGTCACAGAAAGTGGGTCTTTGTGTGTGTATGTGCATGTACAGGCTGCGGTTTGAGTCACAGTGATGGGTGTCTCTGTGTGGTGTTATAGGCTGTGCATTGAATCACAGCCCTGTGTTAGTGTTGTGTATTTGGTGCTGTAGAGTCTGCATGAGTCACAGTAAGGTGTGTGTGTGTGCTGCTATATGCTGAGAATTGAGTCACACCTAGGTGAGTGTATGTGTATGTGTATGCTGATATGGGATTTGCATTGAATCACTGAGCGGTGTGTGTTTGTGTGTGTGTGTACTGCTATAGTCTGTACACTGAGCCATGTTAAGGTGTGTTTCTGTGTGTGTGTGTGCGGGTATAGGCTATGCATTGACTCACATTGAGCCATGTGTTTGTATGTGCTAGTATACACTGTTCATTGAGTCTCAGTGAGCCTTTGTTTTGTGTGTCTGTTTACTTGTATGGGCTTGGCATTGAGTCTCAGACAGGTGTGTGTGTGTGTCTGTGTGTCTGTGTGGTGGTATCATCTGCATTGAGTCACACGGCGGTGTGTGTGAGAGTGTGTGTGTGTGCAGGTACAGGCTGGTATTGAATGACAGTGAGCCGTGTGTGTGCCTGTGTGTGTGTGTGTGCTGGAATAGGCAGAGCATTGAGTCTCAGGTGTGTGTATGTGTGTGTGTATGCTGGTATGGTCTCTGCATTGATTCACTAAGGTGTGTTGTGTGTGTATGTACATGGAGCTGAAGACTGTACACTGATTCACAGTGAGCTGTGTGTGTATGTGTGTGTGCGTGTGATGGTATGGGCTTTGCATTGAGTCACTGAGGTGTGTGTCTGTGTGTGTATACCTGGAACTACAGACTGTGCACTGATTCACAATGAGCCATGTGTGAATGTGTGTATGTGATAGTATAGGGTGTGCATAGAGTCACAAAGAGCCGTGCATATGTGTCTTTGCATGGGTGTTGTGGTATAGGGTCTGCGTTGTGTCACAGTGACTGTGCGTGTGTGTGTGTTTGTGATGGTATAGTACGTGCATTGAATCAGAGAGAGCCATGCATGTGTCTCTGTGTGTGTGTGCTGGCATAGGCATTACATTGAGTCACAGTGAGCCATGTGTTTGTATGCTGGTGTAGACTCTGCATTGAGTCACAGTAAGCCTTGTGTGTGTGCCAGTACAGGCTGTGCATTGAGTCAGTGAGTCATATGTGTGTGTGTGTTTGTGTGTGTGTGTGCTGGTTTAGGCAGTGCATTGAGTCCAATGAGCAGTGTATGTTTGTGTGTGTGTGTGTTTGCTGCTATAGGTGGTTCACTGAGTCACAGTCAGGTATGTGTGAGTGAGTGTTTGTGTGTTCTTCTATAGGCTGTGCATTGATTCACAGTGAGCTCTGTGTGTATGGTGGTATAGGCGGTGCATTGAATCACAGTGATGGTTGTTTTTCTGTGTGTATGCTGCAGTAGGCTGTGAATTGAGTCACAGAAGGTGGGTCTTTGTGTGTGTATGTGCAGGTACAAGCTGCAGTTCGAGTCACAGTGATGGGTGTCTCTGTGTGATGTTATAGGCTGTGCATTGAATCACAGCGAGCCGTATTAGTGTGTGTACGTGTATTTGTGTATGCGTGTGTGTGTGTGATGGTACAGGCTGAACATTGAGTCACTGAGGTGTGCATGTGTGTATGTGGTGTTACAGACTGTTCGTTAGGTCAAACTGAGCAATATGTGTGTGTAGGGGTGTGTGTGTACAGTTATTTGCTGAGCACTGAGTCACAGTGAACCATGTGTGTGTGGGGAGCTGGTATAGTCAGAGCACTGAGTCACAGTTGAATGTGTGGGAGTTGTTTGTGTATGTGTGTGTGTATTTGCTGGTGTAGACTGTGCATTGAGTCACAGTGAGTAGTGCGGTGTGTGTGTGCTGTGATGGTGTGGACTGTGGTTTTATCCACTTTGACCTGAACGGCTGTGTGTGTTTGTGTGTTTGTGTGTGTGTGTGTGCTGGCACTAGATGACAGTTGAGACAGAGTGGGCTGTGTGTCTGTGTGTGCGCTGGTATAGACTCTGTATTGAGTCACTGTGAGCTGTGTGTGTATGTGTGTGCTCGTATAGGCTGTGCATTGAGTCACAGTGAGGTGTTTGTGTGTGTGTGTGCTGGTACAGGAAGCGTTTTGAGTCACAGTCTCGTGTGTGTGTGTGTGCATGTGAGTTTGTGTGCTGGTATGGGCTTTATTGTGCTGGTATGGACTTTATTGACTCATGGGTGTGTGTGTGAGTGTGGGTGATACAGACTGCATTGAGTCACAGTGCGCTGTGTGTGTGTGTGCTGGTATAGGCGATTTATTGAGTACCAGTGAGCCATGTGTGAGTGCGTGTTGGTGTGTGTGTGTGTGTACTGGTATAGGCTGTGCATTGAGTCACAGTGAGGCCTGCATCTGTGCATGTCTGTGTTTGTGTGTGTGTGTTTGCTGGTATAGGCTGAGCTTTGAATCACTCTGAGGTGTGTGTGCATGTGCTGGTAAAATTGTGCCTTGATTCACTGTGCCATGTGAGTGTGTGTGCACGCTGGTATAGGTTGTGCATTGAGTCAGAGTGGGAGGTGTGTGTGTCTGTGTGTTCTGGTATAGGCTGACAATTGAGGCACACTGAGGTCTGTGTGCACATGTGTGTATATGTGTGCTGGTACAGCCTGCTCATTGAGTCATATTGAGTTTTTTGTGTGTGTGTGTGCAAGTAGAGGCAGCACATTGAGTCACAGTGAGGTGTATGTGTGTGATGTGATATGCTATGCACTGATTCATAGGGAGGTTTGTGTCTGTGTGTGTGCACTTTCTAGTTTAGGATTTGCATTGAATCACACTGAGCTGTGTTTTTGAGTGTCAGTATGTGTGCGTGTGTGGAGGTATGGGCTGTGGATTGACTCACATTTTGCCGTATGTGCTTCTCTGTGTGTGTATGTCTGCTAGCATATCCTGTGCACTAAGTCACAGGGAGCCATGTGTGTGTGTGTGTGTGTGTCCTGGTACAGAGTGTGCATTGATTCACAGTCAGCCATGTGTGTGTGTGTGTGAGTGCACTGGTATAGGATGTGCAGTGAGTCAGAGTGATGTGTGTGTGTGTCTGCATGTTCTGATATAGGCTGACCATTGTGTAACATTGAGGGTGTGTGTGTGTGTGTGCTGGTATAGGCTGCATATTTTGTCACAGTGAGCTGTGTGTGTGTGTATGTGTAGGTACAGGCTGTGCATTGAGTCACAGTGTGGGGTGTGTGTGTGATGTTATATTCTGTGCACTAGGAGAGACTGAGCCGTGTGTGTGTGCTGGTATAATCTGAACATTGAGTCACAGTGTGGTGTGGTGTGTGTGCCTTTGCTGGTATGGACTGTGCATTGAATCCCAGCCCTGTGTTCGTGTTTGTGTATTTGGTGCTGTAGAGTCTGCATGAGTCACAGTAAGATGTGTGTGTGTGTACTGCTATAGGCTGTACACTGAGCCATATTAAGCTGTGTTTCTGTGTGTGTGTGTGCGGGTATAGGCTATGCATTGACTCACATTGAGCCATGTGTTTGTATGTGCTACTATACGCTATTCATTGAGTCTCAGTGAGCCATTGTTGTGTGTGTCTGTTTACTTGTATGGGCTTGGCATTGAGTCACAGAGAGGTGTTTGTGTGTGTTTGTGTGTCTGTGTGGTGGTATAAACTGCATTGAGTCACACGGCGGTGTGTGTGAGAGTGTGTGTGTGTGCAGGTACAGGCTGGTATTGAACCACAGTGAGCCGTGAGTGTGTGTGCTGGAATAGGCAGAGCATTGAGTCTCAGGTGTGTGTATGTGTGTGTGTATGCTGGTATGGTCTCTGCATTGATTCACTAAGGTGTGTTGTGTGTGTATGTACATGGAGCTGAAGACTGTACACTGATTCACAGTGAGCTGTGTGTGTATGTGTGTGTGTGTGTGATGGTATGGGCTTTGCATTGAGTCACTGAGGTGTGTGTCTGTGTGTGTATACCTGGAACTACAGACTGTGCACTGATTCACAATGAGCCATGTGTGAATGTGTGTATGTGATAGTATAGGGTGTGCATAGAGTCACAAAGAGCCGTGCATATGTGTCTTTGCATGGGTGTTGTGGTATAGGGTCTGCGTTGTGTCACAGTGACTGTGCGTGTGTGTGTGTTTGTGATGTTATAGTACGTGCATTGAATCAGAGAGAACCATGCATGTGTCTCTGTGTGTGTGTGCTGGCATAGGCATTACATTGAGTCACATTGAGCCATGTGTTTGTATGTGCTACTATACGCTATTCATTGAGTCTCAGTGAGCCATTGTTGTGTGTGTCTGTTTACTTGTATGGGCTTGGCATTGAGTCACAGAGAGGTGTTTGTGTGTGTTTGTGTGTCTGTGTGGTGGTATAAACTGCATTGAGTCACACGGTGGTGTGTGTGAGAGTGTGTGTGTGTGCAGGTACAGGCTGGTATTGAACCACAGTGAGCCGTGTGTGTGTGTGCTGGAATAGGCAGAGCATTGAGTCTCAGGTGTGTGTATGTGTGTGTGTATGCTGGTATGGTCTCTGCATTGATTCACTAAGGTGTGTTGTGTGTGTATGTACATGGAGCTGAAGACTGTACACTGATTCACAGTGAGCTGTGTGTGTATGTGTGTGTGTGTGTGATGGTATGGGCTTTGCATTGAGTCACTGAGGTGTGTGTCTGTGTGTGTATACCTGGAACTACAGACTGTGCACTGATTCACAATGAGCCATGTGTGAATGTGTGTATGTGATAGAATAGGGTGTTCATAGAGTCACAATGAGCCGTGCATATGTGTCTTTGCATGGGTGTTGTGGTATAGGCTGTGCATTGTGTCACAGTGACTGTGCGTGTGTGTGTGTGTGTGTTTGTGATGGTATAGTACATGCATTGTATCAGAGAGAGCCATGCATGCGTCTCTGTGTGTGTGTGCTGGCATAGGCATTACATTGTGTCACAGTGAGCCATGTGTTTGTATGCTGGTGGAGACTCTGCATTGAGTCACAGTAAGACTTGTGTGTGTGCCAGTACAGGCTGTGCAAGGAGTCAGTGAGTCATATATGTGTGTGTGTGTGTGTGTGCTGATATATGAAGTGCATTGAGTCCAAGTGAATCATGTATGTTTGTGTGTGTTTGTGGGTGCTGCTATAGGTGGTTCACTGAGTCACAGTCAGGTATGTGTGAGTGTTTGTGTGTTCTTGTATAGGCTGTGCATTGATTCACAGTGAGGCATGTGTGTAAGCTGGTACAGGAGGTGCATTGAGTCACAGTGATGGTTGTGTTTGTGTGTGTGTGTGTGCTGCAGTAGGCTGTGTATTGAGTCACAGAAAGTGGGTCTTTGTGTGTGTATGTGCATGTACAGGCTGCGGTTTGAGTCACAGTGATGGGTGTCTCTGTGTGGTGTTATAGGCTGTGCATTGAATCACAGCCCTGTGTTAGTGTTGTGTATTTGGTGCTGTAGAGTCTGCATGAGTCACAGTAAGGTGTGTGTGTGTGCTGCTATATGCTGAGAATTGAGTCACACCTAGGTGAGTGTATGTGTATGTGTATGCTGATATGGGATTTGCATTGAATCACTGAGCGGTGTGTGTTTGTGTGTGTGTGTACTGCTATAGTCTGTACACTGAGCCATGTTAAGGTGTGTTTCTGTGTGTGTGTGTGCGGGTATAGGCTATGCATTGACTCACATTGAGCCATGTGTTTGTATGTGCTAGTATACACTATTCATTGAGTCTCAGTGAGCCTTTGTTTTGTGTGTCTGTTTACTTGTATGGGCTTGGCATTGAGTCTCAGTCAGGTGTGTGTGTGTGTCTGTGTGGTGGTATCATCTGCATTGAGTCACACGGCGGTGTGTGTGAGAGTGTGTGTGTGTGCAAGTAGAGGCTGGTATTGAATGACAGTGAGCCGTGTGTGTGCCTGTGTGTGTGTGTGTGCTGGAATAGGCAGAGCATTGAGTCTCAGGTGTGTGTATGTGTGTGTGTATGCTGGTATGGTCTCTGCATTGATTCACTAAGGTGTGTTGTGTGTGTATGTACATGGAGCTGAAGACTGTACACTGATTCACAGTGAGCTGTGTGTGTATGTGTGTGTGTGTGTGATGGTATGGGCTTTGCATTGAGTCACTGAGGTGTGTGTCTGTGTGTGTATACCTGGAACTACAGACTGTGCACTGATTCACAATGAGCCATGTGTGAATGTGTGTATGTGATAGTATAGGGTGTGCATAGAGTCACAAAGAGCCGTGCATATGTGTCTTTGCATGGATGTTGTGGTATAGGGTCTGCGTTGTGTCACAGTGACTGTGCGTGTGTGTGTGTTTGTGATGGTATAGTACATGCAATGTATCAGAGAGAGCCATGCATGCGTCTCTGTGTGTGTGTGCTGGCATAGGCATTACATTGTGTCACAGTGAGCCATGTGTTTGTATGCTGGTGTAGACTCTGCATTGAGTCACAGTAAGCCTTGTGTGTGTGCCAGTACAGGCTGTGCATTGAGTCAGTGAGTCATATGTGTGTGTGTGTTTGTGTGTGTGTGTGCTGGTTTAGGCAGTGCATTGAGTCCAATGAGCAGTGTATGTTTGTGTGTGTGTGTGTTTGCTGCTATAGGTGGTTCACTGAGTCACAGTCAGGTATGTGTGAGTGAGTGTTTGTGTGTTCTTCTATAGGCTGTGCATTGATTCACAGTGAGCTCTGTGTGTATGGTGGTATAGGCGGTGCATTGAATCACAGTGATGGTTGTTTTTCTGTGTGTATGCTGCAGTAGGCTGTGAATTGAGTCACAGAAGGTGGGTCTTTGTGTGTGTATGTGCAGGTACAAGCTGCAGTTCGAGTCACAGTGATGGGTGTCTCTGTGTGATGTTATAGGCTGTGCATTGAATCACAGCGAGCCGTATTAGTGTGTGTACGTGTATTTGTGTATGCGTGTGTGATGGTACAGGTTGAACATTGAGTCACTGAGGTGTGCATGTGTGTATGTGGTGTTACAGACTGTTCGTTAGGTCAAACTGAGCAATATGTGTGTGTAGGGGTGTGTGTGTACAGTTATTTGCTGTGCACTGAGTCACAGTGAACCATGTGTGTGTGGGGAGCTGGTATAGTCAGAGCACTGAGTCACAGTTGAATGTGTGGGAGTTGTTTGTGTATGTGTGTGTGTATTTGCTGGTGTAGACTGTGCATTGAGTCACAGTGAGTAGTGCGGTGTGTGTGTGCTGTGATGGTGTGGACTGTGGTTTTATCCACTTTGACCTGAACGGCTGTGTGTGTTTGTGTGTTTGTGTGTGTGTGTGTGCTGGCACTAGATGACAGTTGAGACAGAGTGGGCTGTGTGTCTGTGTGTGCACTGGTATAGACTCTGTATTGAGTCACTGTGAGCTGTGTGTGTATGTGTGTGCTCGTATAGGCTGTGCATTGAGTCACAGTGAGGTGTTTGTGTGTGTGTGTGCTGGTACAGGAAGCGTTTTGAGTCACAGTCTCGTGTGTGTGTGTGTGCATGTGAGTTTGTGTGCTGGTATGGGCTTTATTGTGCTGGTATGGACTTTATTGACTCATGGGTGTGTGTGTGAGTGTGGGTGATACAGACTGCATTGAGTCACAGTGCGCTGTGTGTGTGTGTGTGCTGGTATAGGCGATTTATTGAGTACCAGTGAGCCATGTGTGAGTGCGTGTTGGTGTGTGTGTGTGTGTACTGGTATAGGCTGTGCATTGAGTCACAGTGAGGCCTGCATCTGTGCATGTCTGTGTTTGTGTGTGTGTGTTTGCTGGTATAGGCTGAGCTTTGAATCACTCTGAGGTGTGTGTGCATGTGCTGGTAAAATTGTGCCTTGATTCACTGTGCCATGTGAGTGTGTGTGCACGCTGGTATAGGTTGTGCATTGAGTCAGAGTGGGAGGTGTGTGTGTCTGTGTGTTCTGGTATAGGCTGACAATTGAGGCACACTGAGGTCTGTGTGCACATGTGTGTATATGTGTGCTGGTACAGCCTGCTCATTGAGTCATATTGAGTTTTTTTTGTGTGTGTGTGCAAGTAGAGGCAGCACATTGAGTCACAGTGAGGTGTATGTGTGTGATGTGATATGCTATGCACTGATTCATAGGGAGGTTTGTGTCTGTGTGTGTGCACTTTCTAGTTTAGGATTTGCATTGAATCACACTGAGCTGTGTTTTTGAGTGTCAGTATGTGTGCGTGTGTGGAGGTATGGGCTGTGGATTGACTCACATTTTGCCGTATGTGCTTCTCTGTGTGTGTATGTCTGCTAGCATATCCTGTGCACTAAGTCACAGGGAGCCATGTGTGTGTGTGTGTGTGTGTCCTGGTACAGAGTGTGCATTGATTCACAGTCAGCCATGTGTGTGTGTGTGAGTGCACTGGTATAGGATGTGCAGTGAGTCAGAGTGATGTGTGTGTGTGTCTGCATGTTCTGATATAGGCTGCCCATTGTGTAACATTGAGGGTGTGTGTGTGTGTGTGCTGGTATAGGCTGCATATTTTGTCACAGTGAGCTGTGTGTGTGTGTATGTGTAGGTACAGGCTGTGCATTGAGTCACAGTGTGGGGGGTGTGTGTGATGTTATATTCTGTGCACTAGGACAGAGTGAGCCGTGTGTGTCTGCTGGTATAATCTGAACATTGAGTCACAGTGTGGTGTGGTGTGTGTGCCTTTGCTGGTATGGACTGTGCATTGAATCCCAGCCCTGTGTTAGTGTTTGTGTATTTGGTGCTGTAGAGTCTGCATGAGTCACAGTAAGATGTGTGTGTGTGTACTGCTATAGGCTGTACACTGAGCCATATTAAGGTGTGTTTCTGTGTGTGTGTGTGCGGGTATAGGCTATACATTGACTCACATTGAGCCATGTGTTTGTATGTGCTACTATACGCTATTCATTGAGTCTCAGTGAGCCATTGTTGTGTGTGTCTGTTTACTTGTATGGGCTTGGCATTGAGTCACAGAGAGGTGTTTGTGTGTGTTTGTGTGTCTGTGTGGTGGTATCATCTGCATTGAGTCACACGGCGGTGTGTGTGAGAGTGTGTGTGTGTGCAGGTACAGGCTGGTATTGAACCACAGTGAGCCGTGTGTGTGTGTGCTGGAATAGGCAGAGCATTGAGTCTCCGGTGTGTGTATGTGTGTGTGTATGCTGGTATGGTCTCTGCATTGATTCACTAAGGTGTGTTGTGTGTGTATGTACATGGAGCTGAAGACTGTACACTGATTCACAGTGAGCTGTGTGTGTATGTGTGTGTGCGTGTGATGGTATGGGCTTTGCATTGAGTCACTGAGGTGTGTGTCTGTGTGTGTATACCTGGAACTACAGACTGTGCACTGATTCACAATGAGCCATGTGTGAATGTGTGTATGTGATAGTATAGGGTGTTCATAGAGTCACAATGAGCCGTGCATATGTGTCTTTGCATGGGTGTTGTGGTATAGGCTGTGCATTGTGTCACAGTGACTGTGCGTGTGTGTGTGTGTGTGTTTGTGATGGTATAGTACATGCATTGTATCAGAGAGAGCCATGCATGCGTCTCTGTGTGTGTGTGCTGGCATAGGCATTACATTGTGTCACAGTGAGCCATGTGTTTGTATGCTGGTGGAGACTCTGCATTGAGTCACAGTAAGACTTGTGTGTGTGCCAGTACAGGCTGTGCAAGGAGTCAGTGAGTCATATATGTGTGTGTGTGTGCTGATATATGAAGTGCATTGAGTCCAAGTGAATCATGTATGTTTGTGTGTGTTTGTGGGTGCTGCTATAGGTGGTTCACTGAGTCACAGTCAGGTATGTGTGAGTGTTTGTGTGTTCTTGTATAGGCTGTGCATTGATTCACAGTGAGGTATGTGTGTAAGCTGGTACAGGAGGTGCATTGAGTCACAGTGATGGTTGTGTTTGTGTGTGTGTGTGTGCTGCAGTAGGCTGTGTATTGAGTCACAGAAAGTGTGTCTTTGTGTGTGTATGTGCATGTACAGGCTGTGGTTTGAGTCACAGTGATGGGTGTCTCTGTGTGGTGTTATAGGCTGTGCATTGAATCACAGCCCTGTGTTAGTGTTGTGTATTTGGTGCTGTAGAGTCTGCATGAGTCACAGTAAGGTGTGTGTGTGTGCTGCTATATGCTGAGAATTGAGTCACACCTAGGTGAGTGTATGTGTATGTGTATGCTGATATGGGATTTGCATTGAATCACTGAACGGTGTGTGTTTGTGTGTGTGTGTACTGCTATAGTCTGTACACTGAGACATGTTAAGGTGTGTTTCTGTGTGTGTGTGTGCGGGTATAGGCTATGCATTGACTCACATTGAGCCATGTGTTTGTATGTGCTAGTATACACTGTTCATTGAGTCTCAGTGAGCCTTTGTTTTGTGTGTCTGTTTACTTGTATGGGCTTGGCATTGAGTCTCAGACAGGTGTGTGTGTGTGTCTGTGTGTCTGTGTGGTGGTATCATCTACATTGAGTCACACGGCGGTGTGTGTGAGAGTGTGTGTGTGTGCAGGTACAGGCTGGTATTGAATGACAGTGAGCCGTGTGTGTGCCTGTGTGTGTGTGTGTGCTGGAATAGGCAGAGCATTGAGTCTCAGGTGTGTGTATGTGTGTGTGTATGCTGGTATGGTCTCTGCATTGATTCACTAAGGTGTGTTGTGTGTGTATGTACATGGAGCTGAAGACTGTACACTGATTCACAGTGAGCTGTGTGTGTATGTGTGTGTGTGTGTGATGGTATGGGCTTTGCATTGAGTCACTGAGGTGTGTGTCTGTGTGTGTATACCTGGAACTACAGACTGTGCACTGATTCACAATGAGCCATGTGTGAATGTGTGTATGTGATAGTATAGGGTGTGCATAGAGTCACAAAGAGCCGTGCATATGTGTCTTTGCATGGGTGTTGTGGTATAGGGTCTGCGTTGTGTCACAGTGACTGTGCGTGTGTGTGTGTTTGTGATGGTATAGTACGTGCATTGAATCAGAGAGAGCCATGCATGTGTCTCTGTGTGTGTGTGCTGGCATAGGCATTACATTGAGTCACAGTGAGCCATGTGTTTGTATGCTGGTGTAGACTCTGCATTGAGTCACAGTAAGCCTTGTGTCTGTGCCAGTACAGGCTGTGCATTGAGTCAGTGAGTCATATGTGTGTGTGTGTTTGTGTGTGTGTGTGCTGGTTTAGGCAGTGCATTGAGTCCAATGAGCAGTGTATGTTTGTGTGTGTGTGTGTGTGCTGCTATAGGTGGTTCACTGAGTCACAGTCAGGTATGTGTGAGTGAGTGTTTGTGTGTTCTTCTATAGGCTGTGCATTGATTCACAGTGAGCTCTGTGTGTATGGTGGTATAGGCGGTGCATTGAATCACAGTGATGGTTGTTTTTCTGTGTGTATGCTGCAGTAGGCTGTGAATTGAGTCACAGAAGGTGGGTCTTTGTGTGTGTATGTGCAGGTACAAGCTGCAGTTCGAGTCACAGTGATGGGTGTCTCTGTGTGATATTATAGGCTGTGCATTGAATCACAGCGAGCCGTATTAGTGTGTGTACGTGTATTTGTGTATGCGTGTGTGATGGTACAGGCTGAACATTGAGTCACTGAGGTATGCATGTGTGTATGTGGTGTTACAGACTGTTCGTTAGGTCAAACTGAGCAATATGTGTGTGTAGGGGTGTGTGTGTACAGTTATTTGCTGTGCACTGAGTCACAGTGAACCATGTGTGTGTGGGGAGCTGGTATAGTCAGAGCACTGAGTCACAGTTGAATGTGTGGGAGTTGTTTGTGTATGTGTGTGTGTATTTGCTGGTGTAGACTGTGCATTGAGTCACAGTGAGTAGTGCGGTGTGTGTGTGCTGTGATGGTGTGGACTGTGGTTTTATCCACTTTGACCTGAACGGCTGTGTGTGTTTGTGTGTTTGTGTGTGTGTGTGTGCTGGCACTAGATGACAGTTGAGACAGAGTGGGCTGTGTGTCTGTGTGTGCACTGGTATAGACTCTGTATTGAGTCACTGTGAGCTGTGTGTGTATGTGTGTGCTCGTATAGGCTGTGCATTGAGTCACAGTGAGGTGTTTGTGTGTGTGTGTGCTGGTACAGGAAGCGTTTTGAGTCACAGTCTCGTGTGTGTGTGTGTGCATGTGAGTTTGTGTGCTGGTATGGGCTTTATTGTGCTGGTATGGACTTTATTGACTCATGGGTGTGTGTGTGAGTGTGGATGATACAGACTGCATTGAGTCACAGTGCGCTGTGTGTGTGTGTGCTGGTATAGGCGATTTATTGAGTACCAGTGAGCCATGTGTGAGTGCGTGTTGGTGTGTGTGTGTGTGTACTGGTATAGGCTGTGCATTGAGTCACAGTGAGGCCTGCATCTGTGCATGTCTGTGTTTGTGTGTGTGTGTTTGCTGGTATAGGCTGAGCTTTGAATCACTCTGAGGTGTGTGTGCATGTGCTGGTAAAATTGTGCCTTGATTCACTGTGCCATGTGAGTGTGTGTGCACGCTGGTATAGGTTGTGCATTGAGTCAGAGTGGGAGGTGTGTGTGTCTGTGTGTTCTGGTATAGGCTGACAATTGAGGCACACTGAGGTCTGTGTGCACATGTGTGTATATGTGTGCTGGTACAGCCTGCTCATTGAGTCATATTGAGTTTTTTGTGTGTGTGTGTGCAAGTAGAGGCAGCACATTGAGTCACAGTGAGGTGTATGTGTGTGATGTGATATGCTATGCACTGATTCATAGGGAGGTTTGTGTCTGTGTGTGTGCACTTTCTAGTTTAGGATTTGCATTGAATCACACTGAGCTGTGTTTTTGAGTGTCAGTATGTGTGCGTGTGTGGAGGTATGGGCTGTGGATTAACTCACATTTTGCCGTATGTGCTTCTCTGTGTGTGTATGTCTGCTAGCATATCCTGTGCAGTAAGTCACAGGGAGCCATGTGTGTGTGTGTGTGTGTGTGTCCTGGTACAGAGTGTGCATTGATTCACAGTCAGCCATGTGTGTGTGTGTGAGTGCACTGGTATAGGATGTGCAGTGAGTCAGAGTGATGTGTGTGTGTGTCTGCATGTTCTGATATAGGCTGCCCATTGTGTAACATTGAGGGTGTGTGTGTGTGTGTGCTGGTATAGGCTGCATATTTTGTCACAGTGAGCTGTGTGTGTGTGTATGTGTAGGTACAGGCTGTGCATTGAGTCACAGTGTGGGGGGTGTGTGTGATGTTATATTCTGTGCACTAGGACAGAGTGAGCCGTGTGTGTGTGCTGGTATAATCTGAACATTGAGTCACAGTGTGGTGTGGTGTGTGTGCCTTTGCTGGTATGGACTGTGCATTGAATCCCAGCCCTGTGTTAGTGTTTGTGTATTTGGTGCTGTAGAGTCTGCATGAGTCACAGTAAGATGTGTGTGTGTGTACAGCTATAGGCTGTACACTGAGCCATATTAAGGTGTGTTTCTGTGTGTGTGTGTGCGGGTATAGGCTATACATTGACTCACATTGAGCCATGTGTTTGTATGTGCTACTATACGCTATTCATTGAGTCTCAGTGAGCCATTGTTGTGTGTGTCTGTTTACTTGTATGGGCTTGGCATTGAGTCACAGAGAGGTGTTTGTGTGTGTTTGTGTGTCTGTGTGGTGGTATCATCTGCATTGAGTCACACGGCGGTGTGTGTGAGAGTGTGTGTGTGTGCAGGTACAGGCTGGTATTGAACCACAGTGAGCCGTGTGTGTGTGTGCTGGAATAGGCAGAGCATTGAGTCTCCGGTGTGTGTATGTGTGTGTGTATGCTGGTATGGTCTCTGCATTGATTCACTAAGGTGTGTTGTGTGTGTATGTACATGGAGCTGAAGACTGTACACTGATTCACAGTGAGCTGTGTGTGTATGTGTGTGTGCGTGTGATGGTATGGGCTTTGCATTGAGTCACTGAGGTGTGTGTCTGTGTGTGTATACCTGGAACTACAGACTGTGCACTGATTCACAATGAGCCATGTGTGAATGTGTGTATGTGATAGTATAGGGTGTTCATAGAGTCACAATGAGCCGTGCATATGTGTCTTTGCATGGGTGTTGTGGTATAGGCTGTGCATTGTGTCACAGTGACTGTGCGTGTGTGTGTGTGTGTGTTTGTGATGGTATAGTACATGCATTGTATCAGAGAGAGCCATGCATGCGTCTCTGTGTGTGTGTGCTGGCATAGGCATTACATTGTGTCACAGTGAGCCATGTGTTTGTATGCTGGTGGAGACTCTGCATTGAGTCACAGTAAGACTTGTGTGTGTGCCAGTACAGGCTGTGCAAGGAGTCAGTGAGTCATATATGTGTGTGTGTGTGTGTGCTGATATATGAAGTGCATTGAGTCCAAGTGAATCATGTATGTTTGTGTGTGTTTGTGGATGCTGCTATAGGTGGTTCACTGAGTCACAGTCAGGTATGTGTGAGTGTTTGTGTGTTCTTGTATAGGCTGTGCATTGATTCACAGTGAGGTATGTGTGTAAGCTGGTACAGGAGGTGCATTGAGTCACAGTGATGGTTGTGTTTGTGTGTGTGTGTGTGCTGCAGTAGGCTGTGTATTGAGTCACAGAAAGTGTGTCTTTGTGTGTGTATGTGCATGTACAGGCTGTGGTTTGAGTCACAGTGATGGGTGTCTCTGTGTGGTGTTATAGGCTGTGCATTGAATCACAGCCCTGTGTTAGTGTTGTGTATTTGGTGCTGTAGAGTCTGCATGAGTCACAGTAAGGTGTGTGTGTGTGCTGCTATATGCTGAGAATTGAGTCACACCTAGGTGAGTGTATGTGTATGTGTATGCTGATATGGGATTTGCATTGAATCACTGAACGGTGTGTGTTTGTGTGTGTGTGTACTGCTATAGTCTGTACACTGAGCCATGTTAAGGTGTGTTTCTGTGTGTGTGTGTGCGGGTATAGGCTATGCATTGACTCACATTGAGCCATGTGTTTGTATGTGCTAGTATACACTGTTCATTGAGTCTCAGTGAGCCTTTGTTTTGTGTGTCTGTTTACTTGTATGGGCTTGGCATTGAGTCTCAGACAGGTGTGTGTGTGTGTCTGTGTGTCTGTGTGGTGGTATCATCTACATTGAGTCACACGGCGGTGTGTGTGAGAGTGTGTGTGTGTGCAGGTACAGGCTGGTATTGAATGACAGTGAGCCGTGTGTGTGCCTGTGTGTGTGTGTGTGCTGGAATAGGCAGAGCATTGAGTCTCAGGTGTGTGTATGTGTGTGTGTATGCTGGTATGGTCTCTGCATTGATTCACTAAGGTGTGTTGTGTGTGTATGTACATGGAGCTGAAGACTGTACACTGATTCACAGTGAGCTGTGTGTGTATGTGTGTGTGTGTGTGATGGTATGGGCTTTGCATTGAGTCACTGAGGTGTGTGTCTGTGTGTGTATACCTGGAACTACAGACTGTGCACTGATTCACAATGAGCCATGTGTGAATGTGTGTATGTGATAGTATAGGGTGTGCATAGAGTCACAAAGAGCCGTGCATATGTGTCTTTGCATGGGTGTTGTGGTATAGGGTCTGCGTTGTGTCACAGTGACTGTGCGTGTGTGTGTGTTTGTGATGGTATAGTACGTGCATTGAATCAGAGAGAGCCATGCATGTGTCTCTGTGTGTGTGTGCTGGCATAGGCATTACATTGAGTCACAGTGAGCCATGTGTTTGTATGCTGGTGTAGACTCTGCATTGAGTCACAGTAAGCCTTGTGTGTGTGCCAGTACAGGCTGTGCATTGAGTCAGTGAGTCATATGTGTGTGTGTGTTTGTGTGTGTGTGTGCTGGTTTAGGCAGTGCATTGAGTCCAATGAGCAGTGTATGTTTGTGTGTGTGTGTGTGTGCTGCTATAGGTGGTTCACTGAGTCACAGTCAGGTATGTGTGAGTGAGTGTTTGTGTGTTCTTCTATAGGCTGTGCATTGATTCACAGTGAGCTCTGTGTGTATGGTGGTATAGGCGGTGCATTGAATCACAGTGATGGTTGTTTTTCTGTGTGTATGCTGCAGTAGGCTGTGAATTGAGTCACAGAAGGTGGGTCTTTGTGTGTGTATGTGCAGGTACAAGCTGCAGTTCGAGTCACAGTGATGGGTGTCTCTGTGTGATGTTATAGGCTGTGCATTGAATCACAGCGAGCCGTATTAGTGTGTGTACGTGTATTTGTGTATGCGTGTGTGTGTGTGATGGTACAGGCTGAACATTGAGTCACTGAGGTGTGCATGTGTGTATGTGGTGTTACAGACTGTTCGTTAGGTCAAACTGAGCAATATGTGTGTGTAGGGGTGTGTGTGTACAGTTATTTGCTGTGCACTGAGTCACAGTGAACCATGTGTGTGTGGGGAGCTGGTATAGTCAGAGCACTGAGTCACAGTTGAATGTGTGGGAGTTGTTTGTGTATGTGTGTGTGTATTTGCTGGTGTAGACTGTGCATTGAGTCACAGTGAGTAGTGCGGTGTGTGTGTGCTGTGATGGTGTGGACTGTGGTTTTATCCACTTTGACCTGAACGGCTGTGTGTGTTTGTGTGTTTGTGTGTGTGTGTGTGCTGGCACTAGATGACAGTTGAGACAGAGTGGGCTGTGTGTCTGTGTGTGCGCTGGTATAGACTCTGTATTGAGTCACTGTGAGCTGTGTGTGTATGTGTGTGCTCGTATAGGCTGTGCATTGAGTCACAGTGAGGTGTTTGTGTGTGTGTGTGCTGGTACAGGAAGCGTTTTGAGTCACAGTCTCGTGTGTGTGTGTGTGCATGTGAGTTTGTGTGCTGGTATGGGCTTTATTGTGCTGGTATGGGCTTTATTGACTCATGGGTGTGTGTGTGAGTGTGGGTGATACAGACTGCATTGAGTCACAGTGCGCTGTGTGTGTGTGTGCTGGTATAGGCGATTTATTGAGTACCAGTGAGCCATGTGTGAGTGCGTGTTGGTGTGTGTGTGTGTGTACTGGTATAGGCTGTGCATTGAGTCACAGTGAGGCCTGCATCTGTGCATGTCTGTGTTTGTGTGTGTGTGTTTGCTGGTATAGGCTGAGCTTTGAATCACTCTGAGGTGTGTGTGCATGTGCTGGTAAAATTGTGCCTTGATTCACTGTGCCATGTGAGTGTGTGTGCACGCTGGTATAGGTTGTGCATTGAGTCAGAGTGGGAGGTGTGTGTGTCTGTGTGTTCTGGTATAGGCTGACAATTGAGGCACACTGAGGTCTGTGTGCACATGTGTGTATATGTGTGCTGGTACAGCCTGCTCATTGAGTCATATTGAGTTTTTTGTGTGTGTGTGTGCAGGTAGAGGCAGCACATTGAGTCACAGTGAGGTGTATGTGTGTGATGTTATATGCTATGCACTGATTCATAGGGAGGTTTGTGTCTGTGTGTGTGCACTTTCTAGTTTAGGATTTGCATTGAATCACACTGAGCTGTGTTTTTGAGTGTCAGTATGTGTGCGTGTGTGGAGGTATGGGCTGTGGATTGACTCACATTTTGCCGTATGTGCTTCTCTGTGTGTGTATGTCTGCTAGCATATCCTGTGCAGTAAGTCACAGGGAGCCATGTGTGTGTGTGTGTGTGTGTCCTGGTACAGAGTGTGCATTGATTCACAGTCAGCCATGTGTGTGTGTGTGAGTGCACTGGTATAGGATGTGCAGTGAGTCAGAGTGATGTGTGTGTGTGTCTGCATGTTCTGATATAGGCTGCCCATTGTGTAACATTGAGGGTGTGTGTGTGTGTGTGCTGGTATAGGCTGCATATTTTGTCACAGTGAGCTGTGTGTGTGTGTATGTGTAGGTACAGGCTGTGCATTGAGTCACAGTGTGGGGTGTGTGTGTGATGTTATATTCTGTGCACTAGGACAGAGTGAGCCGTGTGTGTGTGCTGGTATAATCTGAACATTGAGTCACAGTGTGGTGTGGTGTGTGTGCCTTTGCTGGTATGGACTGTGCATTGAATCCCAGCCCTGTGTTAGTGTTTGTGTATTTGGTGCTGTAGAGTCTGCATGAGTCACAGTAAGATGTGTGTGTGTGTACTGCTATAGGCTGTACACTGAGCCATATTAAGGTGTGTTTCTGTGTGTGTGTGTGCGGGTATAGGCTATACATTGACTCACATTGAGCCATGTGTTTGTATGTGCTACTATACGCTATTCATTGAGTCTCAGTGAGCCATTGTTGTGTGTGTCTGTTTACTTGTATGGGCTTGGCATTGAGTCACAGAGAGGTGTTTGTGTGTGTTTGTGTGTCTGTGTGGTGGTATCATCTGCATTGAGTCACACGGCGGTGTGTGTGAGAGTGTGTGTGTGTGCAGGTACAGGCTGGTATTGAACCACAGTGAGCCGTGTGTGTGTGTGCTGGAATAGGCAGAGCATTGAGTCTCCGGTGTGTGTATGTGTGTGTGTATGCTGGTATGGTCTCTGCATTGATTCACTAAGGTGTGTTGTGTGTGTATGTACATGGAGCTGAAGACTGTACACTGATTCACAGTGAGCTGTGTGTGTATGTGTGTGTGCGTGTGATGGTATGGGCTTTGCATTGAGTCACTGAGGTGTGTGTCTGTGTGTGTATACCTGGAACTACAGACTGTGCACTGATTCACAATGAGCCATGTGTGAATGTGTGTATGTGATAGTATAGGGTGTTCATAGAGTCACAATGAGCCGTGCATATGTGTCTTTGCATGGGTGTTGTGGTATAGGCTGTGCATTGTGTCACAGTGACTGTGCGTGTGTGTGTGTGTGTGTTTGTGATGGTATAGTACATGCATTGTATCAGAGAGAGCCATGCATGCGTCTCTGTGTGTGTGTGCTGGCATAGGCATTACATTGTGTCACAGTGAGCCATGTGTTTGTATGCTGGTGGAGACTCTGCATTGAGTCACAGTAAGACTTGTGTGTGTGCCAGTACAGGCTGTGCAAGGAGTCAGTGAGTCATATATGTGTGTGTGTGTGTGTGCTGATATATGAAGTGCATTGAGTCCAAGTGAATCATGTATGTTTGTGTGTGTTTGTGGGTGCTGCTATAGGTGGTTCACTGAGTCACAGTCAGGTATGTGTGAGTGTTTGTGTGTTCTTGTATAGGCTGTGCATTGATTCACAGTGAGGTATGTGTGTAAGCTGGTACAGGAGGTGCATTGAGTCACAGTGATGGTTGTGTTTGTGTGTGTGTGTGTGCTGCAGTAGGCTGTGTATTGAGTCACAGAAAGTGTGTCTTTGTGTGTGTATGTGCATGTACAGGCTGTGGTTTGAGTCACAGTGATGGGTGTCTCTGTGTGGTGTTATAGGCTGTGCATTGAATCACAGCCCTGTGTTAGTGTTGTGTATTTGGTGCTGTAGAGTCTGCATGAGTCAAAGTAAGGTGTGTGTGTGTGCTGCTATATGCTGAGAATTGAGTCACACCTAGGTGAGTGTATGTGTATGTGTATGCTGATATGGGATTTGCATTGAATCACTGAACGGTGTGTGTTTGTGTGTGTGTGTACTGCTATAGTCTGTACACTGAGACATGTTAAGGTGTGTTTCTGTGTGTGCGTGTGCGGGTATAGGCTATGCATTGACTCACATTGAGCCATGTGTTTGTATGTGCTAGTATACACTGTTCATTGAGTCTCAGTGAGCCTTTGTTTTGTGTGTCTGTTTACTTGTATGGGCTTGGCATTGAGTCTCAGACAGGTGTGTGTGTGTGTCTGTGTGTCTGTGTGGTGGTATCATCTACATTGAGTCACACGGCAGTGTGTGTGAGAGTGTGTGTGTGTGCAGGTACAGGCTGGTATTGAATGACAGTGAGCCGTGTGTGTGTCTGTGTGTGTGTGTGTGCTGGAATAGGCAGAGCATTGAGTCTCAGGTGTGTGTATGTGTGTGTGTATGCTGGTATGGTCTCTGCATTGATTCACTAAGGTGTGTTGTGTGTGTATGTACATGGAGCTGAAGACTGTACACAGATTCACAGTGAGCTGTGTGTGTATGTGTGTGTGTGTGTGATGGTATGGGCTTTGCATTGAGTCACTGAGGTGTGTGTCTGTGTGTGTATACCTGGAACTACAGACTGTGCACTGATTCACAATGAGCCATGTGTGAATGTGTGTATGTGATAGTATAGGGTGTGCATAGAGTCACAAAGAGCCGTGCATATGTGTCTTTGCATGGGTGTTGTGGTATAGGGTCTGCGTTGTGTCACAGTGACTGTGCGTGTGTGTGTGTTTGTGATGGTATAGTACGTGCATTGAATCAGAGAGAGCCATGCATGTGTCTCTGTGTGTGTGTGCTGGCATAGGCATTACATTGAGTCACAGTGAGCCATGTGTTTGTATGCTGGTGTAGACTCTGCATTGAGTCACAGTAAGCCTTGTGTGTGTGCCAGTACAGGCTGTGCATTGAGTCAGTGAGTCATATGTGTGTGTGTGTTTGTGTGTGTGTGTGCTGGTTTAGGCAGTGCATTGAGTCCAATGAGCAGTGTATGTTTGTGTGTGTGTGTGTGCTGCTATAGGTGGTTCACTGAGTCACAGTCAGGTATGTGTGAGTGAGTGTTTGTGTGTTCTTCTATAGGCTGTGCATTGATTCACAGTGAGCTCTGTGTGTATGGTGGTATAGGCGGTGCATTGAATCACACTGATGGTTGTTTTTCTGTGTGTATGCTGCAGTAGGCTGTGAATTGAGTCACAGAAGGTGGGTCTTTGTGTGTGTATGTGCAGGTACAAGCTGCAGTTCGAGTCACAGTGATGGGTGTCTCTGTGTGATGTTATAGGCTGTGCATTGAATCACAGCGAGCCGTATTAGTGTGTGTACGTGTATTTGTGTATGCGTGTGTGTGTGTGATGGTACAGGCTGAACATTGAGTCACTGAGGTGTGCATGTGTGTATGTGGTGTTACAGACTGTTCGTTAGGTCAAACTGAGCAATATGTGTGTGTAGGGGTGTGTGTGTACAGTTATTTGCTGTGCACTGAGTCACAGTGAACCATGTGTGTGTGGGGAGCTGGTATAGTCAGAGCACTGAGTCACAGTTGAATGTGTGGGAGTTGTTTGTGTATGTGTGTGTGTATTTGCTGGTGTAGACTGTGCATTGAGTCACAGTGAGTAGTGCGGTGTGTGTGTGCTGTGATGGTGTGGACTGTGGTTTTATCCACTTTGACCTGAACGGCTGTGTGTGTTTGTGTGTTTGTGTGTGTGTGTGTGCTGGCACTAGATGACAGTTGAGACAGAGTGGGCTGTGTGTCTGTGTGTGCGCTGGTATAGACTCTGTATTGAGTCACTGTGAGCTGTGTGTGTATGTGTGTGCTCGTATAGGCTGTGCATTGAGTCACAGTGAGGTGTTTGTGTGTGTGTGTGCTGGTACAGGAAGCGTTTTGAGTCACAGTCTCGTGTGTGTGTGTGTGCATGTGAGTTTGTGTGCTGGTATGGGCTTTATTGTGCTGGTATGGGCTTTATTGACTCATGGGTGTGTGTGTGAGTGTGGGTGATACAGACTGCATTGAGTCACAGTGCGCTGTGTGTGTGTGTGCTGGTATAGGCGATTTATTGAGTACCAGTGAGCCATGTGTGAGTGCGTGTTGGTGTGTGTGTGTGTGTACTGGTATAGGCTGTGCATTGAGTCACAGTGAGGCCTGCATCTGTGCATGTCTGTGTTTGTGTGTGTGTGTTTGCTGGTATAGGCTGAGCTTTGAATCACTCTGAGGTGTGTGTGCATGTGCTGGTAAAATTGTGCCTTGATTCACTGTGCCATGTGAGTGTGTGTGCACGCTGGTATAGGTTGTGCATTGAGTCACAGTGGGAGGTGTGTGTGTCTGTGTGTTCTGGTATAGGCTGACAATTGAGGCACACTGAGGTCTGTGTGCACATGTGTGTATATGTGTGCTGGTACAGCCTGCTCATTGAGTCATATTGAGTTTTTTGGTGTGTGTGTGTGCAGGTAGAGGCAGCACATTGAGTCACAGTGAGGTGTATGTGTGTGATGTTATATGCTATGCACTGATTCATAGGGAGGTTTGTGTCTGTGTGTGTGCACTTTCTAGTTTAGGATTTGCATTGAATCACACTGAGCTGTGTTTTTGAGTGTCAGTATGTGTGCGTGTGTGGAGGTATGGGCTGTGGATTGACTCACATTTTGCCGTATGTGTTTCTCTGTGTGTGTATGTCTGCTAGCATATCCTGTGCACTAAGTCACAGGGAGCCATGTGTGTGTGTGTGTGTGTGTCCTGGTACAGAGTGTGCATTGATTCACAGTCAGCCATGTGTGTGTGTGTGAGTGCACTGGTATAGGATGTGCAGTGAGTCAGAGTGATGTGTGTGTGTGTCTGCATGTTCTGATATAGGCTGACCATTGTGTAACATTGAGGGTGTGTGTGTGTGTGTGCTGGTATAGGCTGCATATTTTGTCACAGTGAGCTGTGTGTGTGTGTATGTGTAGGTACAGGCTGTGCATTGAGTCACAGTGTGGGGGGTGTGTGTGATGTTATATTCTGTGCACTAGGACAGAGTGAGCCGTGTGTGTGTGCTGGTATAATCTGAACATTGAGTCACAGTGTGGTGTGGTGTGTGTGCCTTTGCTGGTATGGACTGTGCATTGAATCCCAGCCCTGTGTTAGTGTTTGTGTATTTGGTGCTGTAGAGTCTGCATGAGTCACAGTAAGATGTGTGTGTGTGTACTGCTATAGGCTGTACACTGAGCCATATTAAGGTGTGTTTCTGTGTGTGTGTGTGCGGGTATAGGCTATACATTGACTCACATTGAGCCATGTGTTTGTATGTGCTACTATACGCTATTCATTGAGTCTCAGTGAGCCATTGTTGTGTGTGTCTGTTTACTTGTATGGGCTTGGCATTGAGTCACAGAGAGGTGTTTGTGTGTGTTTGTGTGTCTGTGTGGTGGTATAAACTGCATTGAGTCACACGGCGGTGTGTGTGAGAGTGTGTGTGTGTGCAGGTACAGGCTGGTATTGAACCACAGTGAGCCGTGTGTGTGTGTGCTGGAATAGGCAGAGCATTGAGTCTCAGGTGTGTGTATGTGTGTGTGTATGCTGGTGTGGTCTCTGCATTGATTCACTAAGGTGTGTTGTGTGTGTATGTACATGGAGCTGAAGACTGTACACTGATTCACAGTGAGCTGTGTGTGTATGTGTGTGTGTGTGTGATGGTATGGGCTTTGCATTGAGTCACTGAGGTGTGTGTCTGTGTGTGTATACCTGGAACTACAGACTGTGCACTGATTCACAATGAGCCATGTGTGAATGTGTGTATGTGATAGTATAGGGTGTTCATAGAGTCACAATGAGCCGTGCATATGTGTCTTTGCATGGGTGTTGTGGTATAGGCTGTGCATTGTGTCACAGTGACTGTGCGTGTGTGTGTGTGTGTGTTTGTGATGGTATAGTACATGCATTGTATCAGAGAGAGCCATGCATGCGTCTCTGTGTGTGTGTGCTGGCATAGGCATTACATTGTGTCACAGTGAGCCATGTGTTTGTATGCTGGTGGAGACTCTGCATTGAGTCAGAGTAAGACTTGTGTGTGTGCCAGTACAGGCTGTGCAAGGAGTCAGTGAGTCATATATGTGTGTGTGTGTGTGTGTGTGCTGATATATGAAGTGCATTGAGTCCAAGTGAATCATGTATGTTTGTGTGTGTTTGTGGGTGCTGCTATAGGTGGTTCACTGAGTCACAGTCAGGTATGTGTGAGTGTTTGTGTGTTCTTGTATAGGCTGTGCATTGATTCACAGTGAGGCATGTGTGTAAGCTGGTACAGGAGGTGCATTGAGTCACAGTGATGGTTGTGTTTGTGTGTGTGTGTGTGCTGCAGTAGGCTGTGTATTGAGTCACAGAAAGTGGGTCTTTGTGTGTGTATGTGCATGTACAGGCTGCGGTTTGAGTCACAGTGATGGGTGTCTCTGTGTGGTGTTATAGGCTGTGCATTGAATCACAGCCCTGTGTTAGTGTTGTGTATTTGGTGCTGTAGAGTCTGCATGAGTCACAGTAAGGTGTGTGTGTGTGCTGCTATATGCTGAGAATTGAGTCACACCTAGGTGAGTGTATGTGTATGTGTATGCTGATATGGGATTTGCATTGAATCACTGAGCAGTGTGTGTTTGTGTGTGTGTGTACTGCTATAGTCTGTACACTGAGCCATGTTAAGGTGTGTTTCTGTGTGTGTGTGTGCGGGTATAGGCTATGCATTGACTCACATTGAGCCATGTGTTTGTATGTGCTAGTATACACTGTTCATTGAGTCTCAGTGAGCCTTTGTTTTGTGTGTCTGTTTACTTGTATGGGCTTGGCATTGAGTCTCAGACAGGTGTGTGTGTGTGTCTGTGTGTCTGTGTGGTGGTATCATCTGCATTGAGTCACACGGCGGTGTGTGTGAGAGTGTGTGTGTGTGCAGGTACAGGCTGGTATTGAATGACAGTGAGCCGTGTGTGTGCCTGTGTGTGTGTGTGTGCTGGAATAGGCAGAGCATTGAGTCTCAGGTGTGTGTATGTGTGTGTGTATGCTGGTAAGGTCTCTGCATTGATTCACTAAGGTGTGTTGTGTGTGTATGTACATGGAGCTGAAGACTGTACACTGATTCACAGTGAGCTGTGTGTGTATGTGTGTGTGCGTGTGATGGTATGGGCTTTGCATTGAGTCACTGAGGTGTGTGTCTGTGTGTGTATACCTGGAACTACAGACTGTGCACTGATTCACAATGAGCCATGTGTGAATGTGTGTATGTGATAGTATAGGGTGTGCATAGAGTCACAAAGAGCCGTGCATATGTGTCTTTGCATGGGTGTTGTGGTATAGGGTCTGCGTTGTGTCACAGTGACTGTGCGTGTGTGTGTGTTTGTGATGGTATAGTACGTGCATTGAATCAGAGAGAGCCATGCATGTGTCTCTGTGTGTGTGTGCTGGCATAGGCATTACATTGAGTCACAGTGAGCCATGTGTTTGTATGCTGGTGTAGACTCTGCATTGAGTCACAGTAAGCCTTGTGTGTGTGCCAGTACAGGCTGTGCATTGAGTCAGTGAGTCATATGTGTGTGTGTGTTTGTGTGTGTGTGTGCTGGTTTAGGCAGTGCATTGAGTCCAATGAGCAGTGTATGTTTGTGTGTGTGTGTGTGTGCTGCTATAGGTGGTTCACTGAGTCACAGTCAGGTATGTGTGAGTGAGTGTTTGTGTGTTCTTCTATAGGCTGTGCATTGATTCACAGTGAGCTCTGTGTGTATGGTGGTATAGGCGGTGCATTGAATCACAGTGATGGTTGTTTTTCTGTGTGTATGCTGCAGTAGGCTGTGAATTGAGTCACAGAAGGTGGGTCTTTGTGTGTGTATGTGCAGGTACAAGCTGCAGTTCGAGTCACAGTGATGGGTGTCTCTGTGTGATGTTATAGGCTGTGCATTGAATCACAGCAAGCCGTATTAGTGTGTGTACGTGTATTTGTGTATGCGTGTGTGTGTGATGGTACAGGCTGAACATTGAGTCACTGAGGTGTGCATGTGTGTATGTGGTGTTACAGACTGTTCGTTAGGTCAAACTGAGCAATATGTGTGTGTAGGGGTGTGTGTGTACAGTTATTTGCTGTGCACTGAGTCACAGTGAACCATGTGTGTGTGGGGAGCTGGTATAGTCAGAGCACTGAGTCACAGTTGAATGTGTGGGAGTTGTTTGTGTATGTGTGTGTGTATTTGCTGGTGTAGACTGTGCATTGAGTCACAGTGAGTAGTGCGGTGTGTGTGTGCTGTGATGGTGTGGACTGTGGTTTTATCCACTTTGACCTGAACGGCTGTGTGTGTTTGTGTGTTTGTGTGTGTGTGTGTGCTGGCACTAGATGACAGTTGAGACAGAGTGGGCTGTGTGTCTGTGTGTGCGCTGGTATAGACTCTGTATTGAGTCACTGTGAGCTGTGTGTGTATGTGTGTGCTCGTATAGGCTGTGCATTGAGTCACAGTGAGGTGTTTGTGTGTGTGTGTGCTGGTACAGGAAGCGTTTTGAGTCACAGTCTCGTGTGTGTGTGTGTGCATGTGAGTTTGTGTGCTGGTATGGGCTTTATTGTGCTGGTATGGGCTTTATTGACTCATGGGTGTGTGTGTGAGTGTGGGTGATACAGACTGCATTGAGTCACAGTGCGCTGTGTGTGTGTGTGCTGGTATAGGCGATTTATTGAGTACCAGTGAGCCATGTGTGAGTGCGTGTTGGTGTGTGTGTGTGTGTACTGGTATAGGCTGTGCATTGAGTCACAGTGAGGCCTGCATCTGTGCATGTCTGTGTTTGTGTGTGTGTGTTTGCTGGTATAGGCTGAGCTTTGAATCACTCTGAGGTGTGTGTGCATGTGCTGGTAAAATTGTGCCTTGATTCACTGTGCCATGTGAGTGTGTGTGCACGCTGTTATAGGTTGTGCATTGAGTCAGAGTGGGAGGTGTGTGTGTCTGTGTGTTCTGGTATAGGCTGACAATTGAGGCACACTGAGGTCTGTGTGCACATGTGTGTATATGTGTGCTGGTACAGCCTGCTCATTGAGTCATATTGAGTTTTTTGTGTGTGTGTGTGCAGGTAGAGGCAGCACATTGAGTCACAGTGAGGTGTATGTGTGTGATGTTATATGCTATGCACTGATTCATAGGGAGGTTTGTGTCTGTGTGTGTGCACTTTCTAGTTTAGGATTTGCATTGAATCACACTGAGCTGTGTTTTTGAGTGTCAGTATGTGTGCGTGTGTGGAGGTATGGGCTGTGGATTGACTCACATTTTGCCGTATGTGCTTCTCTGTGTGTGTATGTCTGCTAGCATATCCTGTGCACTAAGTCACAGGGAGCCATGTGTGTGTGTGTGTGTGTGTCCTGGTACAGAGTGTGCATTGATTCACAGTCAGCCATGTGTGTGTGTGTGAGTGCACTGGTATAGGATGTGCAGTGAGTCAGAGTGATGTGTGTGTGTGTCTGCATGTTCTGATATAGGCTGACCATTGTGTAACATTGAGGGTGTGTGTGTGTGTGTGCTGGTATAGGCTGCATATTTTGTCACAGTGAGCTGTGTGTGTGTGTATGTGTAGGTACAGGCTGTGCATTGAGTCACAGTGTGGGGTGTGTGTGTGATGTTATATTCTGTGCACTAGGACAGAGTGAGCCGTGTGTGTGTGCTGGTATAATCTGAACATTGAGTCACAGTGTGGTGTGGTGTGTGTGCCTTTGCTGGTATGGACTGTGCATTGAATCCCAGCCCTGTGTTAGTGTTTGTGTATTTGGTGCTGTAGAGTCTGCATGAGTCACAGTAAGATGTGTGTGTGTGTACTGCTATAGGCTGTACACTGAGCCATATTAAGGTGTGTTTCTGTGTGTGTGTGTGCGGGTATAGGCTATACATTGACTCACATTGAGCCATGTGTTTGTATGTGCTACTATACGCTATTCATTGAGTCTCAGTGAGCCATTGTTGTGTGTGTCTGTTTACTTGTATGGGCTTGGCATTGAGTCACAGAGAGGTGTTTGTGTGTGTTTGTGTGTCTGTGTGGTGGTATAAACTGCATTGAGTCACACGGCGGTGTGTGTGAGAGTGTGTGTGTGTGCAGGTACAGGCTGGTATTGAACCACAGTGAGCCGTGTGTGTGTGTGCTGGAATAGGCAGAGCATTGAGTCTCAGGTGTGTGTATGTGTGTGTGTATGCTGGTGTGGTCTCTGCATTGATTCACTAAGGTGTGTTGTGTGTGTATGTACATGGAGCTGAAGACTGTACACTGATTCACAGTGAGCTGTGTGTGTATGTGTGTGTGTGTGTGATGGTATGGGCTTTGCATTGAGTCACTGAGGTGTGTGTCTGTGTGTGTATACCTGGAACTACAGACTGTGCACTGATTCACAATGAGCCATGTGTGAATGTGTGTATGTGATAGTATAGGGTGTTCATAGAGTCACAATGAGCCGTGCATATGTGTCTTTGCATGGGTGTTGTGGTATAGGCTGTGCATTGTGTCACAGTGACTGTGCGTGTGTGTGTGTGTGTGTTTGTGATGGTATAGTACATGCATTGTATCAGAGAGAGCCATGCATGCGTCTCTGTGTGTGTGTGCTGGCATAGGCATTACATTGTGTCACAGTGAGCCATGTGTTTGTATGCTGGTGGAGACTCTGCATGAGTCACAGTAAGACTTGTGTGTGTGCCAGTACAGGCTGTGCAAGGAGTCAGTGAGTCATATATGTGTGTGTGTGTGTGTGTGCTGATATATGAAGTGCATTGAGTCCAAGTGAATCATGTATGTTTGTGTGTGTTTGTGGGTGCTGCTATAGGTGGTTCACTGAGTCACAGTCAGGTATGTGTGAGTGTTTGTGTGTTCTTGTATAGGCTGTGCATTGATTCACAGTGAGGCATGTGTGTAAGCTGGTACAGGAGGTGCATTGAGTCACAGTGATGGTTGTGTTTGTGTGTGTGTGTGTGCTGCAGTAGGCTGTGTATTGAGTCACAGAAAGTGGGTCTTTGTGTGTGTATGTGCATGTACAGGCTGCGGTTTGAGTCACAGTGATGGGTGTCTCTGTGTGGTGTTATAGGTTGTGCATTGAATCACAGCCCTGTGTTAGTGTTGTGTATTTGGTGCTGTAGAGTCTGCATGAGTCACAGTAACGTGTGTGTGTGTGCTGCTATATGCTGAGAATTGAGTCACACCTAGGTGAGTGTATGTGTATGTGTATGCTGATATGGGATTTGCATTGAATCACTGAGCGGTGTGTGTTTGTGTGTGTGTGTACTGCTATAGTCTGTACACTGAGCCATGTTAAGGTGTGTTTCTGTGTGTGTGTGTGCGGGTATAGGCTATGCATTGACTCACATTGAGCCATGTGTTTGTATGTGCTAGTATACACTGTTCATTGAGTCTCAGTGAGCCTTTGTTTTGTGTGTCTGTTTACTTGTATGGGCTTGGCATTGAGTCTCAGACAGGTGTGTGTGTGTGTCTGTGTGTCTGTGTGGTGGTATCATCTGCATTGAGTCACACGGCAGTGTGTGTGAGAGTGTGTGTGTGTGCAGGTACAGGCTGGTATTGAATGACAGTGAGCCGTGTGTGTGCCTGTGTGTGTGTGTGTGCTGGAATAGGCAGAGCATTGAGTCTCAGGTGTGTGTATGTGTGTGTGTATGCTGGTATGGTCTCTGCATTGATTCACTAAGGTGTGTTGTGTGTGTATGTACATGGAGCTGAAGACTGTACACTGATTCACAGTGAGCTGTGTGTGTATGTGTGTGTGTGTGTGATGGTATGGGCTTTGCATTGAGTCACTGAGGTGTGTCTGTGTGTGTATACCTGGAACTACAGACTGTGCACTGATTCACAATGAGCCATGTGTGAATGTGTGTATGTGATAGTATAGGGTGTGCATAGAGTCACAAAGAGCCGTGCATATGTGTCTTTGCATGGGTGTTGTGGTATAGGGTCTGCGTTGTGTCACAGTGACTGTGCGTGTGTGTGTGTTTGTGATGGTATAGTACGTGCATTCAATCAGAGAGAGCCATGCATGTGTCTCTGTGTGTGTGTGCTGGCATAGGAATTACATTAAGTCACAGTGAGCCATGTGTTTGTATGCTGGTGTAGACTCTGCATTGAGTCACAGTAAGCCTTGTGTGTGTGCCAGTACAGGCTGTGCATTGAGTCAGTGAGTCATATGTGTGTGTGTGTTTGTGTGTGTGTGTGCTGGTTTAGGCAGTGCATTGAGTCCAATGAGCAGTGTATGTTTGTGTGTGTGTGTGTGTGCTGCTTAGGTGGTTCACTGAGTCACAGTCAGGTATGTGTGAGTGAGTGTTTGTGTGTTCTTCTATAGGCTGTGCATTGATTCACAGTGAGCTCTGTGTGTATGGTGGTATAGGCGGTGCATTGAATCACAGTGATGGTTGTTTTTCTGTGTGTATGCTGCAGTAGGCTGTGAATTGAGTCACAGAAGGTGGGTCTTTGTGTGTGTATGTGCAGGTACAAGCTGCAGTTCGAGTCACAGTGATGGGTGTCTCTGTGTGATGTTATAGGCTGTGCATTGAATCACAGTGAGCTGTATTAGTGTGTGTACGTGTATTTGTGTATGCGTGTGTGTGTGTGATGGTACAGGCTGAACATTGAGTCACTGAGGTGTGCATGTGTGTATGTGGTGTTACAGACTGTTCGTTAGGTCAAACTGAGCAATATGTGTGTGTAGGGGTGTGTGTGTACAGTTATTTGCTGTGCACTGAGTCACAGTGAACCATGTGTGTGTGGGGAGCTGGTATAGTCAGAGCACTGAGTCACAGTTGAATGTGTGGGAGTTGTTTGTGTATGTGTGTGTGTATTTGCTGGTGTAGACTGTGCATTGAGTCACAGTGAGTAGTGCGGTGTGTGTGTGCTGTGATGGTGTGGACTGTGGTTTTATCCACTTTGACCTGAACGGCTGTGTGTGTTTGTGTGTTTGTGTGTGTGTGTGTGCTGGCACTAGATGACAGTTGAGACAGAGTGGGCTGTGTGTCTGTGTGTGCGCTGGTATAGACTCTGTATTGAGTCACTGTGAGCTGTGTGTGTATGTGTGTGCTCGTATAGGCTGTGCATTGAGTCACAGTGAGGTGTTTGTGTGTGTGTGTGCTGGTACAGGAAGCGTTTTGAGTCACAGTCTCGTGTGTGTGTGTGTGCATGTGAGTTTGTGTGCTGGTATGGGCTTTATTGTGCTGGTATGGACTTTATTGACTCATGGGTGTGTGTGTGAGTGTGGGTGATACAGACTGCATTGAGTCACAGTGCGCTGTGTGTGTGTGTGCTGGTATAGGCGATTTATTGAGTACCAGTGAGCCATGTGTGAGTGCGTGTTGGTGTGTGTGTGTGTGTACTGGTATAGGCTGTGCATTGAGTCACAGTGAGGCCTGCATCTGTGCATGTCTGTGTTTGTGTGTGTGTGTTTGCTGGTATAGGCTGAGCTTTGAATCACTCTGAGGTGTGTGTGCATGTGCTGGTAAAATTGTGCCTTGATTCACTGTGCCATGTGAGTGTGTGTGCACGCTGGTATAGGTTGTGCATTGAGTCAGAGTGGGAGGTGTGTGTGTCTGTGTGTTCTGGTATAGGCTGACAATTGAGGCACACTGAGGTCTGTGTGCACATGTGTGTATATGTGTGCTGGTACAGCCTGCTCATTGAGTCATATTGAGTTTTTTTTTGTGTGTGTGTGCAAGTAGAGGCAGCACATTGAGTCACAGTGAGGTGTATGTGTGTGATGTTATATGCTATGCACTGATTCATAGGGAGGTTTGTGTCTGTGTGTGTGCACTTTCTAGTTTAGGATTTGCATTGAATCACACTGAGCTGTGTTTTTGAGTGTCAGTATGTGTGCGTGTGTGGAGGTATGGGCTGTGGATTGACTCACATTTTGCCGTATGTGCTTCTCTGTGTGTGTATGTCTGCTAGCATATCCTGTGCACTAAGTCACAGGGAGCCATGTGTGTGTGTGTGTGTGTGTCCTGGTACAGAGTGTGCATTGATTCACAGTCAGCCATGTGTGTGTGTGTGTGAGTGCACTGGTATAGGATGTGCAGTGAGTCAGAGTGATGTGTGTGTGTGTCTGCATGTTCTGATATAGGCTGCCCATTGTGTAACATTGAGAGTGTGTGTGTGTGTGTGCTGGTATAGGCTGCATATTTTGTCACAGTGAGCTGTGTGTGTGTGTATGTGTAGGTACAGGCTGTGCATTGAGTCACAGTGTGGGGTGTGTGTGTGATGTTATATTCTGTGCACTAGGAGAGACTGAGCCGTGTGTGTGTGCTGGTATAATCTGAACATTGAGTCACAGTGTGGTGTGGTGTGTGTGCCTTTGCTGGTATGGACTGTGCATTGAATCCCAGCCCTGTGTTCGTGTTTGTGTATTTGGTGCTGTAGAGTCTGCATGAGTCACAGTAAGATGTGTGTGTGTGTACTGCTATAGGCTGTACACTGAGCCATATTAAGGTGTGTTTCTGTGTGTGTGTGTGCGGGTATAGGCTATACATTGACTCACATTGAGCCATGTGTTTGTATGTGCTACTATACGCTATTCATTGAGTCTCAGTGAGCCATTGTTGTGTGTGTCTGTTTACTTGTATGGGCTTGGCATTGAGTCACAGAGAGGTGTTTGTGTGTGTTTGTGTGTCTGTGTGGTGGTATAAACTGCATTGAGTCACACAGCGGTGTGTGTGAGAGTGTGTGTGTGTGCAGGTACAGGCTGGTATTGAACCACAGTGAGCCGTGTGTGTGTGTGCTGGAATAGGCAGAGCATTGAGTCTCAGGTGTGTGTATGTGTGTGTGTATGCTGGTATGGTCTCTGCATTGATTCACTAAGGTGTGTTGTGTGTGTATGTACATGGAGCTGAAGACTGTACACTGATTCACAGTGAGCTGTGTGTGTATGTGTGTGTGTGTGTGATGGTATGGGCTTTGCATTGAGTCACTGAGGTGTGTGTCTGTGTGTGTATACCTGGAACTACAGACTGTGCACTGATTCACAATGAGCCATGTGTGAATGTGTGTATGTGATAGTATAGGGTGTTCATAGAGTCACAATGAGCCGTGCATATGTGTCTTTGCATGGGTGTTGTGGTATAGGCTGTGCATTGTGTCACAGTGACTGTGCGTGTGTGTGTGTGTGTGTTTGTGATGGTATAGTACATGCATTGTATCAGAGAGAGCCATGCATGCGTCTCTGTGTGTGTGTGCTGGCATAGGCATTACATTGTGTCACAGTGAGCCATGTGTTTGTATGCTGGTGGAGACTCTGCATTGAGTCACAGTAAGACTTGTGTGTGTGCCAGTACAGGCTGTGCAAGGAGTCAGTGAGTCATATATGTGTGTGTGTGTGTGTGCTGATATATGAAGTGCATTGAGTCCAAGTGAATCATGTATGTTTGTGTGTGTTTGTGGGTGCTGCTATAGGTGGTTCACTGAGTCACAGTCAGGTATGTGTGAGTGTTTGTGTGTTCTTGTATAGGCTGTGCATTGATTCACAGTGAGGCATGTGTGTAAGCTGGTACAGGAGGTGCATTGAGTCACAGTGATGGTTGTGTTTGTGTGTGTGTGTGTGCTGCAGTAGGCTGTGTATTGAGTCACAGAAAGTGGGTCTTTGTGTGTGTATGTGCATGTACAGGCTGCGGTTTGAGT
Organism: Pseudorca crassidens; assembly: GCF_039906515.1. NCBI lineage: Eukaryota > Metazoa > Chordata > Mammalia > Artiodactyla > Delphinidae > Pseudorca > Pseudorca crassidens. The sequence goes on from NC_090318.1 coordinate 14,114,581, forward strand.
CACAGTGATGGGTGTCTCTGTGTGGTGTTATAGGCTGTGCATTGAATCACAGCCCTGTGTTAGTGTTGTGTATTTGGTGCTGTAGAGTCTGCATGAGTCACAGTAAGGTGTGTGTGTGTGCTGCTATATGCTGAGAATTGAGTCACACCTAGGTGAGTGTATGTGTATGTGTATGCTGATATGGGATTTGCATTGAATCACTGAGCGGTGTGTGTTTGTGTGTGTGTGTACTGCTATAGTCTGTACACTGAGCCATGTTAAGGTGTGTTTCTGTGTGTGTGTGTGCGGGTATAGGCTATGCATTGACTCACATTGAGCCATGTGTTTGTATGTGCTAGTATACACTGTTCATTGAGTCTCAGTGAGCCTTTGTTTTGTGTGTCTGTTTACTTGTATGGGCTTGGCATTGAGTCTCAGACAGGTGTGTGTGTGTGTCTGTGTGTCTGTGTGGTGGTATCATCTGCATTGAGTCACACGGCGGTGTGTGTGAGAGTGTGTGTGTGTGCAGGTACAGGCTGGTATTGAATGACAGTGAGCCGTGTGTGTGCCTGTGTGTGTGTGTGTGATGGAATAGGCAGAGCATTGAGTCTCAGGTGTGTGTATGTGTGTGTGTATGCTGGTATGGTCTCTGCATTGATTCACTAAGATGTGTTGTGTGTGTATGTACATGGAGCTGAAGACTGTACACTGATTCACAGTGAGCTGTGTGTGTATGTGTGTGTGCGTGTGATGGTATGGGCTTTGCATTGAGTCACTGAGGTGTGTGTCTGTGTGTGTATACCTGGAACTACAGACTGTGCACTGATTCACAATGAGCCATGTGTGAATGTGTGTATGTGATAGTATAGGGTGTGCATAGAGTCACAAAGAGCCGTGCATATGTGTCTTTGCATGGGTGTTGTGGTATAGGGTCTGCGTTGTGTCACAGTGACTGTGCGTGTGTGTGTGTTTGTGATGGTATAGTACGTGCATTGAATCAGAGAGAGCCATGCATGTGTCTCTGTGTGTGTGTGCTGGCATAGGCATTACATTGTGTCACAGTGAGCCATGTGTTTGTATGCTGGTGTAGACTCTGCATTGAGTCACAGTAAGCCTTGTGTGTGTGCCAGTACAGGCTGTGCATTGAGTCAGTGAGTCATATGTGTGTGTGTGTTTGTGTGTGTGTGTGCTGGTTTAGGCAGTGCATTGAGTCCAATGAGCAGTGTATGTTTGTGTGTGTGTGTGTGTGCTGCTATAGGTGGTTCACTGAGTCACAGTCAGGTATGTGTGAGTGAGTGTTTGTGTGTTCTTCTATAGGCTGTGCATTGATTCACAGTGAGCTCTGTGTGTATGGTGGTATAGGCGGTGCATTGAATCACACTGATGGTTGTTTTTCTGTGTGTATGCTGCAGTAGGCTGTGAATTGAGTCACAGAAGGTGGGTCTTTGTGTGTGTATGTGCAGGTACAAGCTGCAGTTCGAGTCACAGTGATGGGTGTCTCTGTGTGATGTTATAGACTGTGCATTGAATCACAGCGAGCCGTATTAGTGTGTGTACGTGTATTTGTGTATGCGTGTGTGTGTGTGATGGTACAGGCTGAACATTGAGTCACTGAGGTGTGCATGTGTGTATGTGGTGTTACAGACTGTTCGTTAGGTCAAACTGAGCAATATGTGTGTGTAGGGGTGTGTGTGTACAGTTATTTGCTGTGCACTGAGTCACAGTGAACCATGTGTGTGTGGGGAGCTGGTATAGTCAGAGCACTGAGTCACAGTTGAATGTGTGGGAGTTGTTTGTGTATGTGTGTGTGTATTTGCTGGTGTAGACTGTGCATTGAGTCACAGTGAGTAGTGCGCTGTGTGTGTGCTGTGATGGTGTGGACTGTGGTTTTATCCACTTTGACCTGAACGGCTGTGTGTGTTTGTGTGTTTGTGTGTGTGTGTGTGCTGGCACTAGATGACAGTTGAGACAGAGTGGGCTGTGTGTCTGTGTGTGCGCTGGTATAGACTCTGTATTGAGTCACTGTGAGCTGTGTGTGTATGTGTGTGCTCGTATAGGCTGTGCATTGAGTCACAGTGAGGTGTTTGTGTGTGTGTGTGCTGGTACAGGAAGCGTTTTGAGTCACAGTCTCGTGTGTGTGTGTGTGCATGTGAGTTTGTGTGCTGGTATGGGCTTTATTGTGCTGGTATGGACTTTATTGACTCATGGGTGTGTGTGTGAGTGTGGGTGATACAGACTGCATTGAGTCACAGTGCGCTGTGTGTGTGTGTGCTGGTATAGGCGATTTATTGAGTACCAGTGAGCCATGTGTGAGTGCGTGTTGGTGTGTGTGTGTGTGTACTGGTATAGGCTGTGCATTGAGTCACAGTGAGGCCTGCATCTGTGCATGTCTGTGTTTGTGTGTGTGTGTTTGCTGGTATAGGCTGAGCTTTGAATCACTCTGAGGTGTGTGTGCATGTGCTGGTAAAATTGTGCCTTGATTCACTGTGCCATGTGAGTGTGTGTGCACGCTGGTATAGGTTGTGCATTGAGTCAGAGTGGGAGGTGTGTGTGTCTGTGTGTTCTGGTATAGGCTGACAATTGAGGCACACTGAGGTCTGTGTGCACATGTGTGTATATGTGTGCTGGTACAGCCTGCTCATTGAGTCATATTGAGTTTTTTTTTGTGTGTGTGTGCAAGTAGAGGCAGCACATTGAGTCACAGTGAGGTGTATGTGTGTGATGTGATATGCTATGCACTGATTCATAGGGAGGTTTGTGTCTGTGTGTGTGCACTTTCTAGTTTAGGATTTGCATTGAATCACACTGAGCTGTGTTTTTGAGTGTCAGTATGTGTGCGTGTGTGGAGGTATGGGCTGTGGATTGACTCACATTTTGCCGTATGTGCTTCTCTGTGTGTGTATGTCTGCTAGCATATCCTGTGCAGTAAGTCACAGGGAGCCATGTGTGTGTGTGTGTGTGTGTCCTGGTACAGAGTGTGCATTGATTCACAGTCAGCCATGTGTGTGTGTGTGTGAGTGCACTGGTATAGGATGTGCAGTGAGTCAGAGTGATGTGTGTGTGTGTCTGCATGTTCTGATATAGGCTGCCCATTGTGTAACATTGAGGGTGTGTGTGTGTGTGTGCTGGTATAGGCTGCATATTTTGTCACAGTGAGCTGTGTGTGTGTGTATGTGTAGGTACAGGCTGTGCATTGAGTCACAGTGTGGGGTGTGTGTGTGATGTTATATTCTGTGCACTAGGAGAGACTGAGCCGTGTGTGTGTGCTGGTATAATCTGAACATTGAGTCACAGTGTGGTGTGGTGTGTGTGCCTTTGCTGGTATGGACTGTGCATTGAATCCCAGCCCTGTGTTCGTGTTTGTGTATTTGGTGCTGTAGAGTCTGCATGAGTCACAGTAAGATGTGTGTGTGTGTACTGCTATAGGCTGTACACTGAGCCATATTAAGGTGTGTTTCTGTGTGTGTGTGTGCGGGTATAGGCTATACATTGACTCACATTGAGCCATGTGTTTGTATGTGCTACTATACGCTATTCATTGAGTCTCAGTGAGCCATTGTTGTGTGTGTCTGTTTACTTGTATGGGCTTGGCATTGAGTCACAGAGAGGTGTTTGTGTGTGTTTGTGTGTCTGTGTGGTGGTATAAACTGCATTGAGTCACACAGCGGTGTGTGTGAGAGTGTGTGTGTGTGCAGGTACAGGCTGGTATTGAACCACAGTGAGCCGTGTGTGTGTGTGCTGGAATAGGCAGAGCATTGAGTCTCAGGTGTGTGTATGTGTGTGTGTATGCTGGTGTGGTCTCTTCATTGATTCACTAAGGTGTGTTGTGTGTGTATGTACATGGAGCTGAAGACTGTACACTGATTCACAGTGAGCTGTGTGTGTATGTGTGTGTGTGTGTGATGGTATGGGCTTTGCATTGAGTCACTGAGGTGTGTGTCTGTGTGTGTATACCTGGAACTACAGACTGTGCACTGATTCACAATGAGCCATGTGTGAATGTGTGTATGTGATAGTATAGGGTGTTCATAGAGTCACAATGAGCCGTGCATATGTGTCTTTGCATGGGTGTTGTGGTATAGGCTGTGCATTGTGTCACAGTGACTGTGCGTGTGTGTGTGTGTGTGTTTGTGATGGTATAGTACATGCATTGTATCAGAGAGAGCCATGCATGCGTCTCTGTGTGTGTGTGCTGGCATAGGCATTACATTGTGTCACAGTGAGCCATGTGTTTGTATGCTGGTGGAGACTCTGCATTGAGTCACAGTAAGACTTGTGTGTGTGCCAGTACAGGCTGTGCAAGGAGTCAGTGAGTCATATATGTGTGTGTGTGTGTGTGCTGATATATGAAGTGCATTGAGTCCAAGTGAATCATGTATGTTTGTGTGTGTTTGTGGGTGCTGCTATAGGTGGTTCACTGAGTCACAGTCAGGTATGTGTGAGTGTTTGTGTGTTCTTGTATAGGCTGTGCATTGATTCACAGTGAGGCATGTGTGTAAGCTGGTACAGGAGGTGCATTGAGTCACAGTGATGGTTGTGTTTGTGTGTGTGTGTGTGCTGCAGTAGGCTGTGTATTGAGTCACAGAAAGTGGGTCTTTGTGTGTGTATGTGCATGTACAGGCTGCGGTTTGAGTCACAGTGATGGGTGTCTCTGTGTGGTGTTATAGGCTGTGCATTGAATCACAGCCCTGTGTTAGTGTTGTGTATTTGGTGCTGTAGAGTCTGCATGAGTCACAGTAAGGTGTGTGTGTGTGCTGCTATATGCTGAGAATTGAGTCACACCTAGGTGAGTGTATGTGTATGTGTATGCTGATATGGGATTTGCATTGAATCACTGAGCGGTGTGTGTTTGTGTGTGTGTGTACTGCTATAGTCTGTACACTGAGCCATGTTAAGGTGTGTTTCTGTGTGTGTGTGTGCGGGTATAGGCTATGCATTGACTCACATTGAGCCATGTGTTTGTATGTGCTAGTATACACTGTTCATTGAGTCTCAGTGAGCCTTTGTTTTGTGTGTCTGTTTACTTGTATGGGCTTGGCATTGAGTCTCAGACAGGTGTGTGTGTGTGTCTGTGTGTCTGTGTGGTGGTATCATCTGCATTGAGTCACACGGCGGTGTGTGTGAGAGTGTGTGTGTGTGCAGGTACAGGCTGGTATTGAATGACAGTGAGCCGTGTGTGTGCCTGTGTGTGTGTGTGTGCTGGAATAGGCAGAGCATTGAGTCTCAGGTGTGTGTATGTGTGTGTGTATGCTGGTATGGTCTCTGCATTGATTCACTAAGGTGTGTTGTGTGTGTATGTACATGGAGCTGAAGACTGTACACTGATTCACAGTGAGCTGTGTGTGTATGTGTGTGTGCGTGTGATGGTATGGGCTTTGCATTGAGTCACTGAGGTGTGTGTCTGTGTGTGTATACCTGGAACTACAGACTGTGCACTGATTCACAATGAGCCATGTGTGAATGTGTGTATGTGATAGTATAGGGTGTGCATAGAGTCACAAAGAGCCGTGCATATGTGTCTTTGCATGGGTGTTGTGGTATAGGGTCTGCGTTGTGTCACAGTGACTGTGCGTGTGTGTGTGTTTGTGATGGTATAGTACGTGCATTGAATCAGAGAGAGCCATGCATGTGTCTCTGTGTGTGTGTGCTGGCATAGGCATTACATTGAGTCACAGTGAGCCATGTCTTTGTATGCTGGTGTAGACTCTGCATTGAGTCACAGTAAGCCTTGTGTGTGTGCCAGTACAGGCTGTGCATTGAGTCAGTGAGTCATATGTGTGTGTGTGTTTGTGTGTGTGTGTGCTGGTTTAGGCAGTGCATTGAGTCCAATGAGCAGTGTATGTTTGTGTGTGTGTGTGTGTGCTGCTATAGGTGGTTCACTGAGTCACAGTCAGGTATGTGTGAGTGAGTGTTTGTGTGTTCTTCTATAGGCTGTGCATTGATTCACAGTGAGCTCTGTGTGTATGGTCGTATAGGCGGTGCATTGAATCACACTGATGGTTGTTTTTCTGTGTGTATGCTGCAGTAGGCTGTGAATTGAGTCACAGAAGGTGGGTCTTTGTGTGTGTATGTGCAGGTACAAGCTGCAGTTCGAGTCACAGTGATGGGTGTCTCTGTGTGATGTTATAGGCTGTGCATTGAATCACAGCGAGCCGTATTAGTGTGTGTACGTGTATTTGTGTATGCGTGTGTGTGTGTGATGGTACAGGCTGAACATTGAGTCACTGAGGTGTGCATGTGTGTATGTGGTGTTACAGACTGTTCGTTAGGTCAAACTGAGCAATATGTGTGTGTAGGGGTGTGTGTGTACAGTTATTTGCTGTGCACTGAGTCACAGTGAACCATGTGTGTGTGGGGAGCTGGTATAGTCAGAGCACTGAGTCACAGTTGAATGTGTGGGAGTTGTTTGTGTATGTGTGTGTGTATTTGCTGGTGTAGACTGTGCATTGAGTCACAGTGAGTAGTGCGCTGTGTGTGTGCTGTGATGGTGTGGACTGTGGTTTTATCCACTTTGACCTGAACGGCTGTGTGTGTTTGTGTGTTTGTGTGTGTGTGTGTGCTGGCACTAGATGACAGTTGAGACAGAGTGGGCTGTGTGTCTGTGTGTGCGCTGGTATAGACTCTGTATTGAGTCACTGTGAGCTGTGTGTGTATGTGTGTGCTCGTATAGGCTGTGCATTGAGTCACAGTGAGGTGTTTGTGTGTGTGTGTGCTGGTACAGGAAGCGTTTTGAGTCACAGTCTCGTGTGTGTGTGTGTGCATGTGAGTTTGTGTGCTGGTATGGGCTTTATTGTGCTGGTATGGACTTTATTGACTCATGGGTGTGTGTGTGAGTGTGGGTGATACAGACTGCATTGAGTCACAGTGCGCTGTGTGTGTGTGTGCTGGTATAGGCGATTTATTGAGTACCAGTGAGCCATGTGTGAGTGCGTGTTGGTGTGTGTGTGTGTGTACTGGTATAGGCTGTGCATTGAGTCACAGTGAGGCCTGCATCTGTGCATGTCTGTGTTTGTGTGTGTGTGTTTGCTGGTATAGGCTGAGCTTTGAATCACTCTGAGGTGTGTGTGCATGTGCTGGTAAAATTGTGCCTTGATTCACTGTGCCATGTGAGTGTGTGTGCACGCTGGTATAGGTTGTGCATTGAGTCAGAGTGGGAGGTGTGTGTGTCTGTGTGTTCTGGTATAGGCTGACAATTGAGGCACACTGAGGTCTGTGTGCACATGTGTGTATATGTGTGCTGGTACAGCCTGCTCATTGAGTCATATTGAGTTTTTTGTGTGTGTGTGTGCAAGTAGAGGCAGCACATTGAGTCACAGTGAGGTGTATGTGTGTGATGTGATATGCTATGCACTGATTCATAGGGAGGTTTGTGTCTGTGTGTGTGCACTTTCTAGTTTAGGATTTGCATTGAATCACACTGAGCTGTGTTTTTGAGTGTCAGTATGTGTGCGTGTGTGGAGGTATGGGCTGTGGATTGACTCACATTTTGCCGTATGTGCTTCTCTGTGTGTGTATGTCTGCTAGCATATCCTGTGCACTAAGTCACAGGGAGCCATGTGTGTGTGTGTGTGTGTGTCCTGGTACAGAGTGTGCATTGATTCACAGTCAGCCATGTGTGTGTGTGTGTGAGTGCACTGGTATAGGATGTGCAGTGAGTCAGAGTGATGTGTGTGTGTGTCTGCATGTTCTGATATAGGCTGACCATTGTGTAACATTGAGGGTGTGTGTGTGTGTGTGCTGGTATAGGCTGCATATTTTGTCACAGTGAGCTGTGTGTGTGTGTATGTGTAGGTACAGGCTGTGCATTGAGTCACAGTGTGGGGTGTGTGTGTGATGTTATATTCTGTGCACTAGGAGAGACTGAGCCGTGTGTGTCTGCTGGTATAATCTGAACATTGAGTCACAGTGTGGTGTGGTGTGTGTGCCTTTGCTGGTATGGACTGTGCATTGAATCCCAGCCCTGTGTTCGTGTTTGTGTATTTGGTGCTGTAGAGTCTGCATGAGTCACAGTAAGATGTGTGTGTGTGTACTGCTATAGGCTGTACACTGAGCCATATTAAGCTGTGTTTCTGTGTGTGTGTGTGCGGGTATAGGCTATGCATTGACTCACATTGAGCCATGTGTTTGTATGTGCTACTATACGCTATTCATTGAGTCTCAGTGAGCCATTGTTGTGTGTGTCTGTTTACTTGTATGGGCTTGGCATTGAGTCACAGAGAGGTGTTTGTGTGTGTTTGTGTGTCTGTGTGGTGGTATAAACTGCATTGAGTCACACGGCGGTGTGTGTGAGAGTGTGTGTGTGTGCAGGTACAGGCTGGTATTGAACCACAGTGAGCCGTGTGTGTGTGTGCTGGAATAGGCAGAGCATTGAGTCTCAGGTGTGTGTATGTGTGTGTGTATGCTGGTATGGTCTCTGCATTGATTCACTAAGGTGTGTTGTGTGTGTATGTACATGGAGCTGAAGACTGTACACTGATTCACAGTGAGCTGTGTGTGTATGTGTGTGTGTGTGTGATGGTATGGGCTTTGCATTGAGTCACTGAGGTGTGTGTCTGTGTGTGTATACCTGGAACTACAGACTGTGCACTGATTCACAATGAGCCATGTGTGAATGTGTGTATGTGATAGTATAGGGTGTTCATAGAGTCACAATGAGCCGTGCATATGTGTCTTTGCATGGGTGTTGTGGTATAGGCTGTGCATTGTGTCACAGTGACTGTGCGTGTGTGTGTGTGTGTGTTTGTGATGGTATAGTACATGCATTGTATCAGAGAGAGCCATGCATGCGTCTCTGTGTGTGTGTGCTGGCATAGGCATTACATTGTGTCACAGTGAGCCATGTGTTTGTATGCTGGTGGAGACTCTGCATTGAGTCACAGTAAGACTTGTGTGTGTGCCAGTACAGGCTGTGCAAGGAGTCAGTGAGTCATATATGTGTGTGTGTGTGTGTGTGTGCTGATATATGAAGTGCATTGAGTCCAAGTGAATCATGTATGTTTGTGTGTGTTTGTGGGTGCTGCTATAGGTGGTTCACTGAGTCACAGTCAGGTATGTGTGAGTGTTTGTGTGTTCTTGTATAGGCTGTGCATTGATTCACAGTGAGGCATGTGTGTAAGCTGGTACAGGAGGTGCATTGAGTCACAGTGATGGTTGTGTTTGTGTGTGTGTGTGTGCTGCAGTAGGCTGTGTATTGAGTCACAGAAAGTGGGTCTTTGTGTGTGTATGTGCATGTACAGGCTGCGGTTTGAGTCACAGTGATGGGTGTCTCTGTGTGGTGTTATAGGCTGTGCATTGAATCACAGCCCTGTGTTAGTGTTGTGTATTTGGTGCTGTAGAGTCTGCATGAGTCACAGTAAGGTGTGTGTGTGTGCTGCTATATGCTGAGAATTGAGTCACACCTAGGTGAGTGTATGTGTATGTGTATGCTGATATGGGATTTGCATTGAATCACTGAGCGGTGTGTGTTTGTGTGTGTGTGTACTGCTATAGTCTGTACACTGAGCCATGTTAAGGTGTGTTTCTGTGTGTGTGTGTGCGGGTATAGGCTATGCATTGACTCACATTGAGCCATGTGTTTGTATGTGCTAGTATACACTATTCATTGAGTCTCAGTGAGCCTTTGTTTTGTGTGTCTGTTTACTTGTATGGGCTTGGCATTGAGTCTCAGTCAGGTGTGTGTGTGTGTCTGTGTGGTGGTATCATCTGCATTGAGTCACACGGCGGTGTGTGTGAGAGTGTGTGTGTGTGCAGGTAGAGGCTGGTATTGAATGACAGTGAGCCGTGTGTGTGCCTGTGTGTGTGTGTGTGCTGGAATAGGCAGAGCATTGAGTCTCAGGTGTGTGTATGTGTGTGTGTATGCTGGTATGGTCTCTGCATTGATTCACTAAGGTGTGTTGTGTGTGTATGTACATGGAGCTGAAGACTGTACACTGATTCACAGTGAGCTGTGTGTGTATGTGTGTGTGTGTGTGATGGTATGGGCTTTGCATTGAGTCACTGAGGTGTGTGTCTGTGTGTGTATACCTGGAACTACAGACTGTGCACTGATTCACAATGAGCCATGTGTGAATGTGTGTATGTGATAGTATAGGGTGTGCATAGAGTCACAAAGAGCCGTGCATATGTGTCTTTGCATGGGTGTTGTGGTATAGGGTCTGCGTTGTGTCACAGTGACTGTGCGTGTGTGTGTGTTTGTGATGGTATAGTACATGCAATGTATCAGAGAGAGCCATGCATGCGTCTCTGTGTGTGTGTGCTGGCATAGGCATTACATTGTGTCACAGTGAGCCATGTGTTTGTATGCTGGTGTAGACTCTGCATTGAGTCACAGTAAGCCTTGTGTGTGTGCCAGTACAGGCTGTGCATTGAGTCAGTGAGTCATATGTGTGTGTGTGTTTGTGTGTGTGTGTGCTGGTTTAGGCAGTGCATTGAGTCCAATGAGCAGTGTATGTTTGTGTGTGTGTGTGTTTGCTGCTATAGGTGGTTCACTGAGTCACAGTCAGGTATGTGTGAGTGAGTGTTTGTGTGTTCTTCTATAGGCTGGGCATTGATTCACAGTGAGCTCTGTGTGTATGGTGGTATAGGCGGTGCATTGAATCACAGTGATGGTTGTTTTTCTGTGTGTATGCTGCAGTAGGCTGTGAATTGAGTCACAGAAGGTGGGTCTTTGTGTGTGTATGTGCAGGTACAAGCTGCAGTTCGAGTCACAGTGATGGGTGTCTCTGTGTGATGTTATAGGCTGTGCATTGAATCACAGCGAGCCGTATTAGTGTGTGTACGTGTATTTGTGTATGCGTGTGTGATGGTACAGGCTGAACATTGAGTCACTGAGGTATGCATGTGTGTATGTGGTGTTACAGACTGTTCGTTAGGTCAAACTGAGCAATATGTGTGTGTAGGGGTGTGTGTGTACAGTTATTTGCTGTGCACTGAGTCACAGTGAACCATGTGTGTGTGGGGAGCTGGTATAGTCAGAGCACTGAGTCACAGTTGAATGTGTGGGAGTTGTTTGTGTATGTGTGTGTGTATTTGCTGGTGTAGACTGTGCATTGAGTCACAGTGAGTAGTGCGGTGTGTGTGTGCTGTGATGGTGTGGACTGTGGTTTTATCCACTTTGACCTGAACGGCTGTGTGTGTTTGTGTGTTTGTGTGTGTGTGTGTGCTGGCACTAGATGACAGTTGAGACAGAGTGGGCTGTGTGTCTGTGTGTGCACTGGTATAGACTCTGTATTGAGTCACTGTGAGCTGTGTGTGTATGTGTGTGCTCGTATAGGCTGTGCATTGAGTCACAGTGAGGTGTTTGTGTGTGTGTGTGCTGGTACAGGAAGCGTTTTGAGTCACAGTCTCGTGTGTGTGTGTGTGCATGTGAGTTTGTGTGCTGGTATGGGCTTTATTGTGCTGGTATGGACTTTATTGACTCATGGGTGTGTGTGTGAGTGTGGGTGATACAGACTGCATTGAGTCACAGTGCGCTGTGTGTGTGTGTGCTGGTATAGGCGATTTATTGAGTACCAGTGAGCCATGTGTGAGTGCGTGTTGGTGTGTGTGTGTGTGTACTGGTATAGGCTGTGCATTGAGTCACAGTGAGGCCTGCATCTGTGCATGTCTGTGTTTGTGTGTGTGTGTTTGCTGGTATAGGCTGAGCTTTGAATCACTCTGAGGTGTGTGTGCATGTGCTGGTAAAATTGTGCCTTGATTCACTGTGCCATGTGAGTGTGTGTGCACGCTGGTATAGGTTGTGCATTGAGTCAGAGTGGGAGGTGTGTGTGTCTGTGTGTTCTGGTATAGGCTGACAATTGAGGCACACTGAGGTCTGTGTGCACATGTGTGTATATGTGTGCTGGTACAGCCTGCTCATTGAGTCATATTGAGTTTTTTGTGTGTGTGTGTGCAGGTAGAGGCAGCACATTGAGTCACAGTGAGGTGTATGTGTGTGATGTTATATGCTATGCACTGATTCATAGGGAGGTTTGTGTCTGTGTGTGTGCACTTTCTAGTTTAGGATTTGCATTGAATCACACTGAGCTGTGTTTTTGAGTGTCAGTATGTGTGCGTGTGTGGAGGTATGGGCTGTGGATTGACTCACATTTTGCCGTATGTGCTTCTCTGTGTGTGTATGTCTGCTAGCATATCCTGTGCACTAAGTCACAGGGAGCCATGTGTGTGTGTGTGTGTGTGTCCTGGTACAGAGTGTGCATTGATTCACAGTCAGCCATGTGTGTGTGTGTGTGAGTGCACTGGTATAGGATGTGCAGTGAGTCAGAGTGATGTGTGTGTGTGTCTGCATGTTCTGATATAGGCTGACCATTGTGTAACATTGAGGGTGTGTGTGTGTGTGTGCTGGTATAGGCTGCATATTTTGTCACAGTGAGCTGTGTGTGTGTGTATGTGTAGGTACAGGCTGTGCATTGAGTCACAGTGTGGGGTGTGTGTGTGATGTTATATTCTGTGCACTAGGACAGAGTGAGCCGTGTGTGTGTGCTGGTATAATCTGAACATTGAGTCACAGTGTGGTGTGGTGTGTGTGCCTTTGCTGGTATGGACTGTGCATTGAATCCCAGCCCTGTGTTCGTGTTTGTGTATTTGGTGCTGTAGAGTCTGCATGAGTCACAGTAAGATGTGTGTGTGTGTACTGCTATAGGCTGTACACTGAGCCATATTAAGGTGTGTTTCTGTGTGTGTGTGTGCGGGTATAGGCTATGCATTGACTCACATTGAGCCATGTGTTTGTATGTGCTACTATACGCTATTCATTGAGTCTCAGTGAGCCATTGTTGTGTGTGTCTGTTTACTTGTATGGGCTTGACATTGAGTCACAGAGAGGTGTTTGTGTGTGTTTGTGTGTCTGTGTGGTGGTATAAACTGCATTGAGTCACACGGCGGTGTGTGTGAGAGTGTGTGTGTGTGCAGGTACAGGCTGGTATTGAACCACAGTGAGCCGTGTGTGTGTGTGCTGGAATAGGCAGAGCATTGAGTCTCAGGTGTGTGTATGTGTGTGTGTATGCTGGTATGGTCTCTGCATTGATTCACTAAGGTGTGTTGTGTGTGTATGTACATGGAGCTGAAGACTGTACACTGATTCACAGTGAGCTGTGTGTGTATGTGTGTGTGTGTGTGATGGTATGGGCTTTGCATTGAGTCACTGAGGTGTGTGTCTGTGTGTGTATACCTGGAACTACAGACTGTGCACTGATTCACAATGAGCCATGTGTGAATGTGTGTATGTGATAGTATAGGGTGTTCATAGAGTCACAATGAGCCGTGCATATGTGTCTTTGCATGGGTGTTGTGGTATAGGCTGTGCATTGTGTCACAGTGACTGTGCGTGTGTGTGTGTGTGTTTGTGTTGGTATAGTACATGCATTGTATCAGAGAGAGCCATGCATGCGTCTCTGTGTGTGTGTGCTGGCATAGGCATTACATTGTGTCACAGTGAGCCATGTGTTTGTATGCTGGTGGAGACTCTGCATTGAGTCACAGTAAGACTTGTGTGTGTGCCAGTACAGGCTGTGCAAGGAGTCAGTGAGTCATATATGTGTGTGTGTGTGTGTATGTGTGCTGATATATGAAGTGCATTGAGTCCAAGTGAATCATGTATGTTTGTGTGTGTTTGTGGGTGCTGCTATAGGTGGTTCACTGAGTCACAGTCAGGTATGTGTGAGTGTTTGTGTGTTCTTGTATAGGCTGTGCATTGATTCACAGTGAGGCATGTGTGTAAGCTGGTACAGGAGGTGCATTGAGTCACAGTGATGGTTGTGTTTGTGTGTGTGTGTGTGCTGCAGTAGGCTGTGTATTGAGTCACAGAAAGTGGGTCTTTGTGTGTGTATGTGCATGTGCAGGCTGCGGTTTGAGTCACAGTGATGGGTGTCTCTGTGTGGTGTTATAGGCTGTGCATTGAATCACAGCCCTGTGTTAGTGTTGTGTATTTGGTGCTGTAGAGTCTGCATGAGTCACAGTAAGGTGTGTGTGTGTGCTGCTATATGCTGAGAATTGAGTCACACCTAGATGAGTGTATGTGTATGTGTATGCTGATATGGGATTTGCATTGAATCACTGAGCAGTGTGTGTTTGTGTGTGTGTGTACTGCTATAGTCTGTACACTGAGCCATGTTAAGGTGTGTTTCTGTGTGTGTGTGTGCGGGTATAGGCTATGCATTGACTCACATTGAGCCATGTGTTTGTATGTGCTAGTATACACTGTTCATTGAGTCTCAGTGAGCCTTTGTTTTGTGTGTCTGTTTACTTGTATGGGCTTGGCATTGAGTCTCAGTCAGGTGTGTGTGTGTGTCTGTGTGGTGGTATCATCTGCATTGAGTCACACGGCGGTGTGTGTGAGAGTGTGTGTGTGTGCAGGTAGAGGCTGGTATTGAATGACAGTGAGCCGTGTGTGTGCCTGTGTGTGTGTGTGTGCTGGAATAGGCAGAGCATTGAGTCTCAGGTGTGTGTATGTGTGTGTGTATGCTGGTATGGTCTCTGCATTGATTCACTAAGGTGTGTTGTGTGTGTATGTACATGGAGCTGAAGACTGTACACTGATTCACAGTGAGCTGTGTGTGTATGTGTGTGTGTGTGTGATGGTATGGGCTTTGCATTGAGTCACTGAGGTGTGTGTCTGTGTGTGTATACCTGGAACTACAGACTGTGCACTGATTCACAATGAGCCATGTGTGAATGTGTGTATGTGATAGTATAGGGTGTGCATAGAGTCACAAAGAGCCGTGCATATGTGTCTTTGCATGGGTGTTGTGGTATAGGGTCTGCGTTGTGTCACAGTGACTGTGCGTGTGTGTGTGTTTGTGATGGTATAGTACGTGCATTGAATCAGAGAGAGCCATTCATGTGTCTCTGTGTGTGTGTGCTGGCATAGGCATTATATTGAGTCACAGTGAGCCATGTGTTTGTATGCTGGTGTAGACTCTGCATTGAGTCACAGTAAGCCTTGTGTGTGTGCCAGTACAGGCTGTGCATTGAGTCAGTGAGTCATATGTGTGTGTGTGTTTGTGTGTGTGTGTGCTTGTTTAGGCAGTGCATTGAGTCCAATGAGCAGTGTATGTTTGTGTGTGTGTGTGTGTGTTGCTATAGGTGGTTCACTGAGTCACAGTCAGGTATGTGTGAGTGAGTGTTTGTGTGTTCTTCTATAGGCTGTGCATTGATTCACAGTGAGCTCTGTGTGTATGGTGGTATAGGCGGTGCATTGAATCACAGTGATGGTTGTTTTTCTGTGTGTATGCTGCAGTAGGCTGTGAATTGAGTCACAGAAGGTGGGTCTTTGTGTGTGTATGTGCAAGTACAAGCTGCAGTTCGAGTCACAGTGATGGGTGTCTCTGTGTGATGTTATAGGCTGTGCATTGAATCACAGCGAGCCGTATTAGTGTGTGTACGTGTATTTGTGTATGCGTGTGTGTGTGTGATGGTACAGGCTGAACATTGAGTCACTGAGGTGTGCATGTGTGTATGTGGTGTTACAGACTGTTCGTTAGGTCAAACTGAGCAATATGTGTGTGTAGGGGTGTGTGTGTACAGTTATTTGCTGTGCACTGAGTCACAGTGAACCATGTGTGTGTGGGGAGCTGGTATAGTCAGAGCACTGAGTCACAGTTGAATGTGTGGGAGTTGTTTGTGTATGTGTGTGTGTATTTGCTGGTGTAGACTGTGCATTGAGTCACAGTGAGTAGTGCGGTGTGTGTGTGCTGTGATGGTGTGGACTGTGGTTTTATCCACTTTGACCTGAACGGCTGTGTGTGTTTGTGTGTTTGTGTGTGTGTGTGTGCTGGCACTAGATGACAGTTGAGACAGAGTGGGCTGTGTGTCTGTGTGTGCGCTGGTATAGACTCTGTATTGAGTCACTGTGAGCTGTGTGTGTATGTGTGTGCTCGTATAGGCTGTGCATTGAGTCACAGTGAGGTGTTTGTGTGTGTGTGTGCTGGTACAGGAAGCGTTTTGAGTCACAGTCTCATGTGTGTGTGTGTGCATGTGAGTTTGTGTGCTGGTATGGGCTTTATTGTGCTGGTATGGGCTTTATTGACTCATGGGTGTGTGTGTGAGTGTGGGTGATACAGACTGCATTGAGTCACAGTGCGCTGTGTGTGTGTGTGCTGGTATAGGCGATTTATTGAGTACCAGTGAGCCATGTGTGAGTGCGTGTTGGTGTGTGTGTGTGTGTACTGGTATAGGCTGTGCATTGAGTCACAGTGAGGCCTGCATCTGTGCATGTCTGTGTTTGTGTGTGTGTGTTTGCTGGTATAGGCTGAGCTTTGAATCACTCTGAGGTGTGTGTGCATGTGCTGGTAAAATTGTGCCTTGATTCACTGTGCCATGTGAGTGTGTGTGCACGCTGGTATAGGTTGTGCATTGAGTCAGAGTGGGAGGTGTGTGTGTCTGTGTGTTCTGGTATAGGCTGACAATTGAGGCACACTGAGGTCTGTGTGCACATGTGTGTATATGTGTGCTGGTACAGCCTGCTCATTGAGTCATATTGAGTTTTTTTTTGTGTGTGTGTGCAAGTAGAGGCAGCACATTGAGTCACAGTGAGGTGTATGTGTGTGATGTGATATGCTATGCACTGATTCATAGGGAGGTTTGTGTCTGTGTGTGTGCACTTTCTAGTTTAGGATTTGCATTGAATCACACTGAGCTGTGTTTTTGAGTGTCAGTATGTGTGCGTGTGTGGAGGTATGGGCTGTGGATTGACTCACATTTTGCCGTATGTGCTTCTCTGTGTGTGTATGTCTGCTAGCATATCCTGTGCACTAAGTCACAGGGAGCCATGTGTGTGTGTGTGTGTGTGTCCTGGTACAGAGTGTGCATTGATTCACAGTCAGCCATGTGTGTGTGTGTGTGAGTGCACTGGTATAGGATGTGCAGTGAGTCAGAGTGATGTGTGTGTGTGTCTGCATGTTCTGATATAGGCTGCCCATTGTGTAACATTGAGGGTGTGTGTGTGTGTGTGCTGGTATAGGCTGCATATTTTGTCACAGTGAGCTGTGTGTGTGTGTATGTGTAGGTACAGGCTGTGCATTGAGTCACAGTGTGGGGTGTGTGTGTGATGTTATATTCTGTGCACTAGGAGAGACTGAGCCGTGTGTGTGTGCTGGTATAATCTGAACATTGAGTCACAGTGTGGTGTGGTGTGTGTGCCTTTGCTGGTATGGACTGTGCATTGAATCCCAGCCCTGTGTTCGTGTTTGTGTATTTGGTGCTGTAGAGTCTGCATGAGTCACAGTAAGATGTGTGTGTGTGTACTGCTATAGGCTGTACACTGAGCCATATTAAGGTGTGTTTCTGTGTGTGTGTGTGCGGGTATAGGCTATACATTGACTCACATTGAGCCATGTGTTTGTATGTGCTACTATACGCTATTCATTGAGTCTCAGTGAGCCATTGTTGTGTGTGTCTGTTTACTTGTATGGGCTTGACATTGAGTCACAGAGAGGTGTTTGTGTGTGTTTGTGTGTCTGTGTGGTGGTATAAACTGCATTGAGTCACACGGCGGTGTGTGTGAGAGTGTGTGTGTGTGCAGGTACAGGCTGGTATTGAACCACAGTGAGCCGTGTGTGTGTGTGCTGGAATAGGCAGAGCATTGAGTCTCAGGTGTGTGTATGTGTGTGTGTATGCTGGTATGGTCTCTGCATTGATTCACTAAGGTGTGTTGTGTGTGTATGTACATGGAGCTGAAGACTGTACACTGATTCACAGTGAGCTGTGTGTGTATGTGTGTGTGTGTGTGATGGTATGGGCTTTGCATTGAGTCACTGAGGTGTGTGTCTGTGTGTGTATACCTGGAACTACAGACTGTGCACTGATTCACAATGAGCCATGTGTGAATGTGTGTATGTGATAGTATAGGGTGTTCATAGAGTCACAATGAGCCGTGCATATGTGTCTTTGCATGGGTGTTGTGGTATAGGCTGTGCATTGTGTCACAGTGACTGTGCGTGTGTGTGTGTGTGTTTGTGTTGGTATAGTACATGCATTGTATCAGAGAGAGCCATGCATGCGTCTCTGTGTGTGTGTGCTGGCATAGGCATTACATTGTGTCACAGTGAGCCATGTGTTTGTATGCTGGTGGAGACTCTGCATTGAGTCACAGTAAGACTTGTGTGTGTGCCAGTACAGGCTGTGCAAGGAGTCAGTGAGTCATATATGTGTGTGTGTGTGTGTATGTGTGCTGATATATGAAGTGCATTGAGTCCAAGTGAATCATGTATGTTTGTGTGTGTTTGTGGGTGCTGCTATAGGTGGTTCACTGAGTCACAGTCAGGTATGTGTGAGTGTTTGTGTGTTCTTGTATAGGCTGTGCATTGATTCACAGTGAGGCATGTGTGTAAGCTGGTACAGGAGGTGCATTGAGTCACAGTGATGGTTGTGTTTGTGTGTGTGTGTGTGCTGCAGTAGGCTGTGTATTGAGTCACAGAAAGTGGGTCTTTGTGTGTGTATGTGCATGTGCAGGCTGCGGTTTGAGTCACAGTGATGGGTGTCTCTGTGTGGTGTTATAGGCTGTGCATTGAATCACAGCCCTGTGTTAGTGTTGTGTATTTGGTGCTGTAGAGTCTGCATGAGTCACAGTAAGGTGTGTGTGTGTGCTGCTATATGCTGAGAATTGAGTCACACCTAGATGAGTGTATGTGTATGTGTATGCTGATATGGGATTTGCATTGAATCACTGAGCGGTGTGTGTTTGTGTGTGTGTGTACTGCTATAGTCTGTACACTGAGCCATGTTAAGGTGTGTTTCTGTGTGTGTGTGTGCGGGTATAGGCTATGCATTGACTCACATTGAGCCATGTGTTTGTATGTGCTAGTATACACTGTTCATTGAGTCTCAGTGAGCCTTTGTTTTGTGTGTCTGTTTACTTGTATGGGCTTGGCATTGAGTCTCAGTCAGGTGTGTGTGTGTGTCTGTGTGGTGGTATCATCTGCATTGAGTCACACGGCGGTGTGTGTGAGAGTGTGTGTGTGTGCAGGTAGAGGCTGGTATTGAATGACAGTGAGCCGTGTGTGTGCCTGTGTGTGTGTGTGTGCTGGAATAGGCAGAGCATTGAGTCTCAGGTGTGTGTATGTGTGTGTGTATGCTGGTATGGTCTCTGCATTGATTCACTAAGGTGTGTTGTGTGTGTATGTACATGGAGCTGAAGACTGTACACTGATTCACAGTGAGCTGTGTGTGTATGTGTGTGTGTGTGTGATGGTATGGGCTTTGCATTGAGTCACTGAGGTGTGTGTCTGTGTGTGTATACCTGGAACTACAGACTGTGCACTGATTCACAATGAGCCATGTGTGAATGTGTGTATGTGATAGTATAGGGTGTGCATAGAGTCACAAAGAGCCGTGCATATGTGTCTTTGCATGGGTGTTGTGGTATAGGGTCTGCGTTGTGTCACAGTGACTGTGCGTGTGTGTGTGTTTGTGATGGTATAGTACGTGCATTGAATCAGAGAGAGCCATTCATGTGTCTCTGTGTGTGTGTGCTGGCATAGGCATTATATTGAGTCACAGTGAGCCATGTGTTTGTATGCTGGTGTAGACTCTGCATTGAGTCACAGTAAGCCTTGTGTGTGTGCCAGTACAGGCTGTGCATTGAGTCAGTGAGTCATATGTGTGTGTGTGTTTGTGTGTGTGTGTGCTTGTTTAGGCAGTGCATTGAGTCCAATGAGCAGTGTATGTTTGTGTGTGTGTGTGTGTGTTGCTATAGGTGGTTCACTGAGTCACAGTCAGGTATGTGTGAGTGAGTGTTTGTGTGTTCTTCTATAGGCTGTGCATTGATTCACAGTGAGCTCTGTGTGTATGGTGGTATAGGCGGTGCATTGAATCACAGTGATGGTTGTTTTTCTGTGTGTATGCTGCAGTAGGCTGTGAATTGAGTCACAGAAGGTGGGTCTTTGTGTGTGTATGTGCAAGTACAAGCTGCAGTTCGAGTCACAGTGATGGGTGTCTCTGTGTGATGTTATAGGCTGTGCATTGAATCACAGCGAGCCGTATTAGTGTGTGTACGTGTATTTGTGTATGCGTGTGTGTGTGTGATGGTACAGGCTGAACATTGAGTCACTGAGGTGTGCATGTGTGTATGTGGTGTTACAGACTGTTCGTTAGGTCAAACTGAGCAATATGTGTGTGTAGGGGTGTGTGTGTACAGTTATTTGCTGTGCACTGAGTCACAGTGAACCATGTGTGTGTGGGGAGCTGGTATAGTCAGAGCACTGAGTCACAGTTGAATGTGTGGGAGTTGTTTGTGTATGTGTGTGTGTATTTGCTGGTGTAGACTGTGCATTGAGTCACAGTGAGTAGTGCGGTGTGTGTGTGCTGTGATGGTGTGGACTGTGGTTTTATCCACTTTGACCTGAACGGCTGTGTGTGTTTGTGTGTTTGTGTGTGTGTGTGTGCTGGCACTAGATGACAGTTGAGACAGAGTGGGCTGTGTGTCTGTGTGTGTGCTGGTATAGACTCTGTATTGAGTCACTGTGAGCTGTGTGTGTATGTGTGTGCTCGTATAGGCTGTGCATTGAGTCACAGTGAGGTGTTTGTGTGTGTGTGTGCTGGTACAGGAAGCGTTTTGAGTCACAGTCTCATGTGTGTGTGTGTGCATGTGAGTTTGTGTGCTGGTATGGGCTTTATTGTGCTGGTATGGGCTTTATTGACTCATGGGTGTGTGTGTGAGTGTGGGTGATACAGACTGCATTGAGTCACAGTGCGCTGTGTGTGTGTGTGCTGGTATAGGCGATTTATTGAGTACCAGTGAGCCATGTGTGAGTGCGTGTTGGTGTGTGTGTGTGTGTACTGGTATAGGCTGTGCATTGAGTCACAGTGAGGCCTGCATCTGTGCATGTCTGTGTTTGTGTGTGTGTGTTTGCTGGTATAGGCTGAGCTTTGAATCACTCTGAGGTGTGTGTGCATGTGCTGGTAAAATTGTGCCTTGATTCACTGTGCCATGTGAGTGTGTGTGCACGCTGGTATAGGTTGTGCATTGAGTCAGAGTGGGAGGTGTGTGTGTCTGTGTGTTCTGGTATAGGCTGACAATTGAGGCACACTGAGGTCTGTGTGCACATGTGTGTATATGTGTGCTGGTACAGCCTGCTCATTGAGTCATATTGAGTTTTTTTTGTGTGTGTGTGCAGGTCGAGGCAGCACATTGAGTCACAGTGAGGTGTATGTGTGTGATGTTATATGCTATGCACTGATTCATAGGGAGGTTTGTGTCTGTGTGTGTGCACTTTCTAGTTTAGGATTTGCATTGAATCACACTGAGCTGTGTTTTTGAGTGTCAGTATGTGTGCGTGTGTGGAGGTATGGGCTGTGGATTGACTCACATTTTGCCGTATGTGCTTCTCTGTGTGTGTATGTCTGCTAGCATATCCTGTGCACTAAGTCACAGGGAGCCATGTGTGTGTGTGTGTGTGTGTCCTGGTACAGAGTGTGCATTGATTCACAGTCAGCCATGTGTGTGTGTGTGTGAGTGCACTGGTATAGGATGTGCAGTGAGTCAGAGTGATGTGTGTGTGTGTCTGCATGTTCTGATATAGGCTGCCCATTGTGTAACATTGAGGGTGTGTGTGTGTGTGTGCTGGTATAGGCTGCATATTTTGTCACAGTGAGCTGTGTGTGTGTGTATGTGTAGGTACAGGCTGTGCATTGAGTCACAGTGTGGGGTGTGTGTGTGTGATGTTATATTCTGTGCACTAGGAGAGACTGAGCCGTGTGTGTCTGCTGGTATAATCTGAACATTGAGTCACAGTGTGGTGTGGTGTGTGTGCCTTTGCTGGTATGGACTGTGCATTGAATCCCAGCCCTGTGTTCGTGTTTGTGTATTTGGTGCTGTAGAGTCTGCATGAGTCACAGTAAGATGTGTGTGTGTGTACTGCTATAGGCTGTACACTGAGCCATATTAAGCTGTGTTTCTGTGTGTGTGTGTGCGGGTATAGGCTATGCATTGACTCACATTGAGCCATGTGTTTGTATGTGCTACTATACGCTATTCATTGAGTCTCAGTGAGCCATTGTTGTGTGTGTCTGTTTACTTGTATGGGCTTGGCATTGAGTCACAGAGAGGTGTTTGTGTGTGTTTGTGTGTCTGTGTGGTGGTATAAACTGCATTGAGTCACACGGCGGTGTGTGTGAGAGTGTGTGTGTGTGCAGGTACAGGCTGGTATTGAACCACAGTGAGCCGTGTGTGTGTGTGCTGGAATAGGCAGAGCATTGAGTCTCAGGTGTGTGTATGTGTGTGTGTATGCTGGTATGGTCTCTGCATTGATTCACTAAGGTGTGTTGTGTGTGTATGTACATGGAGCTGAAGACTGTACACTGATTCACAGTGAGCTGTGTGTGTATGTGTGTGTGTGTGTGATGGTATGGGCTTTGCATTGAGTCACTGAGGTGTGTGTCTGTGTGTGTATACCTGGAACTACAGACTGTGCACTGATTCACAATGAGCCATGTGTGAATGTGTGTATGTGATAGTATAGGGTGTTCATAGAGTCACAATGAGCCGTGCATATGTGTCTTTGCATGGGTGTTGTGGTATAGGCTGTGCATTGTGTCACAGTGACTGTGCGTGTGTGTGTGTGTGTGTTTGTGATGGTATAGTACATGCATTGTATCAGAGAGAGCCATGCATGCGTCTCTGTGTGTGTGTGCTGGCATAGGCATTACATTGTGTCACAGTGAGCCATGTGTTTGTATGCTGGTGGAGACTCTGCATTGAGTCACAGTAAGACTTGTGTGTGTGCCAGTACAGGCTGTGCAAGGAGTCAGTGAGTCATATATGTGTGTGTGTGTGTGTGTGCTGATATATGAAGTGCATTGAGTCCAAGTGAATCATGTATGTTTGTGTGTGTTTGTGGGTGCTGCTATAGGTGGTTCACTGAGTCACAGTCAGGTATGTGTGAGTGTTTGTGTGTTCTTGTATAGGCTGTGCATTGATTCACAGTGAGGCATGTGTGTAAGCTGGTACAGGAGGTGCATTGAGTCACAGTGATGGTTGTGTTTGTGTGTGTGTGTGTGCTGCAGTAGGCTGTGTATTGAGTCACAGAAAGTGGGTCTTTGTGTGTGTATGTGCATGTACAGGCTGCGGTTTGAGTCACAGTGATGGGTGTCTCTGTGTGGTGTTATAGGCTGTGCATTGAATCACAGCCCTGTGTTAGTGTTGTGTATTTGGTGCTGTAGAGTCTGCATGAGTCACAGTAAGGTGTGTGTGTGTGCTGCTATATGCTGAGAATTGAGTCACACCTAGGTGAGTGTATGTGTATGTGTATGCTGATATGGGATTTGCATTGAATCACTGAGCGGTGTGTGTTTGTGTGTGTGTGTACTGCTATAGTCTGTACACTGAGCCATGTTAAGGTGTGTTTCTGTGTGTGTGTGTGCGGGTATAGGCTATGCATTGACTCACATTGAGCCATGTGTTTGTATGTGCTAGTATACACTGTTCATTGAGTCTCAGTGAGCCTTTGTTTTGTGTGTCTGTTTACTTGTATGGGCTTGGCATTGAGTCTCAGACAGGTGTGTGTGTGTGTCTGTGTGTCTGTGTGGTGGTATCATCTGCATTGAGTCACACGGCGGTGTGTGTGAGAGTGTGTGTGTGTGCAGGTACAGGCTGGTATTGAATGACAGTGAGCCGTGTGTGTGCCTGTGTGTGTGTGTGTGCTGGAATAGGCAGAGCATTGAGTCTCAGGTGTGTGTATGTGTGTGTGTATGCTGGTATGGTCTCTGCATTGATTCACTAAGGTGTGTTGTGTGTGTATGTACATGGAGCTGAAGACTGTACACTGATTCACAGTGAGCTGTGTGTGTATGTGTGTGTGCGTGTGATGGTATGGGCTTTGCATTGAGTCACTGAGGTGTGTGTCTGTGTGTGTATACCTGGAACTACAGACTGTGCACTGATTCACAATGAGCCATGTGTGAATGTGTGTATGTGATAGTATAGGGTGTGCATAGAGTCACAAAGAGCCGTGCATATGTGTCTTTGCATGGGTGTTGTGGTATAGGGTCTGCGTTGTGTCACAGTGACTGTGCGTGTGTGTGTGTTTGTGATGGTATAGTACGTGCATTGAATCAGAGAGAGCCATGCATGTGTCTCTGTGTGTGTGTGCTGGCATAGGCATTACATTGAGTCACAGTGAGCCATGTGTTTGTATGCTGGTGTAGACTCTGCATTGAGTCACAGTAAGCCTTGTGTGTGTGCCAGTACAGGCTGTGCATTGAGTCAGTGAGTCATATGTGTGTGTGTGTTTGTGTGTGTGTGTGCTGGTTTAGGCAGTGCATTGAGTCCAATGAGCAGTGTATGTTTGTGTGTGTGTGTGTGTGCTGCTATAGGTGGTTCACTGAGTCACAGTCAGGTATGTGTGAGTGAGTGTTTGTGTGTTCTTCTATAGGCTGTGCATTGATTCACAGTGAGCTCTGTGTGTATGGTGGTATAGGCGGTGCATTGAATCACACTGATGGTTGTTTTTCTGTGTGTATGCTGCAGTAGGCTGTGAATTGAGTCACAGAAGGTGGGTCTTTGTGTGTGTATGTGCAGGTACAAGCTGCAGTTCGAGTCACAGTGATGGGTGTCTCTGTGTGATGTTATAGGCTGTGCATTGAATCACAGCGAGCCGTATTAGTGTGTGTATGTGTATTTGTGTATGCGTGTGTGTGTGTGATGGTACAGGCTGAACATTGAGTCACTGAGGTGTGCATGAGTGTATGTGGTGTTACAGACTGTTCGTTAGGTCAAACTGAGCAATATGTGTGTGTAGGGGTGTGTGTGTACAGTTATTTGCTGTGCACTGAGTCACAGTGAACCATGTGTGTGTGGGGAGCTGGTATAGTCAGAGCACTGAGTCACAGTTGAATGTGTGGGAGTTGTTTGTGTATGTGTGTGTGTATTTGCTGGTGTAGACTGTGTATTGAGGCACAGTGAGTAGTGCGGTGTGTGTGTGCTGTGATGGTGTGGACTGTGGTTTTATCCACTTTGACCTGAACGGCTGTGTGTGTTTGTGTGTGTGTGTGTGCTGGCACTAGATGACAATTGAGACAGAGTGGGCTGTGTGTCTGTGTGTGTGCTGGTATAGACTCTATATTGAGTCACTGTGAGCTGTGTGTGTATGTGTGTGCTCGTATAGGCTGTGCATTGAGTCACAGTGAGGTGTTTGTGTGTGTGTGTGCTGGTACAGGAAGCGTTTTGAGTCACAGTCTCGTGTGTGTGTGTGTGCATGTGAGTTTGTGTGCTGGTATGGGCTTTATTGTGCTGGTATGGGCTTTATTGACTCATGGGTGTGTGTGTGAGTGTGGGTGATACAGACTGCATTGAGTCACAGTGCGCTGTGTGTGTGTGTGCTGGTATAGGCGATTTATTGAGTACCAGTGAGCCATGTGTGAGTGCGTGTTGGTGTGTGTGTGTGTGTACTGGTATAGGCTGTGCATTGAGTCACAGTGAGGCCTGCATCTGTGCATGTCTGTGTTTGTGTGTGTGTGTTTGCTGGTATAGGCTGAGCTTTGAATCACTCTGAGGTGTGTGTGCATGTGCTGGTAAAATTGTGCCTTGATTCACTGTGCCATGTGAGTGTGTGTGCACGCTGGTATAGGTTGTGCATTGAGTCAGAGTGGGAGGTGTGTGTGTCTGTGTGTTCTGGTATAGGCTGACAATTGAGGCACACTGAGGTCTGTGTGCACATGTGTGTATATGTGTGCTGGTACAGCCTGCTCATTGAGTCATATTGAGTTTTTTGTGTGTGTGTGTGCAGGTAGAGGCAGCACATTGAGTCACAGTGAGGTGTATGTGTGTGATGTTATATGCTATGCACTGATTCATAGGGAGGTTTGTGTCTGTGTGTGTGCACTTTCTAGTTTAGGATTTGCATTGAATCACACTGAGCTGTGTTTTTGAGTGTCAGTATGTGTGCGTGTGTGGAGGTATGGGCTGTGGATTGACTCACATTTTGCCGTATGTGCTTCTCTGTGTGTGTATGTCTGCTAGCATATCCTGTGCAGTAAGTCACAGGGAGCCATGTGTGTGTGTGTGTGTGTGTCCTGGTACAGAGTGTGCATTGATTCACAGTCAGCCATGTGTGTGTGTGTGAGTGCACTGGTATAGGATGTGCAGTGAGTCAGAGTGATGTGTGTGTGTGTCTGCATGTTCTGATATAGGCTGCCCATTGTGTAACATTGAGGGTGTGTGTGTGTGTGTGCTGGTATAGGCTGCATATTTTGTCACAGTGAGCTGTGTGTGTGTGTATGTGTAGGTACAGGCTGTGCATTGAGTCACAGTGTGGGGGGTGTGTGTGATGTTATATTCTGTGCACTAGGACAGAGTGAGCCGTGTGTGTGTGCTGGTATAATCTGAACATTGAGTCACAGTGTGGTGTGGTGTGTGTGCCTTTGCTGGTATGGACTGTGCATTGAATCCCAGCCCTGTGTTCGTGTTTGTGTATTTGGTGCTGTAGAGTCTGCATGAGTCACAGTAAGATGTGTGTGTGTGTACTGCTATAGGCTGTACACTGAGCCATATTAAGGTGTGTTTCTGTGTGTGTGTGTGCGGGTATAGGCTATACATTGACTCACATTGAGCCATGTGTTTGTATGTGCTACTATACGCTATTCATTGAGTCTCAGTGAGCCATTGTTGTGTGTGTCTGTTTACTTGTATGGGCTTGGCATTGAGTCACAGAGAGGTGTTTGTGTGTGTTTGTGTGTCTGTGTGGTGGTATCATCTGCATTGAGTCACACGGCGGTGTGTGTGAGAGTGTGTGTGTGTGCAGGTACAGGCTGGTATTGAACCACAGTGAGCCGTGTGTGTGTGTGCTGGAATAGGCAGAGCATTGAGTCTCCGGTGTGTGTATGTGTGTGTGTATGCTGGTATGGTCTCTGCATTGATTCACTAAGGTGTGTTGTGTGTGTATGTACATGGAGCTGAAGACTGTACACTGATTCACAGTGAGCTGTGTGTGTATGTGTGTGTGCGTGTGATGGTATGGGCTTTGCATTGAGTCACTGAGGTGTGTGTCTGTGTGTGTATACCTGGAACTACAGACTGTGCACTGATTCACAATGAGCCATGTGTGAATGTGTGTATGTGATAGTATAGGGTGTTCATAGAGTCACAATGAGCCGTGCATATGTGTCTTTGCATGGGTGTTGTGGTATAGGCTGTGCATTGTGTCACAGTGACTGTGCGTGTGTGTGTGTGTGTGTTTGTGATGGTATAGTACATGCATTGTATCAGAGAGAGCCATGCATGCGTCTCTGTGTGTGTGTGCTGGCATAGGCATTACATTGTGTCACAGTGAGCCATGTGTTTGTATGCTGGTGGAGACTCTGCATTGAGTCACAGTAAGACTTGTGTGTGTGCCAGTACAGGCTGTGCAAGGAGTCAGTGAGTCATATATGTGTGTGTGTGTGTGTGCTGATATATGAAGTGCATTGAGTCCAAGTG